>NC_044582.1:7216364-7519394 GCF_901933205.1 Camarhynchus parvulus
GCCCAAATGACCTTGTTCTTTCCTAAATGTTATTGCAGTCTGTGTCATAGGACAGACGAGGTCAGGATCATGGGCTGCTTTTTATCAAAAAAGGTTCAGACATGCTTTTGGTGGAAAAGGTGTAAGCATTGGGCAGCATATACTTCTTTACTTAGACCAAACCACGCAGATGTCCCTGGCATGGCCTTTGGGCATGTCCCAAATACAGAGTGTAACTAAAGTGCAGTACTGATCTGATTGCTTATTGGAAATGCTTTACTACCTGCTTGGAATGAGCCCTGTTGATAAATTGAGTGCCACTGAATGAACCAGTTTGCACAGCCAGCCCTTGGAGAGTTTGGCTATGCTCTTGCTCTGCTAGGTAGCATTGCATGGAGCTGAGCAACCCCACACTGGAGTGCCAAGGGTATCTGGGAATACGCAGAACCCTGGGAGGATAGATTTATGTCTGGGAGGACAGGCTGTGCAAAGCGTTCAAGACTCTCGTAGAGTTGCTGTTAAAGCTAGAAAAATACCAAAATTGTTGTTGAAGTCCTATATAAATTCTATTCTGCACTGTTTTCCATTATGCTTGAAAACCTGGTAATAGTTTAGCAGCCTATCTAAGAAAAAAAATTACTTTTCTGCAAGTGGGAGTACTGACAAGATTACAGCAGCTGGGTGTCTATTACCCTAAGCTACATTGTACAGAGCTAAAATGGATCTTCGTACAGAAAGCTAATCAAGGTGGAAGAGAAAAATTGGATTCATTAACAATCCCTGTCACTGAAAAGTCAAACCATTTTTCACTCTTTAGTTGAGTCCAATTACAGAGATATTGCTAGAAATTGTTTTTCTGTGACAGAGAGCTTTGACAGTGGTTTTTCTTCTTTGGCACTTTTCTTATTGCTCACTCACATTGCACCCATTGCTGAGTGGAGATTAACACCTGTTCCTGTTTTAACAGAAAATGATGGATGGTGCCATTACTGGCACAACTCTCTGTGAACAAAATTAACGTTGCATGCATTAACTTTGTAGTTACAGCAATTACCACAATTGCTTTTGAATCACAGCTTGCACAGGCCTTGCACCAAAGCTGCAACACTGTGGACAGCCATTCTCCCATTTTCTTGGAGAGGGTTAGAGGCAAAATGTAAGTTTGCTCCATACCTCCCTTGAGCCAAGGGAAAGCTATAAAGTACCTCTGCCTCTTTTTGCCCTCTCAGCTAGCGATTTTCATAACACTCCTCTCAAATATATATAAGGTTCTCACATTTCATTTTATAGCTACATTTGACTCAAATATGAAATGGATTTTTCTAAAGCCTGAGTCAAATCTCCAGTGCTTATCTGGGTTTTTGAAACCTGACCCATGTGGCTAAATTCATGGGCACAGTTGTATTTTGGCTTTAGATATATGTATCAAGGGTACCACTCAATATAATTCGCCTCATCTGGTGTTGGCTGTTGGAGGTTTGAGTTCCAGGCTGAGCTGCTCATCAAGGTTCCCTCTAGAGCCACTGGGGATCAAGACACGTCACTCCAGCAAAGACACACTGCTGGCACTCAGAGGAGCAGCTGCCATTCAGAAGTACCTATTTCCTTCCTGGACTATAGAGGGAGCCAAGACAATTGGCTTGGACCACGAGCCCAGCTGTTATTTAGGATTTAATTCACAGCCATCTGATGAGGAGAAGGAAAATTGCCATCCCCAGACAGTCACTTACTGCCTTTGAGCTGGACCAGCCAGGTAAGCAGCTGTCTGTCCCACAGCAGCACCTTCTGCAGGATAAACTTCTCTAGCAAGGTAGAGAAGTCCCTGAAAGTATCTTTTCTTTTTCTCTTGTTAGTAGGCTGAGCTCCTTAAAGTGAGATGTACAAAACTCTCAACCCATACTTTCTGAAATGTCATACTTAAAAATGTAGTTTAAAGAGATCTAATAGTCTTTTAGATGATTAAATCTATAGCTGATAAAAACATTAATGACAATTCTCTTTCTGCAGCTAACTATGAAACTCAATGTCCTTTCTTTTTTTGTGGTGAGACCAGAAAAAGTATCTTTGAGATTTAATCTGATATAAAACGTTCTCTAAAACATTTTACATAAAAACTTTTCTCACAAATATATATATTTTCCAGAAAGAAACAACCAAAACAATTTCCATATCACATTTCAACTAATTATCCCCATTCACATAAACCAACCCTTATATCTTCCTGTTGACAGCACTGTTTTCTTTTCTTCTCTTCTCTTTTTTTTTTCCTAGTACATTTGTAGCTTGTGGATCAAAGGTTTATGGATTCTTGTCTTTTCTTGAACCCACAAGCAAAGTAGCAACACAGCCAAATTTTAAAAGTTTGCAAATCATTAAGAAACAGAACAGACAAAACACATGGTGTTCCCAAGAGACTTGAGACATGAAAGCATCTGTGTTGTGATGAACGTACACAAAATCTGTTGGGACTAGACTTAGTTGTTTAGTAGGGCTTGGAATGCACTATGATTCAGTTCTCCTGTTGCAACTTTCAGGGATCAGTCTATATATTTTGCCACAAATCCCCCAGATGCTCTCTCTGCAATGGAATTGAACCTGTCCATTACTCTGAACCTCAAATGTTTGGACACTGATCTCCATCCAAATTTTAAATACGTGTCTCATAATATGTCTTCTACTTGAAGCTCTGCAGAATTTTCCTAGATTTTGGATCCTTTATGTGAAAAACTCTGGTTAGTGGAGTTAAGAGAGCTTTGGCACTGCTTTCAGGATTTCTTTTTGCCATTTCCTTGCCTCTGATGACAGACTGTTCCTGGTCTCCCTTCCTGTGTCTCTGCCTGGCCCTGGTTAGCCTGGCTGCACACAGGAGCAGTGTCAGGCAGGAAGCTGAATGTGCCACTTCATGCTGGTGTTTGCCACTCTGCCCACAAACTGTTTTTGTCAGTGCCAGTCCTTTAATCAGACTACACTGAGGGACTAAGCCAAATGTCTTATGCAAGTCTTACACCTGTGCAGTTGCATTCACCAAAATGTTTGGCAAGACTTACTTTTCCATATAGCCATCTTGACTGGCACCAATTATACTGTCATCCTTCAATTTTATACCCATTGAAGCCCTTATCAGCTTTTCCATTATTTTGGCTAGGACTGATGCCAGAATAACTGACCTGTAATTACTGTGATCCTTCTGCTTCCTCACTTTGGCTTTTGGCAGCATTGCATATTTCTACTGTTCCCTAACAACCTTTGGATTTATAGTGCATGGAATCTTTGATATAAAATATTCATCTCTAATAGAAGGATTTTAACAGAGGCTTCTCAGACAATGTGATGCAAGGGAATTTATTATCTTTGGGCCATTGTTTGAATCATCTTTTTTTGTCTTCAAATACTAAACAGTAGAGTATGTGTGTGTATCTGCATGTGTCTATTACAATATATATTTTTTCTTTCTTATCTATAGTATTAATAACACTTTTGTTTTAAACAATTCTTGTAATCTGTTCATACCATCTTAATGAATTAAAAGAGAGAAAATATACTCTTGAAGAGGCTTCCTATTTTTCTTAGCAACATGTATTTCCCTAGATTTCCTTGTCATGTCTATATTTCCTTCATTGCTGATTTAAAGTGCCACTGTTTAATTTGATAAATGTATATGTACATCTATACAAACCAGAGAAGGTTTTCCATGTTATCCAGCCATGTTGTGGTATGTTTTGGTGTTTTTTCCCAAAAAAGGGAGACATAATCACAAACATTGCTCAAATGTAATCAAAGGATCAGAAAAGATGTTCTGACTGAATTTAATCCATTCTGTGCTGAATGGTGTTATTTTACAGCCCAGAGCATTTATTCTAGTGTGTTCCAGTAAAGACATAATAAGAACAATAAAATAAGATACCCTCCACTGAAACTCCGATTTTTTTCCTTTTCCATTGTCCTTTTTTCCCTGTGTTTAAACATGATTTGTTTAGCAATTCTACTTGTTCTTCTAAACTCATTCACTTTCCTTCAAATGGTCAGTATCCATCTGCCACTGCACCAATGCACACCAACAAAGCAGCTTGAATCTTCCCAATGACATCCTGACAGCTGAAGCCTGCATTCTCAATTTACAGGGGTTTGGATCTCTCCTGTTTACTGTAGTTTCACAAGAGAATGATATTTTATAAACACCTGGTAATTTAATTAAAATAAGGAGCTGGACTTTTAACAAGAGAGTGTTTTTTTTTTAAGGTTTGGCATTCAGAAATAAAGCAGATGTTTATTGTGCTTTTTAAATGTCCAGGAGATCTTGTCAAAGTTGTCTGGCTTGTAGAGTTATTTTTATGTTATATCTAAGTGTATATTATTCTGTGGTTTAATGTATTAATACATGTATATTATTTCATAAATGAGTTTTGTTTTCTTATTATGGAGCAGTACTTTTGGTAATTGCCCAAAGCTCTGCATATAAATGTGCTTTACAAAGGTGTTTGGATTAAAGATGTCTGGCTGCAGCTTCATTAAACAAACTCTTAATTAATCTCAAATATTATCTAGGTTGCCAAAGGCTTTTCCTTTGTAGACAATGAGGGTTTATCTGTGGAATCTCCAGTCACTGGGGCTTTCTCCCCTCCTGTATATGCCAAGCCCGTGGAGTTTTTCCCCATACAGAGCACTGGCCATAGTGGTGCAAGTGCAGCCAGGCACTAAAGCCTTCCCCTGCAACTTTGAGCTGCCAGATCATGTTCCCCACCTGGACTGAACTCCTGTCCTCACATTGTGGAATGCAGACCTCACCTGTAAAGTTGCATCAAGGAGAAACACAAGATCAACTTGTCTCTTAGGACATCAGGCTTTTTCAAGCATTATTCTTAAAAGAGAGCATTTGTTAAGAAGGGAAAACTCCAGCAATAGTAGCCATTCCCACAATTTTTTTCCCACTAGATCCTGCAGAGTTCACCAGTTCCTGATCTCGTCTCCACTCTTACTACTGAGTGAGGATGATGGACAAAAGCAAGAGGGACCAGTCCTTAAAACCTCTCAGATGACAAAGTTTAGGGCACAACTAACCATCTGGTCTACTAGTCTCACTCTTAGTCACATCCTGACCCTGCTTTTGCAAGACTGTTGACTTCAATAATGCTCTAACCAAGGAAATGGCATCTTGAATTTTGACCCATTTTTCTTTATTACATCATCTCTGCTCTCTTTAATCTGTTTTGTCTCAGAGTATGTCTGCTCCTTTTGCATCAGCTACTGAGTCCCATCTGCAGCTTTACTTCAGCTTTTGTTTGCCTCTGATCTTTTTCTTGTTCTTCTAATGAACATATCAAAAGGTGGTAAAAAAGCATTATTTCTGGAATAAGCATGAATGTCATAAGGAGAAATATAATAGTTCTTTCTGTCTCCTCTGATTACAAAAGCAAACAAATAGAAAAAGTTATGGAGCAGCTAGTGGAAGAAAAAGGACAATTACAAGTGAGCCTAAATTTAGAATTATGAGTTTGAGCCAAAGCCCTCTGAGGACCATGAGAGTCTTTCCACCCACTTCAAAAGGATGTGGAGCACACCTCGTCCTACCTCACTGCTCAGAACAGCTTTGGACAAGAACTGTGTTAACAACCCGGGGAAACGTTCTTGAAGGTTAAACCCAGCTTATTTTCAAAGGGAAAGTTTGACAAATTTTGCCAGACTCTGGACTTTAATTAAAACACTGGAACATTTCAAAGTGACAACTATGTTAAGACCTTTTCCTTCCATATTCCTTCTTGGGTGGATCAAGTAAGTAAAGGAAAAAAGACCGTCTCTGCTGGAAGTTTTTCTTTCATTCAGATGCCTACCCACACCCCAGTCACAGAGAGGAAAAAGGATTGCTTTGACCTCCTCAATATCTTATGCAGACCTAAAATTATTTATACATGTTGCCCTGTTATTACACAAAGAACACATCTGCTGTCTTTAAAAAAACATTATTGCCAGTCGTACTGCTCCTGTGATGATCTTGTGTATCAGAACTATATTTAGAAGAACCTTCTGCTCCAAATAAATGCAAAATGAGTAAGTATGTAATTACAGTTTAAATCTAATTTAGTGAAAAATTGGTTACTCTGATCCACTATGAAGATTTCAGGTCTACTCATGCTCCCCTTTTGACAGGACCAGCCACAGATATTCTGTACCATTTGTAAGGTGGAGGTGCTGGTGTTCCTTTAGTGTCATTGGGTACTTGGGGTCAAGACAACTAGAATTTTCTGCTTTCATGAAAATGACTTTTTTTAAAATTAAAAAGTTTGGGGGTTGCTGTGCTCCAAAGCAATGACTGTTTTCCAATGTTTCCGAGGATATGGATGATGTGGAAGAATCCTGGCTGGAAAGCAATGCCCCATGGCGCTGCCAAAGCACAGTGTGCACCTGGGGGTCCAGAAAGCATCAAGGGATGTGCTTCTTCTGCCATAACCAGGTTTCCTCTCCAAAGTCCTAAGCCTGTGTGTGCTGGGTTTGTGTCCCCTGAATGCAGGTCTGATGGGCCACTTGGGGAGCCCTGGGCAGTTTCATGTTTCAGCTTTTTCCTCTTTCATGCGTGTCATTCCCTGTGTTCTTGAACTTTGTTGTGAGACATGTGCATGAATCTTGTAGATAGCAATTTATATAAATGTAGATTTTTATAGATTAGGAAAAAAAGCTTGTACATAGACATGTATTTAACTATATTTATATTTGGAACTATTTTCTAGCATTGGGCTAAATTTACAAGCATTTCTCTCTGTTCAGATTTCCTTTATTCCATGTACAGATTCATTATTTTCCTGAATCAGGAAACCAAAAGAAAAAAGAAGAGTAAATTTTTTTTCTCATCTCACTTTATAGCATCATCTGATAAAATGGAAATTTCTACTCCAGATAAACTGTACAAAAGGTGAGCCCTTTGCCAGAATCCCTAGAGTGCCTGTAAGATACTTAACAGAAGGCTTGTTTTGACAAAAGGATATCACCCCTAATTGTCAAATCCATTCTAAACAAAGGTGGGAGAAGATGAGTGGGTACTGGTTTTTGTCAGCTGTCAGGACTTTGGGAACTTCATTGTGAACCATCAAATCTAATTTTGAACTTTTTGTCTTATTGGTCACAGTTTCATGGATTTCATTATTTGCATGGGTTGCTTCTTTCTCAACACTTTAAACACAATGTTTGACTGGTGGTGAAGTTGGATGTGACAGGACAGTGCTGGGGAGGAGAAGGGCTGAGCTGATCCCCACCAGGTGTGTGCAGGCCTGGCCCAGCCTGGGCTGGACAGGGGCAGGGCTGGGCAGCAGTGACGCTCCTGACAGAAAGGTCCAGACCCAGCAGCCCAGCTACAGCAAGGGACCTTGGAGTTTTTGGAGTAACATCTGTCAGAAATGATGTTTCTTTACCATCTTGCACTACCCACCAGGCATTATCTTCTGTTCTCTTTGTCTCAACTCCTTTACACTTTGTTTGGAATTCCTTTGAGACTTGTTCCCCGCACTCTCTTCTTTCTACAGTACTGTGTTGCTTAGAGGTATTGTCCTCCTTTCTCTAAGGTCTTTGCACTTTTAACTGGATTTCATGGCATTTGGGCCAGACAGCCAAGAGAAAACTGGATCCTTCCAGCTTAGGGACCAACTTTGTTGGCATTGTAGAACAACCAGCCGTGGGGATTGTTGAAATAAAGGGAGGCCACACACCCGTCTCTGCCTGGATATTTTATAGCCTTTATTTTCAAACAACTTTGTTTTTGGAGAAAAGAAAAAACCACAGGATACACTTAGGAGGCAAATAATTTCTAAAGCTGTGCCAGATTCCCAGCTTTTTCCTTTGGCCCAGCACTGAGAAGCAATCTTTAGGCTGCCTGCAGAGGACATCTGGTGATCCTGTGGTGTAGGGGAGTCATCCTGCTGCTTTAGCCACTTCAGGACATCTGCTCTTTGGAGCTTTTGGAGAGTGATGGGACACAGCCAGAATTTGCAGTATTTTGAAATGGATCTGTCAGCAGGATAGTCCCTGGAGAATTTTATTCCTGTGGTGTACTTTCAGGTTGGTCTCTGCTCTTTTCAAATCAGCCAGAAAGAACTCAGTGGATCTCCAGCTGAGAACTCAGAGAGGAGTTTTCAAGCATCTTTTGCCACCTCTGTGGACTCTGCCCAAAAAGTAAGGTTTCAGGCAGGAGAGACCTACCCCTTCTGAACACTGAATACTTTTTGTTTCCAAGAAGGGTCTTAGCCAATAGTAAGGACAAGAATTGTGTAGCTTTATATTCAGCAGAAATCCAGAGCTAGGGATCATCCTGACCTGTGGAGAGCAGAAGGCAGCTGGTACAGCTCTGAACTTCCCTGGCCATGAACTCGGTGTGAGATGATTGCAAGTGCCTGATGTGCTGGTGATGTTTCTGTCACAAATGCCAAAGCTCCAACCATCAGCACTCCCCCCCTGGACCCTTTTGCCACCTTGTGCTCCACTACTCTTGGATTCAAAGCATCAAGGACTCGGTTGCATGGAGTTATGCTTTATTTGCTACAGAACACAGACTTGGCCTTACTGTTCCTACTTGAAGGAAAAAGCAGAGTAAATCATTCACAAATCCATTGTGATGGAATCAGAAGGAGGTAAATCTACCTGAAAAGTGGGTGGATCATTAATTAGTTGCCTTCTCCCATTCTCTGCTGCCCTCTCTTTTGGTAAAGATGGCCCAACTTTTACCAAGAAAATAGGATAATAAAAAAGATAACATAAGATAAACTCATTTGGGATGATATCAAGGGGGATGATGCAGAACTTTCCATCCACTCCCATGCTATACAGAGCAGGTGAAGAATTAGACAATTTATTTTGTCACATTTCTAACAAGTCGTTCCATTTTGTAATCCTTGTAAGTGCTTAAAACATAATGTGTTAATCAGGATTGATCCCCCAAAAAGTCTGATGGTTTTGACTTCTAGACAATTTAGCACTCTTGGAGAACACACTGTAACTTCTGTATGGATGAGATTGACTGGGACCTATGGAATGGCATCATTTCTCTTAGCTCTAAACTGAGTTGGTGAGTAACAAAAATTTAAAGCTATTTCTATATTTATAATCTAGATGCCAGCGAGGCAGTTCTAGGAAAATCCCCTTGCTGTTAGGAGGATCGTGTCTGACTTGTATGATATCCACTTAACCCTGTCTTAAACAGATAAATTTTTTTTTTTAATGTGTTTGGTTATAATGCAAAAGATTAGATTTTTCCAAATAGGTATTAGGATGTTTTCGGTGTATCCATAAAAGTATGACATTGAAATTAAAAGGAAGAACAATTTGGGTAAATGTGAATTCCTCTTCAAGCACTGAGAAGTAAACTGAGCTGTGGAATAAGCTGTGGAATATTGACCACTGCCTTCAGAAAAGATTTGTGTTGTTTATGCAGTCACTGAATTTGGTGCAGAATCATTTAATCCAGTAGATCTGATCTCCTGAAATCTTCTTTAGATTTAAGCCTCTTCTGCAGGTCTTTTAGGGACAGATACATTTCTAGAGACATAAACTTCAGAATTTTAATCACTTTTTAAGACTGCTGGCACCAGTGACATGCATAATTCACAAGTTTCACATTGCAGACATGTTGAGGCAAACGAGCTGTTGCAAACATGTAGCTGGTTACTGTGTACATACAAATCCAGAAGTAAATATTGTTCGTACTTCATGCCCAGTGCAAAATGCCTTTTTGCTATTGAAACACAGAGGCAGCATTTTATGATTTCCATGGCCACTTAGAGGTACAAGAGTAACTGGTGGATTTCAGTATTTTTGTCATGATGGAGACGACCACATATTTTCCTTTCCCCAAGCCTTAATTTTTAAAATACATAAATATAAGAAGTGATTAGAATTTGAAATAGAAACGCATATTTTAATGAGGTTTCTTCTCTGCTTTCTGTTCCTCAGAATCCAACATCCCCTTCCTGAATTGACTAACAAATGCAGCAGAAGTTTTTCAAGCACTTCTTGTGCAAATCTCAACCACAAAAGAGAAGCAGTCACCTCTCCAGGTCCTGAACTGCCTCAAGGAAAATGGAAACATCAACATTTACAGGTGAGGTGATGCAAAATTTTTTATATAGGGAACTCCTGCATTATCAAAGATCCCTTTGTGTCTGCAGTGCCTGTGGAGGGAGACAAGATGCCGGTTGTTATTCTTTGTCTAGTGCCCCTTAGTTCATTACCATTTTTCTGCTTCACAGCATTAACCAGTACATGGAGCAACAAACTCTCCCTGTGCTTCGCACATCACAAGGAGCCACCCATGCTTCTGAGAGATGCTCCTGGCTTTCATGGCAGTGCAGGGCAGCAAATGGGACAAAAGACTTCAAAGTAAGCAAATTAAGAATGATCTCTAAGAAAAACACGTATTATTCAGTATGTCTGAAGTCCATACCTCTTGCTTTGTGTTGCCCAGAGCCTGCTCTTTGTCTGCTGTCAGGTTTTCAGTGTACCACTGGGGGTGACTGACTTTTCCATTCATTTCTAGGCGTAACTATTTTCTCACTATTCAGTCAGGCTTTGTGACATTTGCATGAATTCCACCAGGTCTGAAGAAGAGAAAGATGTTGCACATTTCCAGTGAAACAACCCAAATCACTATTCTAGTATTTCTGCCACACTCCTCTGTCCCTGTCCAAAGTAATCAAAAAACATTACCTTTTTCCCTTTTATATAGCCTCAGTGACACCTTCTATACCTATTGATTCACTATTTATTAATTTTCCTTTATTTTTCTATTTTATATGCCCACTCTTCCTGTTTAACAAAAGAGATGGAAGAAGGAAAAAAATAGCTGCCTTCAGTGATTCTGCTGGGACTGAAGATGAGTAAGTTCTGGATTTTACATACCAGAGGCATCAGAAGGGTGCAAGGAGCATGAAGATTTCATTTATTGTATATGAAAATATGAATGATTGGTATAAAGCACAAGTTTACTGCAGTTATCACTTGAGTAGAGCTCACTTTTGACAAGGCTCAGTGAGAGGAGCAAGGGGAACCATTGTTTACCCTTTAGGTTTTTTCCCATTCATAGTAGAAAAAAAAAAAAATTAGAGCCCTGTCAAACACAGGAGATCCATTTCATGCTGGGTCTTGAAATATGGCTTTGTTCCAGTTTGGAACAAAGCTCCCAAATTTCCAAACATTCAATGAAGAAATTGTCAGAGAAAAACAATCTAACCCATGTTCACAGAATTAGTTCACTTTATCAGAACTGAAGTGCTCTGTTTTCACTTTGATTACCTCATTTTTTATATAATGCATCTAACCTGATGCTAAATAAAACACCTCATGCAAAACTTTCAACTCTAACACTGGAAAATGCCATCATCCGGGGTTACCAAAATCTTCATGGATGTCTACTGAGATGGTTGAGAAGTGAATTTCAGCAATTTATTGGTTTGTACTTGCTCATTCAGATGAGCAATATTCAACCATGTTGAACAAGTCACCCATCATAAAACACCAAGAAGCAGGGAGGCCACCTGACATACACCCAGCCCTGCCCAGTGATTCCATCCCAGGAGCGCCTGAGGAAGGCGAGTGTGAGGAGGGGTCATCACAGTGTGGGCTCTGTGCCTCCATCCCACTGCTCCAGGTCCCAAACCTTTTCAGATGAAGGATGAACAGTCTTGGCAGACAAGGTTAACAAGTTCCCTCCATGATTTGAGTCACGATGGACTGTAAACTGGGTTTCCATAACCTTGGAAGATATTCCTGCCAATTAGCTTTGATTTGGAACCAGCAGCAGCAAGGTCAGCAGGTGTGCCCAGCCCACACCAGGTGGGGTTTTATGTGTCCTAGAACAACCACTGGCTATAATGAAATATTTGATGGCTCCATTATCGTTTTTATAATTATTTCCAGTACCTACCTAGAACATAACCTGGGTGTGTAAGTGGGAATCCATGTCTGGAAATGACTGGAGCCAGCCCTGGGAAAAGGGCTGTGCTGCCCCTGCTCAGCTGCCAGTGTTGATCCTGTGGGGCTTGTCGGGTTTTGTTTGTTTAGTAATCAAGCAGGGCCTTTTAGTCATTGTGTAATCACTGGGGCACAACTTGCTCACATGTGGTCATGACACAGCTCCCTCACAATCCCTCCCTGCTGAGTGCATGAGGTGTGACCTCAGCACAGCCTTGGGGGGCATTGTTCACCCCCTGTTCCATGCTGCTCTTACAGCTCTGTCAGGGCAGTTTAATCACTGATCTGTGACTGTGTGGGAGCTCAAACCACCACATTACTCAAAGTAACTTGGTGGTAGAGAGTAGACCTCTAAAATGCAAAGCATTAGGGTGGAGAGTTGGTCGGCTCCTGCCACTCATTTATTTTTTACAGAGCATTGATGCTCTGAAACTCCCATCACAAGGAACTATCATTAACTTGTGCACATTTATTTGCTTAAGGAGTCTAATAATCAATCATCAAATTTTTCCACTTGTTTTCTGGCATTGTATTTCATCACTTGGTAAAGTATGAAACATTATCATTCTTTACTCAAGTTTGTTAACGGAATATTTATTTGAAGAAGTTTCAATATAAATAAAGATTTTCTACATATACTCCTTTAAAGAGATTTATTTTCATTTAAACTATTTGCTTTCCTATGAAAAATTTATGTGAAAAAATAATCCAGAAATGTAAATGGCATGAAAATGGAATTATCCATCAGATGGAAGGGGTGATCACTCCAAGCCAGGTATGTGGGTTTGGGTGGGGTACAGCAAATGGCTTCATTGGTTTATATGTTTGGGGCATTTATCTGCAAGCCCCTCTATCCCCACTACTGTAGTTCATTTATTCTTTGGGAAAGAAAAGGAAGGCTGGTATAAATTAGGAATGGTAATGTAAAAGCTTATACCCACTGCATAAAAGTTTTTTAAATTATTACAAGCATTAAATTGCCAAACTTTTTTCCATATACTAGCAGTATTAAACATGACATGCCTCCTAGGGTTGGTATAAAGTTTTGTCAACATTTTTGGCGTACAAGGTCTCAGCCTGGGGTCAATATTTTCTCGACCAAATTTTGTTGTTTCAGTTGCCTTTTTACACTCATATATTGTAACTCAAACATTTCCAAAAAAATGAAATTTGGCAGGCTATTAGTCCATAATGTGGTCTGATGCCTTTGGGTATTTTTTTAAATGTAAATCACTGAGATATTTAAGGTTTGAGGTTTAAGAACTGTGCACACACTTTAACAACTTCTTTTAAAAATATTTAGTATGCATATTTACTACATATGTATCTTATAGAGACTAGAGATTAAACTGGAGATTACTTGCTAAAATGTGCAAACTGCTATCCATGAATAAACATCCTCATGAACCCCTATTGAAAGTTTCTTATTAAAAAAAAAAAAAAAGAGTTTAAAACTGCAATAAAGGAAAAGGGAAGTAAGAAGAAGGGAGAAAAAAAATCAACATTTAAATAATTTTAATGGTTTAACTTGGCCTCAGAAAATAAAGAAGTTCATTTTTTTTCTCCTGGGATCTAATCCAAAGCCCACTGAGGCCAAAAGAAGGCTTTCCACCTATTCCCATGAGTGCTGGATCTGTTCTCTGCTCTGCTGCTCCCTCAGTGTGTTGTGTTGATGGACTGAAGCAGCAGCTCCCACAACATCCCCATCCATCTGCCTTATGCAGTGCATGAGCTTGGGGTCAGCTACTGGTGGCACAGGAACTCTCCTCTGGAGTGTCCTTTCTCTGTACATTTGAATCAGATTTCCACTCTTGCTTTAACGTATTAGTGCTTCCCAGTCATTTGTTACAGTCCTCACTCAGTAAAGAGTGGGCAAAAATATTTTAGAATCCTGCAAAGGCCCAAATGTCCCTGTGCCCACATCAGTGTTATGTCCCACACAGCATTACCAGCCCAAGAGCCCTAGATATTAACCTCATTTCAAAGCCATTTTTAGCATCAGCCACCTGGGAACAGATTCCATAATTTTTGTTAGTTGCAAATGACAGGATTTGTGTAATCAACCAGCACTGGCGCCATCACATGCAATGCTTGTTAGAGTGCAGTTCCTGGACAATCTCTTCCTTATGGGGATTTCTGGGAGCTTGGAAACTCTCACTGAGATGCTGGCAACATCAACCAAACATCTCAGACACATTGTCTTTCTGAACCTGAACTTTTTTAATGGTGGTTAAACATGTTGTCTGCTTTAGTTTCCTGTCTATCTTCATCATATGCCAGCACCTGTTTCCAATAAATTATACACAGAGCTGTATCAGCAACACCTTGGCAGCAGCTGCCACCCTGAAAAGCAGAATGCCCTGGAGGACAATACACCTGTGAACACATACAGTGTTTATTTAGCTGAAAGGCAAAACTTTAAGTTACATAAAGCAATTATCTAAAGCCTAATGCATGCCCATTATTAACACAAAATAACCTTGTTCTTTAAAACCAATAAAAATCTATTTAAAGGCTTTTCCCAAATCCCAGGGAAACACGTACTAGCACCATGGATCTGCTGTTAGCCTGGGACTTCAATGTCTGATGGTGGGAACACGTGTGGGGGAGGCTGCATGTGCAGCTACAAAGAAACAAGGCACAGATTTGGAGTTCATTATGCACAGGGATGAGAGAGGAAGCCAAATCATTTTCAGAGAGACTGTTGAACAACAGACTTTTTTTTTTGGTTGCACATCATAAAGAAGCATTTTGTTGCTGAAGTATAGAACTACTGTGTTTAAAATAGTGTTTGATCTTTCCATCACTAAGAGACAGTAGAAAAAAGTAGTTCTGAGAAAAAGGTTTTCTTATTATTGGAACAACCCTTTCATTTCCAGTTCACTACCAGCACTGGCCTTTCATGTAAGAGCAGCCTATTTTAGCAGCAGTAAGTAGACTTGGTTGTTTGCAGGAGATCACAGGATAATGGAAATGAAAAATCTTATGATTAAAATAGAACACAAATCTGAGAAAAGTTCTCAAGTTTTGATAAAGCAAGAAATAACACAAGGAACTCTGTAGTTCAAGTGTAACATACATTTTCAGTTTAACACGCATACTTTAAAGATTACTTGGCACATGAATCTTATAAATCATTTAAAAGGGAAGATATTTTCTACCTGGTGTTTCTAAAATTAGCACTAAATATGAAAAGTTTATATGTGTGCATGCATGTATGTATCTATTGTATTAAATGCCCATAAGATGCTTACTTTTAAAGGCATACTTTAGAATAATTTCGTTTCCTGTATTATACCTCCTGATGCCATTTAAGTGATCAATAGGAATGCTCTTAGGTGAAAATGTGTTTTAAAACTTCTGTTTGGCCAGACCTGAAAGCTGTGAAAGGACTCACTAATGGCTATTACAGCCTTCTTAAGTGCCGTTTTCCTAAGCCCTTACAATGCTGAATACAAATACAGGTAGAGTGATGATGCCAGCACATAGATATTCTCCCACCTATAATATACTAGAGAATTAGATCCCAAGGGTTATGCCATGTTTTATGAAATGTAAATAAAATTTCAAGAGAATAGCAGTAGCTTAGCCTCACAATAAATACCTTGTCTTTCAAATGTTGCTAGTAGACCTATTTTGTTTCATATTTTATTATTAGACAGTCCAAAGTTGAACATATCTATATTTTTGGACAGTTGACTTCCTTAAAACTGTTCTATTTTCATCTAAGAACAAGCATAGTAGGTTTCAGAGATCTGAGCTAAAACATATGGATTAAGTCAATGATTCAATTTCTAAACCTCCAAATGACTGTTCTGATTACTCATGTAAATCTATTTTTTTGCCAGATTTCCTAAAGACTTTAATATGAGCAAAATTAATATGAATATATTTTCTTCTCCTGATGCATGTGAGACTATGATGATCTCCATGCCCAGATATAAACCTGTGTCTTGATTCCAATTTTCTTGGCTGTGTTTGATTCTAATTGCATATAAATGCTATGAGCACCCAGCTAAGATTCCAACCAAAAGGAAATCCAGCTATGGCTACAGAACAAAAACTATTTATTTTCCCCTGGAGTGTCTAGCTTTTATTAAATGTCAACAAATCCAAAAGCAGGCTTTACTAATCTATGGTGTGCATGGGAAATAAGTCACAAGCACAAGTCACCGAAGATAATGTTTGCTTTGGTTTAGATAAACAGGTTCCAGGGAACTGAAATCTCACACAAGCATTTAAAACCTACCCCTTATTTTCCCTTAACATTTGTGAGATCTCCCACTGGTGCTGAGGAATGCCAAGATGGATGCAGCGTGGGGGCTGGAAGCAGAGCTACATTTGGGATTGTTTACTGCCCTCTCTGATGAGTTTATCCATTAGTTCCCTTCCTGTTGACTCTCGTGCATGCTGTTAACACAGGACATTACATGTTCTTAACCAGAAAATGGAATTACAAGTGGAAGATGCTGCCACCTGCGAGGTCTGCCTTTGCTCTCCCCACTGGGATTGCCTTGGGAGAGAGAGCTGAAGATGGAGCTTTGGGCTGGGAGCTGCAGGGACCCCTCCCCTTCCCACGGGTTCCTCCAGACCTCACATCTGTGTTCACACATGTTTGGCTGAGACTGGGACACTGGAGTGGAGATAAGCCCTGCAATATGAGGAAATGTCACAAAATGGAGCTCACAGCCCCTGTGCTGCCCTGGCATGGCCTTTCAGAGGTTCAGGGAGGGTAGCAGGAGTGCAGGGCCATGTGGGTCAGGCTAGTCCCACCCTAGGGACACCAAGTGGGGTTTGATTTGGTGAAGAGGTTTTCTCAAGCTGAGTTGCCCTGTGGAGGGATGGGACAGGACAAACCATGACTGATACATGGCATTGCAGCTGATATGGCCAGGAGAGACATTCTGAGACAAAGGAAGGGAGAGTGGAGCTGTGGAAACCCGTCACCCTCTCAGCAACATCCTTGCTGCAGCGTGGCCTCTTCTGTGCATTGGGTGTCACCAGGGGATTCCTCATGGTGTGGTGACATGGAGCCAGGTATGGCCACGCCAAAGCCAAGCCATGACATGCAGGGCTTGGCTTTGGTCTCCAGTCAGATGACCTCCAAAAAATATATATCAAAAGGCACACACATCTTTCTAAAAGGCCAAACAGAAGTACAAATGACAAGACAGTTTGGGTATGGAAGACAAGCAACTACCAATAAGGTTGAGTATGTATCAAATCATCTTGGAGAGCCTTTTATCTCAGGCACAGTAAGGTGGCAAAAGAGCCACAGGAATGAGTTTGCTTTGTTGCAATGCTTCTTTATGATTTTAATTAAGTTTCTTTCCACTCAAGAAGATACAAAGAACAATAAAAGAAAGCAATATGAAAGTTCACAGTATGCAAGACTCATCTTGTATTCACAGGTTTTGTGTAACTCATTTTAAACTGATGTTTGCTTGTTTAAGAATGCACACCTGCACATTACCACTTGTGGTAAATAAGTTTATTAGCCAAGGAATGTCTGAATTCTTACTGGAAAACCTATATAAATGCAATTATGTTTTCTTTCAAGATCCCATTTTGGTAAAACATGCTATCCCAGTTGCATACTCCAGAGGAAAAAAGGCAGTAAATTATGTACAAACATGCAGGAGAGATGCAGGTGAAAAGATTCACAGGGCTTAAAACTGCCACATGCCTTATGATTCAGTGTGTCTTTCCATGTATAATTTAAGCACTTGGTTTCATATTATATTCATGTCAGATGAAATGTTCCTCTCAGAAACTAGGACTTTATTAGTGTCTCATTTGTATTTGTTTTTACTTTGAATTAAAACCTAAAGGTGGTGACAGAAGAAATTCTGATGCTTGGCATAGGATTAATACTCGAGAGCCATTCAACTTTGTTAATCATCCATTTGAAGAGAATTTCCTTATGCAAAGAGTTTGCTCCACTTTGGACAAAACAATTTTTTCATGTCTGAACTCTGAAGGAGCAGAAGGGTGGTAAGAAAGTGAGGGGAGGCAAAGGAGCAAAGGGAGATGGAGCAAAGTGTGAAGCTTTGATCCTTTCACAGAGAGGCTGAGGCAGTTCAAAATGAAAGAATCTCTCACCATTAAAAAAAAAAAGAAGAAGAAGGAAGAGAAACAGAGAGAGCAGTATGACAGGAGACAAAAAGTGAAGCAGGAAAAAAAGCCTCAAAGTAAAGGAGTCATGCCAGGCTCTGAAGGGGAAGCTTAGCAAGGAACAGAAGAGGAAGCACCTTGGCTTTCTAAACGCAAAGAACTTCCAAGAGAAATAAAGAAATAACAGCAATTAGAAATGTTTAAATGACTTCTGATTTTGTATTTCTCATTACATTTCCTATCCTATCTAAATTATAAAAAGTGCCATAACTGACTGAGCAGTCTGGACCTTTAGATATAAAATACACCAAAGTAATTGGGCCAATGCAAGAGGAACACTGGCTCCAAAGCCTTCAGCAATGGGTCTGAAAACCCCCATTTCTAGAGCAGAGGGATGCCTGGATGTGTGACAGTTTGGGGAAGGTGCAGTGCTGGTCAGGCTGAACTCAAGAGAAAAGTGATGTAGCAGCAGGTCAATAACTACCCTGTGTAAGTAATTACAAACAGTGCATGAATTCAGTGTCTGAAGACCTGCCATCTTTTTTTTTCCCTGCAAACAGCAGTCACTGTTCATGAATTTAAGTAATAGAAATAGAATGCACACCTACCCACTGTAATTTATGTCATCCATTTTCAACAAGGTGTCCTCTTTGCAAAAAGAAACCTTGAAAAATCCACGTCAATCCTTCATCTCCCCTCTGAGGAATGTGTATTTATATTATTCCTGAGCCAAGAATGGATCATCATTCACAATTCAAAAGAAACATTATATTACTTACAGAGTTTGGCCAATCTTGTTTTATTCTTTCTTCTTCATTTTTGTGCAGAGTTATACATTAAACCAGTGCCTCTGCTGAGTTTAACAGGAGTACCTAGAACCTTTCACAGAAAGGAGTGCTAAGAGACTGGGTGCAAAATTCTACTACTTTTATAAAGGAATAATGTAGGGAGAGGCCTGGACAAGTTATAGCAAGGCACTGGTTTTCTGAATCCTTCTGGAAATACTATTTACAAACAAACCAGACCTTTTCTTTGTCTCATTCAATGTCCATGCTCAAAGAGAACAGGATTCCACATTTATTTTGTTGTATATGTTTGTTATTTCAAGGAAAACTCTCAAATCATCAAAAGGTCTCTATACACAAGGTATTTTAAGAAAGCAGACACAGGCACACCAGATCAAAGGTACAGAATACAGTCTGATTAGACTAATTCTTTTAAAGTGCATCCGAAGAAATTTTCTTTGATTCAGGGAACATGAAAACCAAACTACCTTTGAACAAAAAGTTCCAATGAAATCCAATATTTTTTAATAATTTAAGAAATTCAGGGGTTTTAATGTTTCTTTGGTTTTGCCTTCTTATATGTCAATTAGAGTGGGACAGAACTGTTGCATGAAATCTATATGGGGTCAAAGCCTAAAGCAGAGCCATCAATAAAAACGTCTGCAGAACATCTGAGTTTTTTTGAATTTCATGCCACTTTAGAACAAAGATACTTTCAAAAGTCCCAGCAAGTAGTGACATTTTAGATTGTTTATTAAAAAAATAAACAGAGGCCAAACCTTTAAAAGGTACACTTTTTATACTTTTACAACTACACCTTTTAATTAATTTGGAAACTTCTGTTCAGCATTTATTCTGTTTAGCTACCACATGGCTGGTCTCACTTTATTCTATCCTGCCAGTCTCACAAGACATAAAACATCCCCAACACCCAGGGCATGAGAAACACCATGGAAAAAGCACATACAGATTGTGACTTATGAAAGAGTTAGATATGAATCTTCTTTATATCTTATTTTAGGTAGAATTGTAGTGTCTGTTCATTATGTGCTCAGCTTTAAAAATTAGCTCCATTCCTCCATATTCACATACTGTTTCTTACCCTTTTCAATGAGGAAAAAACAAAGAAACATCTCCCTGAAGATCAGGGATTTTTGTCTTTTCCACTAAAAAAAGGCAGCTAGAGGCTGAAAGTGCCCAGCCCTCACAAGTTTATTCCTGAGCCATGCCAACAGCAGCACACTTCATTGTCACACTGCCAGTATCTACTTCCATGTGGTAGAAACTCCAATATCTAGTTTCCAGCCAGTCTGGGAAACAAGTGCTGTCTTCCTAATTTATAATTATTTTTTTTCTCCTGTGAGAAATTTCTTGTAAATTTTTTGTCTCTCCATCAGCTTTGGTTTCCTGTCTACCTGGGTTTCCTCAATCCTCTTTCATACTGCTCAGTTCTCTTGTCTCTTACTTCCACAGCCTCTCAACTTTCATCTTCAAATGAAGATCCTGAAGATCCTTCGGAAGCTCCTGAATTCTCTGAATGGACAAGCATTTCTCATGGCCCTTGTACATTCCTGAACCCAGCTCTTGGTTACTAGTGAACACATCTTCTGCACAGATTCTGCTTCTCTAGAATTAGCAGTATGGTGCCTATTGGAAGTAGTGTATATAAAAGACACCAAATCCATCTATTTTTCTACTTTCTATGGATGCCCAGATCTTGTTTTGAAAACTGTTAAGTGAAAGCCAAGATTATGAAAACTTTTCCCAGGAGCAAGCAAACTTTACTAGTTATGCTTATAAAGATGTGATAACTATAACCATCATGAAGGCTAAGAGCTTTCAGCACTGGCAAGCACAAAAATGCAGATAAGTAGGTGTCAGTGCTGTTAATGGATTTCTTGGCATAATAACAGAAATAAGAAAATGTCTGTTTAACAGTCTATTTTACCTATTTTGTACATGTCTAGTGACAATCACCTTGACCACCTGTTGTGTGTTCTTGCTCATTTCCAGGACATTGATGCAAACACAGGCTTTGGACCGTGATTGCAATAATCAAAAACCCAAAGACTCATCAAGTGATTGAGTGCAAAGGGCCTGTCAGACATTCCCACGTGTTGTCTGTGCTGTAATTGTTTCCAGTGGTCAGCAAAATCCGAAACAGAACCATAAGGTTTTGAAGATTAGGCTTAATGTCTCCTGCATAGTCTCGTACATGATATGGGCCTTTCCTGGAACACTGCAGCCCTGAAAGAGAGTGATGAAGCAGAAGAATGGGCACTATGCCATTGCATCAGATGAAAGGGACACTGGTGGATATTTGCCATGGGAATACTTGACTGGAAAGCACTTGATCTACTGTCTGTTAGCTCATGGGAATGGAACTAGTAAACTTGGGAAACCTCAAATAAATTCCCATTGTATATATAATATAATCCGAAACAGAATCTTCTCGGGAACAATTGCTAATGATACTGGAAGTCATCCTTGTTTAGTGGAAGAAGAGACAATTTTGTGGTATACATTTCAGTACAGACTTTTACATTGAAAAATTTTACCCAGTATTTACAAGATTGTCATTAGTGAAGTCTTCTTTCTAAGCACCAGCTTACCAGGGAATTAGAAAAAATATTTTTTAAAAAGCCTGTATCTACCACACTTGCAATGACATGAAGAACATTTAAAATTACCTAGATGATAAATTACCATTTCAGAAGAGCTCTTGAATGAGCTCATTTTTGTACCTATCCACCATGGTCATGGTTTCTGTTACAAACCAGATGAGCTGAACATTTACCTTAGATCTTTTTTCTAATTTATGAAACAAATGTGTAATAAAGACTGAGCTTTACATACAAGCATTTTCACTGACATCCAGTGATTTCTCAGAGAATCCAATGATTTTGTCACTGTATGTTCAGAGATGAAATTATTCAAAAATTCTTCCTTAGTCCAAAGTTTTCCTTAGCCTGTAAAGTTTTTTTTTTTAATCAATCATCTGCAGACACCTCACACTGAATAAGTCATGCATTTCTAAATAGCTTTTCTAGAGGGTTTTTATTCAGTGTTTAATAGAAACTATCAAGTGACTAGAATCAGAATACACAGCTAACATATTAAGAAGTCAGGAATAAAATAATTTAGGTCAATCTGTAAAGAATTTCTTTTTTACTTACTAGACCCCAAACAATGAATCAACATAGATCAGTAAATGATATATCAAATATAACCCATTTATAAGATACATATAAATACCTAAATAATGTCATACTGCAATTGGGAACATGAAATATAAAGAAAATTTTACACATGTTCATTTAGAAAGTAAAGCAACTAGTGTAAGTTTAACAACTCTTTTCTGTTATAATAACAGTTTAATAACAATATCATAATAATTTTTCTCCCTTGCAGATTTGCTCATTTTAAGTGTTCTTCTCTAACCCTTGAAAGCAAGTTTCTGTGCTTGCTGTCTAAAACCCAGTATCTCCATTCAGATTTTATCTCAAAACATCTTTTTTTGCCTGCTTCTTTTACTTTCACAAGACATAGCCAGAGAATAATGTGTCTCAGCTGCCACAGAATGCATTCCACCAAAAGAATGCACCCAAATTTGACCTAGGGAACAAGATACACCCCACACTATATAAAAACCTTAATACTAAATTGCCAGAAGGGTATCTGGCAAGCTCCAAATTAAATGTCTTTTCAGACAACTCTAGCTACTCTGTTACTCCATAACCTTCCCATGGCCCATTACTTCTATGTACTTAAAAAAAAAATCAGATTTTTGGAAAGACAAGTCTTCTCACAATAAATCCAAGGTGCAGGGGAAACTCAGTTTTCCTATTTAAATTATACTCAATTTTCATTCCCCTCTTTGTCTACATTCTTCTCCCTTTCCCTTTCTTTTTTCTCTTCTTATTTCCGAATGGATTAAAATTAAATTAAACTCTTTAGAAAAGAATGGATAAAAAAGACATGTGCATGTCTTCTCAGCTGTTTTTTTAAATTCTCCCAGCCCTAATAAAAATACTATATATCTATGCATTGCAAAACAACATTATTTTTGCTGTAAAAACACCACGTGCATGTCCTCAGACACGAGTCCTCTGTGCAAGGTCTTCTCACACATGGAAAAACAGCTGACATTTCATCACTTTCATGAAGGAATAAATAGAGGAATCATGGAAGAGAAATCCACTGCTGTTCTTGCCTGTTTTTCTAGTCACAGATGCTGCTTCTTCAAGGTTCTGCATGTTGATATTAATCATGAAAGTCATTTTCTTATATATTTTCTACTCCAGCATCTGTTGCATCAAAATTTAAATTATTTCAGTGTACTCTGCAGTTGTCACAAATCTCCTACAAAATGAGGAGAAAAACTCATTTCCTAAACCTAGCTCCTGCTGAACCCAATGCAAGAGCTGACCACTTTCCTGTTTCAAGAATCACAGACTGGTTGAGGCTGGAAGGGAGTGTGGAGGCCATTCCACCCAATCCCCCTGCTTGAGCAGAGCAACTGAGAGCCAGTTACCTCAAACCACGTCCAGATGGCTTTGGAACTCCTCAAGGGATGGGGACTCTTCAACCTGTCTGTCCAGCCTGTGCTAGTGCTTGGTAAAACCCACAGAAAAGGTGTTTCCTGGTGTCCTGCCAGACTCTCCTGTGCTCATTTTGTGTCCACTGCCTGTCCTGGCACTGGGCACCACTGGATTTCTCCAACCCACCCTTCAGAGGTTTATTGAGGACACATCAATGATGATTTATTATTGATCATATTGCTCAGTCTTTCCTCATATGAGAGGTGCTCCAGCCCCTTACTCACCTCTGTGGTGCTTCACTGGTCTCTCTCCAGTATGTGCAATATCTGCAAGTAAGGATGGGTTCAAAGCAAAGCAGAGCCTGTGTTAAACACCCTTGAAAAGGCAGTGAACAGAAAACAAAAAAAGCTGTGCAAATATAAAATATCAAAGGCAATCTGCTACACCTTGGATTTTGTACATAAAGCCACAACACACAGGACTACAACTTGTGTGGGGCATGTTCTGTTTTGTTTCTGATGGGAGCAAAGAGGGGAAGCCAGGCATTACAGGGAACTGGGGGTTCAGGGAGAGAGCAGAGATGTTTGGAGGAGCTGTGCATCTTTGGGTGCACATGTCCGTGTGTCTGTCTGTGAGGGTGCCTACAGTGCCTGCTACTGCTGAGGCTCTGTAATCTGATGCAAACTGTTTCATATATTAAAAAGCTGTAGTAGTAAGAAGATCTTTTCAGAAATAGACAGATGTGGTATGTATGCCAAAAAAATGACATTGCAAAGGGATTAACTGTTTAAGTGGTCAAATTAAACACGACAGAAATAGTTAGCTTCCCTTGGCCTGTAGCTGCTCTGCATGAGGCAGCTTGTCTCAAGTTGCCAATAGCTCATTGCTGCTAAGGCTAGGAGACAGTAATGTTAGCAATTGGGACATTTCCCAGTCTCTCTCTGTCTGAACTTATGCCTCGTGCTCTTATCTGTGCTGGGGCAGGATCCCCCAATCTCCCTGAGCCTAAACCTGGGCCACAGCATCGTGCAGCTCCCAGGGCAGCTCTTTCTAGAGCCCTGTCCCAGCTCCTGGCACAGACGTGTTTATTCTGGCGAAACTGAACCTCTGCTGCGTAATATGGGGGAAATAAGCTGCCCTGGTGAATACAGTTTTGTCATAACTAAGTCCAAAAGAGGACTTGTGCTGACACAACAAGGGATAATACTCATCAACTGATACTGTAGTTTGTAGTGGAAGTCTGGCTTAAATCCAGGGCTGGGACTTATAACAGGATTATTATTATTAATAGTATTAGTATTAACAACCTTATTCAGATTAAAGCCCTGTCTTGATACTTGATTCTGGATATTAGGAATAGCAATGGGAGAAAACACAGGGGCAAGCAGAGATGCTCCAGCCAGATCCATGACTGTCCCAAAACCATTGTGATGTTTCTTGCACTTGGCTTTTCTCTTTCAAAGCTCAGCTATTTTTGGACAGTTCTCCATAAGATTAATAAAAGATTATTAGTCAGTGTCAGAGAACATCAGCTGGATGGGTTTTTTCTTCTTTTCAGTAGGAAAATCCTGCTTTATAAATACCTACCTAGTTGTTTCAGTCTTAAGTTCCACAGCAAAGTATGTGAGATGTGCTTTAGCCCTAGATAAGCAATATCAATTTGTAGTACAAAATGAATGAAACTGTTCTCAAAGTCAGCCTAATCATTCCAAAGACTATACCTGGGCCCTTCTCCTTCCCTGTTGTCCAACTATTACAATTTTTCCAGCGCACACGTCCTGTCACCTCACTGCTTGAGGTGGTGTCTTTCCCTGGGTTGTCAAATGCCCACACTGCCATCCTTTTTCTCCTTCCAACAGGGATAACACCTCTGCAGCAAACCTGACCTGGGCTCACATTTCCTGGGCTGCTCCTGCCACAACCCAATGCCAGGAATTTTGAGCAAGTGTCTCTGTAACTTATCTAAGGTATGTCCTGGCACAGCTCTCGGAGCATCTTGAGTGAGGTTACTCAGACTGAGTCACTTATAAACACAAGGGCTTCATAACCATGGGAAATTGTTCTCCTTTCCACCCTCATTTCACCTCTCAGCTGCAGCAATCCAGTGCCCTTGTGGTGTTTAGGACACACATGGGCATTTCCCTGCTTCTCACATCCTAAATGTTCACTGACCCCACTCTGGACCATATAAAACCATCATGCCAGAGAGATCAACCTGAGCCTGCCAGACTTTTTACTACTAAAACCTCCTGCAGCTCCTGAGAAAAATGCCAGGGATTGTTACAGGCCCTAACTAATGAAAATTGGCTTTGCAACCACTGTCAATTGGAAAGCGAACAACAAATGAGCTGGCAACACTTGCTGCTGATACAGGTTATGAAAAATAAAAGCATTTGCAGAAGAATTGTATGGGAATGAACACACAGTCCCACACAGAGCAAAAGAGAGACACTGAGGTACTCACCAGCACTGCCAAGGAATGAGATCTGGGGCCATAACAGATGTGTTTGGGAGAACACCAGCTCACAGCAAGCCAGACCATAAGGAATTATTAGGAAAGGAAAACAAAACTGAGAACTACCCTGTGCTTATATTTTAAATACCAGGTAGGATCTTGGTGTCCTACATTGCAAAAATAGTGGAACTATTTTTGTAAAGATCTTTGGAACTATCTTTGTAAAGATCCATAAAAGGGTACCAAAACCTGGCCAGTCCTGTGGAGTAGCAGGGACAGAAATATGAGCTGTGTATGGCATGATCCCCTTGCTCTCAGTGGCACAGTGTAGCTCTTGCTGGATCTCTGATCAGCCTCTGCCTTTTGGGGTTTTTAACATTAAAGTTCTTCATTGAGCTAAATCTGCATAGCCCTGAGACAAAATGTCAAGAATCTCTGAAATAGTCAGTCAACACAGCTGGTAAAAATGTTCTGGATAAGGAATTGCAGGCAGTAGAAGTGCTGAAGTGCAGTTTGATTAAACTAGAGCTGTTCGGAGCAGACTGACAAAAACATGCCTGTACAAGCAGTATCCTCAGTATCATTCACAAAGCTGCTAGTGTCAGTGAAGCTGACTTTACCCAAAAGAATCATGCATTTTTTTCTACCTTTATCTAGATTTACAAAAATAGCAGCTCTGATCTGCTACAGTGTCTATCTGGAAGTCAGCTGTCTATCTGGAAGTCAGCTGGACAAACTGACAGGGATTCACACATGCACTCACTGGAGTTGCATCCAAAGTTTGGTGAGCAGAGCAGCTGCAGAGCCTGCCATGATCCAGGGACTGCCCAGGTGTCAGATGGCCAGAGAACTAATACAGCAAATTGCTGGAAAAATGCTAAGCACAATACACCACTGATTCTGTGTTATTTGTGCTACATTTCTCATTCATGGTGTCATGTCTGACTATTGCTACAGCTTTGATCATAGAGAAACCTGGCAGAGGATCATTCTAACCCCGGTTTGGATTGTTCTTTCTGGGGGCAGGCTCAGCATGGTCATATCTGCCTGTGCAGGTTGCCTGTTTGCCACGTGGCATCCTTATATACAGACATATGTACACACCCATTAATACGTTAATTCAACACAAGAATTCCATGGTGAGACAGAGGACCCCAAGAGGAAAGTTCTTTCCTGTTGAGATAAAGCAGTCACTCTGTTAGCTTAAGCCAGCAGAGACTTTTTTTTTATGTTACCCAGAATTGCTTAGACTGAGATTTTCTGAACATCTATGCATCGAAAAAGACTAAACTATTTGAAAGGAGCTATTAACATGCATGCTTCAACTTCACTTCTTTTTCATGTTAGGCTCTTACGGAAAAATACCAGATTTTGATATGAACATCTGTTTCATGTTTTTCTAAATGTGAGCTTAGTATGAAAATTAACCCCTGAATTTTTGGTTTCAGCAGCCTCCTAACTCTTCAGAGTGCATTCAGGAGGCTTGTCTTTCTAGTACTGCTAGGAACTCAGCCTATGGCTGTGTTGTCTTCTGAAAAAAACTTGGGCAGCACTGGATGTGTTCAGATGTTTAATGACCTTTTTTTCAATTAGTCTCCATTAGCAGTTGCCACTTGTTTTTTGCTGAGGCGCTCCAAGAGAAGTTACTCAGTTCTCAGTCTCATGCAACCTCATTTAACTTTTATCCCAGGGAAATAACAATCATATTTGCTCTTTCCAGAAATGCACTTTCCAGTGTTTTAGTTACCAACAGGCCCAGCAGATGTTTAGCAATTGGGAGGCCACTGTAGAGAGCACAAGCCTGAGCTTGATTTAGGGCAATTCTTTTCCTCACCCCAGGGGATGAAGGCATTAGACACCATCATACTTTCATCTAACAAAACAAAGGCAATTTTCTGTCCTACCAACTACATTAACTAAAGGTAGAGACAACTGGCAAATGTCCTCAAATGCAGGAGTTCCTGTCAGTGTGGGTGAGCACCCAAAAGGCAGAGGATTTTCTGAGTTATCCAACCTCTCACAGCAACAAAACGAGACCTTTGGTACTTCCTGCTCCAGGCTGGCTCAGAAATTGTTCAAATGTGCTTCCATTTTGACAGATCAGCAGTTCCCATTTAGGGTTAAAGGGGGTATACAAGGGGGAAGAAGAGAACTAAATCAGAAGAAAATATTTGATTCACCTTAAACTCTTCGGAATGGTTGACCTCAGCCTGGGTGAATTTCAGGTCCAACTCATCTCTCACAAGTTTGGCTATCTGAGATCATAACAAGATTCTGCTTCAGTTTATGAAAACTGTGAGTATTTTATTCCGTTACTACATGAAGAAATATTCTCACCAGAGAGAGAGAGTTTTGTACACATTTTCAGTGAGAACCTAAAAACTCCAGTAGTGACACATTTCAAAGCTGCTGAGACACACTTCATTTCCCCTTCAAATGTATGGGTGATGTACAAGGTTTGCTTTTTAATACCTGCTCATGTATTTTATATTTTTTTACATGCTACCATTGTATTTGTGAGGCCATCAGTGACATCCAGTGGCCAACTAGATTAAGCCTAGACATGTTTTATAGACATCTGCCCACTGCTTTCCTTAGTTAAAAAAAAATCAATATAAATGTTAACCACGCAGAGGACTTTTTAGTTTATTTCTCTCACATGTGTGATGGGAATCTTCCTGGAGAAGACTCTCAGGACTGGATGCTCACTCTGTTTTCTCCCTTTGAGATGGTGAACCCCATGGGAGGCACAAGGATGTGATTCCAGCTCTGTGTTCTGTGCCAGTATCAGTCAAAATTCAGTTTCTCAGGATGTGAACTGGTGCACAACTATAAATAGGTGAGTTTTGGTTTTGATGCAGGCAGACACGAATCTAAATATAAGTGTGTCCTGTCCTCTCCATTTCATTCATGAAATTTTACTTTTACTAGTTTATTTTAAATTAGCTACTCTAAAAGCACCTGATAGTAAATGCGAGGAAAATACAATTATTTATTCTGCCCAAATCATACATCTGAATAAAAAATTAGTATGAAACACTACAGAATAGATAGTTATACTGTA
Source organism: Camarhynchus parvulus (assembly GCF_901933205.1). Taxonomy (NCBI): domain Eukaryota; kingdom Metazoa; phylum Chordata; class Aves; order Passeriformes; family Thraupidae; genus Camarhynchus; species Camarhynchus parvulus. The sequence goes on from NC_044582.1 coordinate 7,245,249, forward strand.
GCTAACAGAAAGGTAAGAATAAAATCAAGTGTGATTACAAATTTTCAATACTGAATTCTAAGCTTCCTTGCAGTGAGTGACTGTGCTGTTAACTCAGTTAAAAAGCCTTTACTGGGTGACAAAGAGGGGCTCTGGAGGAGGTGGTTGATGATGTTCAGCCCCTCCATGGGGGGGACAGCATGGGGGGTGTATCTGGCCCTGGCAGTGCAGCCCTTCAGGGGTGGTGGGAGTTGATGTCACCCCCTCCTCCTGCCCCTCCCTGGGAGCTCAGGGGAGCTGCCTCATCCCCAGGAGAGTTGTATCATCCTCAGGAGAGCTGTATCATCCTCTGGGGAGATGTGTCATCCCCAGGGGAGCTGTATCATCCTCAGGAGAGCTGTATTATCCTCTGGGGAGATGTGTCATCCCCAGGGGAGCTGTATCATCCTCAGGAGAGCTGTATTATCCTCAGGAGAGCTGTACCATCCTCAGGAGAGCTGTATTATCCCCAGGGGAGCTGTATCATCCCCAGGGGAGTTGTATTATCCCCAGCGAGTGTGTCACACGGGGTGAAAGCCAATGGGGCATGTTTGCCCTGCCCAGGGTAGCCCATGCCAAGTACAAAACCATTCTATTTTCATTGGTAAAAGATTTCTTTAAATAGAAAAGGCTATGAAAAGAGTAGAAGGACCAAAACTAATGGTGTGCAGCTCCTGGGGCACAGGGTTCATTCAGTTGCTGGCTCAGCAAAGCACAGACAGCAGTTCCATGTGTGCTCCCATCATGTTCCAGCAGTCATTGTGCTGCTCACATGTCTGTTCTGTGGTGCCTCTCATCTTGTAGTAGACAGTCAATTTTCCTGTGACCTGACACAATAAACTATTATGTCTGCACTTTGCAAAAAAATTAAAGAGCTAAATGCAGTGCTTTGCAAAAGGACATTCATGCCAGCTATTACCATTGTCATGTTTGTGATTTATTTTACCCCCATTATCCTTTTTCCATAGCTGGCATAAACTAAAGAAATGGGGCTGCCTATGAAAAGTAGTTGCAGTCATCAGAAACAAGGAGAAAAAATAATAAATTCCAGAACTCTAGTTTAGAATAAAGTGGCTCACTTCTGGGAAACATAGTATAAGTATGAAGTAGCAGTGACTAAAAACTAAATGTCTGTTGTTCATTAGTCCACCAGATAATGAACTAACAATACTTCATGGATTAGGGCATGGAAGATGGAATCTGTGCTCATCTGTTCAACTGATGAACAGATTGCTGCTCTTCAAGGGGGAAGAGCATCAATGAAACTAAAATTTACTCCCCATTTAGGCTTGCATTGTTGGAGAAGGAGCCACTTCTGTATTCACAGTACTTTTAATTCCTTTAAATACATAAATAATATGCATTTAATTGGTCTAGAAAGGCCAAATCCAAACCTGTGGTTTCAAAAGCTTATGTACTTGAAGTGCACTAAATAGAATAATTTCAAAGATAAATGTTGTTTACTAAGCTTTCTTGATTCTTGCCAAGGACAGGCTGACTTACAGTTCAGACAGTCAGAATGAATATTCACCTTCTCAACAATCCTGCCTGCACTTCTGCCTCTTCTCTTTCCACAGTACCCAGCAGCCACTGAAATGGCAGCCCTGTGCACCTGGCTGTGAGCAGTAGGGAGGGACTGCAAATATGTACATTTAAACACTTGTAGAGAATTTACATATTTTAATATATATATTATATGGTATATATTACATAGTGGCCAAATTTACCTCTTTTCATGCCAAGCACTCTTTCAGAAAGAGCACTTTAATGAGTCTGTTGAAGGTGCCATTCCAAATATCCATGCTCAGTTCCAGGGTGTGAGTGCCTTCACTTTTCTCAGTGGGAGACCAACAGCTTCCTCCAATTCCCCAGCAAAGAGAAAGGGAAAAGCTTGAGAAGCTGCTGCAAATGAAATACAGAAAAATGTTGTGGATCATTTCTGCAGTAATTCCCTGTGAAAGGCAGTAATACATTTAGAAACTTGCAATTATACATGCAAGGCATCCTTACTGCCAAGTAGCACTGCAATGAAAGGCTGTACAGTCGGTACTGTGGTCACTGAGAGTTTGCTCTGTTCTGCTACATGGTTTCCTTTTTATGTATCAACTAAAGATATTTTGATGATGTTTCACCACTGTAATATACAAACAGCATTTTCTGTGAGGCAGAAAATTAAAATCAAAGGTGGATACCCAAAGGCATTGAGAAAGTATGTTAGTTTCTTTATTTATGCAGTTATTTAAAGAATCTCCTATGAAAACTGGCATAGCTAAGCCAAGAGTATTCATTTGGGTAGTTGAGCTCAAGGTCTTCAACTCACTATCAGCTGCATATTCTGCTCATTGCAAGAAGCTTTTGCCCTGTTTGCTTTGAAGGGTGCTGATAACCCACAGAGCCACTTCTTCAGTCAGTGTGCAGCATTTGCTAATTTTTTCAGGGAAACTAATCATAGCTGCTTTCTGAAAATCTAACTTTCAAAAGGCTCCTTTGCACTTCTGACATTGGGGTTCAGGTCTGCTGAGCTCCTTCTTGTTCCTCAGCCTATTTTCATTAACATTTCCTGGCTCCACAGAGAGCTGGTCACAGCCCTGCCAGCACTGTGTTTCCATCTAAGGCTTGTCTCAGTTTTGGTCTAGGTTAGAGCAATTATGGAATTCATTATTGGCTGTACAGCTGTTCTCCCTGCAGCCTGCCAAAAGGCAGCCTAGCATACAGTCTTTCCCTGCAAAAAATGCTGGTGACAAAGCAAATCTGGTGTGCTTAGTCTGATACAGCAATCAGAGAGCCAAACCAGTGTCACAGACACTGCTTGCCAGGAATGCTGCCATGCCCCAGCACGCCTGACCCTCTGCAGGCTTTGGGCAGGGCTTCTGAACACATCTCTGGGATCTGTAGTGTGTAACAGCCAAGGAGCAGAGATGCAGACAAGTCTGTACATGAAAAGTTTTTGTCCCCTGTTTAGGCCACCAGATCCTCCATCCCGTTATCCTAATACTGAATCTTTTGTAGGAGAGTTATTTCTCAAGGGCAGTGTTTGTGCTTTTGATCCTGTGCATTTCAATATGCCAATAGAGCCCTGTTTGATCCACTGCCTTCATTGACATGGACACTTTTTCTCTAAGAATTAGAGGTAAAATTAGCAATCCTTCAGCCTAACTGGTGGCACTTTCCCCTTTCCATCTGCTTCCCCACATCCTGCCCAACCACCAGCCCACACCATCCCTCATGTGTTTCAGCAGAGGATCCATTATTGTTATAAAATATCTTTTCAAAGCCTGAATAATAATGAGTGTCCTTGGAAATTCATGCTCCAGCATGGTCCAGCATGATTTAATTCCTTTTGCAAGATTTGCTGCTGGGCAGCTGCTGTTCTCAAAGCCACATCTTGCCAGCTTCCCTTCTTGGCACAGGGATTATGAACTAACCAAGTGAATTTAAATATTGGTTTAATCTTTAAATTGGCTTAATTTAAATTGGTTTCATTTAGGTGATTTCCAGCCTAAATCTAAATCTGTGAGGATTTGGGTGATTTCACCTCTCCTTACAAACCAATGAACCATCCTGTGCTGCATGGAAACTGCACTGAGGTGCCAGGAGGAGAAGGGAGGGCAGAGTGGGACAAGTGCGTGGTGTCCCAGTGCCAGGACAGGGCAGTGGGGCTGCACAGCCCTCTAAGCTGGCTGCCACAAACTGCCACAGCAGTCTCTGGCCCAGAGCTGGTGCCCCCAGCATGCCAGGGCTGATGTGGGCAGGGGCTGCCTGTCCCCAACCCTCAGAGCTCCTGTGCAGCTGTGGGGATGGGCACAGACCTCTGGTGTGGCTCTTGTTACATGTCCCTGGTTCCTGTGCTTTTATCAAATAGCAAACACTCACCTCTTCCTGCTAAAACCCAGCAGAAGTGGCAACTTGGATGCTCTAAGAAAAATTCAAGCCTGCAGGAGAAAACACAGCTGCGATGAAGAAGCAAGCTGGGCTGAATTTAAAGCTGCATCTTGAACAAAAGTCATCTGCAATGGCTGCAGTTCAGCAGGGCTCTGCCTATGGTTCTTCTTCTCTGAAGACATCATTGCAGTCCATGGTCCCCAAGGCAGCTCAGTTTCAAAGCCTCCTCTGTGCTGCATGCTATTGTCACCATTGGAGACTTGGAGAACTTGAGGCCTTCGAGGATGAGTCAGACTTTCAAAGATAGCACTAATTCTCCATTGTTGTGCTTGCAATTTGCAATTCATTGGATGACATAAATCACCCATTAGCAACCCCAAACATTGCTGGATTGCTTCAGAAGCCAACCACACCAAGGCTTCTGACATTTACATAGTGAACCCTTACTGTAAATTGTTTGTGTGCTATTCAAAAAGCAAAACAATATTTCAAAGAAACAGCAAGTAATTTTTGACAAATACAATGGATAATTTTAAAAAATCTGTGAGCCAAAAAATAACTTGTTGTAGTTAATAATTTCTGAACATCTGAACATATTTCAGATGTTTTTGAATACTTTCTGAAGCCTGAACATCTTCAAAACCAAATCCCATAGCCAGGTGTTTGCACTCTGACTGTGTTCCTCACAACACTACTCAACAGCTGGCAGAATTGTCAGGATTTTTTTTTGTTTTCATTTGGATGCATTATATTAAATATAAAAAGAAGTAATAAGATCTTTTTGGAATCATATATTTATTTCCTAATGAAATATATTTCTATTGTTATCATGCTCCTCTGTAAGTGAAATCTGAATGGGCCCTGTAATATCTGTGAAACTGCTTCCATGTTGAACCCTCACATTGATTTCAGCTTTCAGTGACTTTCAGTAAATTGTCCAGTGGCTCCCTGCCAATCTGAAAGTCTCTGTAAATGCAAAGCAATTCTCTAAGGAGCATTTTGGAAGCACAAGTGCATTTGGTTTCAGTAGTAGACAAGGCAGAATCTAAAAAAACATTTTTGGATATTTATTTATAAAGTATGAATGGGTATAACACTGTGTATGATGCTGTTGGCATTTTAATTCCCAAACTGCATCTTAGAAATTCAGAGCTTTTCCCCTCCTACAGTGAACCATGAATGTTGCAGAAACAGAAAGAAAGAAATGAGATTTTTAACCAGATGATCTTTCCAGCCCTTTCCAACCCAAACCATCCTATGATTATCAATAACTGAGCTATCAAATTTCACCCCTCTGGCACACATACATCTGAAAAAAGCTTCAGCTGTGTCACTCCCAGACATATCTGACACTGCAATTCTGCTTCTCCGTGATGTTCATCAGCTGCTGTTCTACCTGTGCTCCTCATTCCAGGCACAGAGACAGGAGCACACACCTCCCCGCAGGGCAGGGGACCTGCAGCCTGAGCACTGCTGCTGTCCAGCGGAGCAGAACAAGCTTCTGAAGAAGTGTGAGGTCAGGACTGGGTGTGCAGGACAGCACTCCTGGCCAGGAATGCAGCCAAGATCACAGGTGGGGTCTGTAGGTGGTATCACCTCCTTCCAGTGGGTGCTTGTAGTGGAGGACTGGACAATGAGGCAATTAACCCTGGGGTTTGCTATTCTTGGTTAGCTGAGTGGTTGGGGTTTTTTTAAGATTCTGAAGAATGTTAAAAATCTGCAAAGCAGAGCTGGGCAGAGAGTTTGCTGGAAAAACAGGAAAATTATAAGAATGACCAGATGTTAGGACTGAATTTTCATCTATCCCAAAGCAAGCAAGAATTAAGTTGGACAAAATTCCTTCTTTGGGGCCAGACAAGTTTCATTCCAACTGAAGTGTTCAGGGGTTTGTTTCTATTTTCAGTCGGATTACTTCTGGATAGCTTTTATTGACCTGATTTTTTTTTTCCTTTTTGGTAAAACAAATTGTCTAAAAACTTCACCTCAGCTGTAGAGGCCATTTTTACACAAAACTGTTCATTGCAGAGCAGTGGAAGTTCATCTATACTTTCTCCCCACCCAAAAAAGAGAAATGGTGGATCCCATCATGCTTGGGATGGAAATGGCACAGACTGTGTGAGTCTGAAGAGGTGTGAGCACAGACGCTCGCTGTGATAAACAGGGCTGGGCATGCCCCCCCTGCCCTCTCACTTGTTTTTTCAGTCATAAAACACTGTACCATTTTCAGTGATCTCAGATAGAATAATCTCTCTCTAATCCATGGAGGTTCTGGGGCTAAAAAGCAGAGGTAGGGATTTTTCTCTAGCATCCACTCACACCCAGTCCTTTCTCAATTAATCACACTGTCTTCTCTGAGGTTTACTCATTTAGTAAATGCATGGGATTGCATCATCAGCTTGAGTAAAGGGATATCTGACCCAATAGTTTTTTCCTAAAAAAATACTGTGAGAATGTATGTACAGAAAATACACAAATAGAAAAAATACACTGGATACACAATGTTTTCTTCTTCACCAGATGACACACTGCCCAAGCTGTCACTGGTGTAAAGAAACATGAAAAATCAGAGACATACAGAGTTCGTCCTCCTGCAAAAAAGTTATTTGCCTACTAAACCAATTACTAAAGACAGGGATCAATCCTGACTGATGATGGCAGGAGACACAAGAGTAGGTTGCACTCAAAGCCCACCAAGGAGGATGATAACTGACCTCAGTGGTGATTCTCTTTGCTTTGCCCTCCAGAATGACTCCACAGGCACCGATTATAACAAACCAAATATTGCTTGTGCTTGCCACACCATGTCAGATAGCAGGTGCATCTTAGAAGACAAGTAATTATAACCTTCCAAGATTATTAGATTAGCAAAAACACAGCTGCAAAAGAACTTAGAGGCAAATTTAATTACCATGATAATTTTCACTTGGTATGAGAAACACTGACTATACTCCTGCAATTGCTCACTTCATACATCAATCAAGTCTTGCCACTACTACTGTTTAAGTTACTAAAGCACTTAAAAATATGGAACTGCATTTCAGATGTGAAGTTTTATGCTGGAACAGCCTGTGACTATTGTGCAGTCCTAGGATCTTAAAAAAATTATTTTCATGTTTTTTAGGGCAAATAAAAGCTGAAGCTGCTAAGCACTATGTAGCACACAAGTATATTTCTTCAAACTGTGTCTCCTATTAAGAAATTCTGAAGTTTTTAATAATTGATACAAAATTAAATAGTTTTGTAAAAAATCTGGGTATTTTCTCCTTTGCCAATTAGCATTTCAGCATTGCTTATAAAAGAGTCTTTCTAATGAAAGGATAGAAGAAATCAGCAGGATATTCACTAAGAAAATGCCCAGACTGGGCCTAGACCCCTGAATTTACTGACACTTCTACTAAGAAATAGTGGAACTTGACACTGAGACCTGTATGATTTCAGCCATTCAGTCTTTAACATAGAAACCCCACAGCTCTCCAGATCTTCAAAGTTTAAAAAGAAAAAAAAAAATCAAGAATAGAGTGTTTGTGCTCACTTTGCTGCCTGATAGATGTAGACAATACTGCTGATGGGATATTGGAAAATGTCATTGCTCGGATACCAAAGGAGACTTTCAATCAGGTCCCCTAGAAGACAATTCCTTTTAGACATCAAATATCTACTGGCCTTTTTTTTCCCCTGTTCTGTTTTAGAGATTAATATTAATACCTCTTCTTCAGTTTACATTTTGTTTAGATAGCAACAACTACCTTTAATTTTTGAGATTAATATTAATACCTCTTGTTCAGTTTATATTTTGTTTAGATAGCAACAGCTACCCTTTAATTTTTGAGAATACCTGCTGCAGCTGGGACTGGTATTCAGGAGCAAAGAAATGTGCAACATAAGCCTTCAGGAAACAATCTGCCCTCAGATGCTCATGGACAATTCCCATTGAAGCTAGGGCATAATTTCATCATATAAATTGGTTTTATCAGCAGCATAATGTTTCTCTATAAAGTGTTCTGGATTTCTGGAGCAAATGTAAAGTGCTATTTCTGAACACTAATGCTATTTCCTCCACAAAAGTAGAATATGTTTCAATTTTTGGCAGGAAACTCCCTCTCTACCCTGGGATACATTGCATGAGTAAAAGAAACTAGCCACTATGAACTGAATACTCTAAAAAAAAAGAAAGAAAGAAAGAAAACTCTCCTCCTGGTTGCAAACAGAAGATTGGTTCATTTGAGCATGCTGTGCAAAACTTGCCACAAAGTCTTTTGTGCCATCAGCATGAAAAGAATCCTTTGCCCAGGCGGGAGATTAGGGTGGCCAGCGGGAATCCCTGCACCCGAAATTCAGATCAGAATGGGTAAGTTCATGGGAAGCTGGAATTTTAAAGGGATTGTTCTGATGATGCCAAAAGAGCAGCAGAAACAGCCAACTCTCCAGGTCCATCCAAATCTTGATTTTCTCTCTCAGCAAACGCTCAGCGAGGGAGCAGAGCGGGAGGGGCTGGCTGTGCTCACCTCCAGGTGTGTTATTTGTGCAAGAGTGAGCCATGGGGGTGCCAGCAGCTGCATGGGCACCCCCTGAGACCCCTAGCTGCAGCCTCTCCTCCTCTGCTCCCCACAAACCCTACGGTGCTGGTGCTGGTGGCAGCTGAAAGCTGAAGGTCCTGTTGTAAATGAAAGGCAAATCCAACTGAGGGGAGAGAGAATGATGCATCTGACTCCATCATCAGAAGGCTAATGAATTGCTTTATTATATTATACTATATACATTGTGTCTGAACTGAATCTGCCATGCACTCACTCTTGCTCACAACTGCTCACACTGCACTCATCTCTCATTCTGTCGTGACTGTCCCATGACAGTCCCAATGCACACACACACACACACACTTCTTGGCCCTGATAGGCCAAGGGAACAAAGCATCCTCACTTTGGGTAAACAATCTCCATATTGCATTCTGCTTTAGCACAACACAGGCACAGCAAGCGAGATAAGAATTGCGTTTTCCTTCTTCTCTGCTTGTCTAACAGCTTCTCTTGGGCATGTGAATGCCACAAGGGTCCCCTGCAGCACAATCCCTGCATTAATCCTCCTTGCAGCAGGTTCCTATTGTGGCTGCATCCATGGCATCCATGCCCAGCCCAAGCAGGGCACCTGCAGCGCTGTGGGCACAGCTGCCGCTCCCTCCCCTCCTGTGCCTTCAAAGAACTTTGAATTAACCTTTTCACTGGAAAAGAGATTGTGGCCCTATAGAAAAGTATGAATTCAGAGCAAAGCCTTTATGCAGGATTAGTCCATTAGAGGCTAAAGAGAAAGAGGATTTTTTTTTCTGCAAAATATAAGTGATTATGGGATTTAAATGGTCTGTCTATAGTAGGGAATATCAGGGTTGGAACAATGAGTGCTCTTATCCTCTGCCTAAGTCCTTGTGCTGCCCTTATCTCCAGCCCATCGGCCTGGCTGCCAGGAGAGTGAGCTAAGAGAGAGATAGAGTAACCACTGTCCTGTGTGGTCCTTCCCTCCTTCCTGCCTGCAGAGAAAAAGGTGGGTGAGAGATGGGGATCTGCTTCAACATGGCTTTTTTACAGAAGGGGGAGGGCCGTGCTAAGATTTTATATCAGACGGGAAAAAAGTCACCTGTTTCCGTGACAGTCTCTTCTTGTTTACTTTTTGACCTTTTTTTGGTGGTGTTTTCTTCCCCCATCCTCCTGCTTTTCCAAGTTTTTCCAAGTCAGTTATTCATCCTGTTAATAACTAAAGCAACACCAGCTGCTTATCTCACCTTTGGGAGAACAGTAAAAAACTGTGGACTGTGGATTTATCATCACCTTAAAAGCAAAGGATTATTATGTATTTTCTTTCTAAGAGATCTATACGTATGTGGTTAGGTACAAAGGATTTATTTTTTTTAATCAATTAATTGGAGGGGCATTTTCAGTCTGGTCACAAATCTGAACAACCTTAAAAGACCAAGAATTTTTTTCTTCCCAATGGCTGAAGAACAGTACTTAATAAATAGGAAATCTGTTCCCTGTTCAGTATCTGGTAGAAAGAGGGAGCACCTCTCTTTTAATTCATCATACAACCTTAAAAAAAGTGGGGTTCCTATAGGCCCCTTTAGTAACTAAAGGTGAAAGGATTTCAAACTTCAAGCCTTGCAGTCCTTATGTCAAAGCTATTCAGTCCAGACCTTATGATCAGACTTTCAAATAGATTCTGATCTTTGTTTGGAAACCATCTGGCCAAAGAAAAATAGCCAACTGTTTCAGCTCTTTTTCATTTTTTCCCCTTTTTTCACCTCATCCCAAAAATATATTTTGCGAGCAGCATTGCACTTTTCATCCCTATGTGTCAAATGTGATAAAGGACTTTTAAATATCCAGTGCATGTTCTTTACACATAACAAAGTTTGTGCAATCACATGCTTGTAGCAGTAAAATTCCATATTCCTTCCCTTTACAGATGGTGCAGTAATTATCATATAGCTCCCAGAATATAACTCAGGGTGTGGAAAAGACACACAAAGTTTACATGCATGCTAACCCACCCTTCTACAGAATTTCAAATGTAACCAGTTTTTTGGTTGTATGGTCCCATTAAAATTCCCCTTTTGCAACATTTTATACAAAAAACAAACACCTGGATTCAGAGTTTCCTGAAGGAGTCATCTGAAAATAGGTACTTTCTGCCAAAATGTCACAAAGATTTATGTGCTTACATTCATGGATTAAATTGAGGACAGGTGGGAGAACATTCAAGTAGGAGAAGAAATGATAGCAAATTTATGTGTAAAAAGGCAGGGGGGAGGAGGGCAGTTATTATGATTTCTGGTGGTTTAGATAAAACAGACATAGATTTTGTAAAAGGGAAGGTACCATGCCTGGAAAGCCATCCTTCAGCAGTGAAATAATTACCTATGGGATTGTATTTCCTCAAAGCAAAGAGAGAGGCATTCTGGAATTCCAAACACTCTGTCTCACCCTCCTGCACGGCGCTGAGTGGCACTGGGATCTGCACCGGGCACGGGCAGATGGTTGTGGGGTGGATGCACTGTGCACCAGCACGGGGCCAGGAGGCACTGAAACCCCACAGCTGCTGCCCTTCCCTGCCCAGGGGAATTGTGCCTCTCCCAGGAACACCCCCTTCCCCCTCAGAGGAGATCTGTGGGGTCTCTGTCCTTCCCTGGAACCCATCTGAGCCTTCTGCAGGGAGCCCCAGAACAGGGGAGCACCAGTGCAGCCCCAGGGCAGGGGAGACTCACACTGAGAGAGCTGCAGTGACCGCAGCAAGAGCACCAAGATGTTTGTGAATATTTGGTTTTAAAGCTGATCCTTATTTCAGACACTTTTCTAATCTCTTAGTCTTGAGTTAGGACCACATGATTCCCAGTCTGCTGGGAAGAGCTGCTGGATTCTGACAAATTTCTTTTCTGGATTTTAGAGGGGGTGGGGGTGGTGGCATCCATTAAAAGCCTGTGTTGGGTCTGGCTACCAAAGCTGGGCCATGCAAACCCAAAACAAGCCCTGCTGTGCCCAGATCCTATATAAGACACTTTCAAACTAAATTTTACCCCAAAGAAAACTGGAACATAGCTCAATAGCCAGCCAAGCCAGCTGCCATTCTGGCCTCTCTACAACACTATCCCAACTATTATTAGGATCCATAGCTAAGATGCATTGCAAACCAAGCTGCTCAGTGCTCACTAAATTCCTTTCAGAATAAAATTAACTTGATTCCAACCCATGCACCCAAGCTGGCTGTGTACACATTATCATTCCTTTAAAACAGTGATGTAATGAAGATCAACATATTCCCACCTTTTAAATCACAGGGGATGATTACATTAAGACAAATGAAAACTGAAGCATTGGGGTTTTTTTTCCCCCCCTCTGCAGGAAATGATTGTAGAGGTAGGCAGCCTAGTGTTTAACAGAAGTACTGTGGCCTGTGTAAATAAATATATAGCTAGGAACAGTCACACAGGTTAAAGGGCATCTGTAAAGAGAAAACTATGATTCCAAGCCTCTCTTAAATTTATTTAGTAGAGGGACTAAAGAAAGTTTCTGACTGAGCTGTGAGGTGCTAATAGCCCAACCAGATAAATGTTAGCTTCCCAAGTCTGGATGCCAGAAGAAACTGTAAATGGCTAGGAGCTGACACACAATTCTTCTATCCAAGAAAAACATGTTATTCTGCACAAAAAAAAAAAAGGTATAGAGTATTATATCTCAGTATAACATTGATGTATTATTCTTTCTCAACCTCTGGCCTTCAGGAGGGTGCAGTGTTATTGTTCTATATTAATCCTCCCATGCATATAAATCTAGCTTTAAAATTGTTAAATGGAAGCCATCAACCAATGCTTCATAATTTAATATTTATTTTTATTCACTGTTGCCTAAAATTACTTCTTAGAAATCTAAAGCTGAATTAGATTTCCTCTCTGAATTTATTTTTCCTGTATCACACATGCATAAAGATTTATCAACACAGAGCGCTTGCATGCTGAACCACCAAAATTGCTTTTCTGTATAGAACTGAACTAAATTATTTATACAGAGATGATGACTTTTGGATTAGACCTTAATTACAGCAACATTTCTGCAAGCAAAACAAGTTGAATTTAGCAAGCTTATAATTGATAATCACCAATAACAACCTGCTCAGTGAGTATTTCAAAATTAGTTTAACAACACACTTCAGGAGATGCTCCAAACACAGGGGCATTTCTGATTTGTCAGTTACCCTGTAACTACAGAGTAATTCCTCACCATAATCAGGGTAACACTGACTCATCTGGATCTTTCTCTGAAATCTGAAAGAAAAGTTACTTTAAAACCATGACTCATAATTTCATCTTGTGAGGTACAACTGAAGAACTGAAGCTTCTAGAAATTTGTCATTCCTCAGATAACCTGGAGTTTCCTGGCTATGGTTCATCAGTTTAGCACAGCCTCTGGACATATTTAAGTTCCACTAATATGTTGTAGCCATGTTGTTTGCAACCCTTTGAAAAGTGGCAGATTCAACATATGCTCTTTTCCCAGCAGGATGTTAAATTTTGGTACCTATTTACATGGTTGGATCAAATTCTGTCCTCATTTTCACCTGTACAGCCACACTGAAACCAGTGGAAACAGGGAAGTGAAAAAGAAAGCAAATGTAAAGTGAGGTCACTGTTCCCTTTTTCTCAAAGATAAGAAGTTTTCACATGGCAGCAGCCTTGGGAAACAAATCAAATTAGTCCCAGTGGTAATGTTGATTTTTAGCAACTGTCTTACACCAGGGATGCATTTAATTCCACTGCTCTTTTTTGCTCTCATTAATAAGCCACCTTATGTCACTCAGTCTGCATGCAAAAGTATAATTACTGCTATTTAATTACTTTGTTTTTGAAAGAAAAACTACCCCATTGGATTGGATACCCCAATTAAAGTTGTGCACTCCAAACCAAATATTTTTTTCTTTGTTTCTGCACATATAATTACATGTAATTTTTAGTTGTGTACAGAACTTTTAGGATAAAACTCCATTAACCACAAATTCATCAATGCAGCAAAAATCTATCCAAAGAAACGTGGTATAATGTTACAAACATGAGACATGTTTTAGGATGGAAAGAGGCCAGGATCCCCATCTTCATCTATCCCCTAATGTTACATAAATGACTAAGTCATCATATCCGTGGTTTTCACATGGAAATATAAACACCACTGAAATTCCATTCACTATAAATGGCTATGACTCTCGAGTGCTTAAAATTACCAAGAGAACCACAAGAACAGGGTGCACAAAATCCACTGAAGAGTGAGAGCAGCCAGGGCAGTGCTGGCAGTGGGTGCTGCTCATGCAGGGCACTAATTGCCACCCAGGCTCCCTCTCCTGCCTTGTGTTGTCACCTTCCCTGTGCCCTGACACACAGGTTCTCCAGATCCCTGGATATTTAGTTTCCCCAGCTCCTGAAGTGGTTTCTGTTATGCTTCTGTCACTCAGATTAGCTCTGAAGGCCTGGCATGCATGCTATGGCTCCTGAGAGAATAGGGGCTCAAAGTTTATTTAGCTCCTGAAGGCCTGTTCTAGCACTAATTAAAAATAACCTTTCATGTAGGGCACTGCACAACCCAGGAGCTGAAGTCAGGGAACTTGCTCCAAATGTAAAGCAGCATCCAGGTGAGAAAAAATTTCTCTCTCTCTCTGTGCTTTTGCAACTAAACCAAAGCCAGGCAATATTCTAATCTAATTATAGTCCTTAAATCAGCAGTGTGTTACCAGCTCAGGGTCTTTTTATCTTCAGAGCCTCAAGAAGACAATTCATAAACAAACAGTGGTTGTGAAATCCAGTCAGGCAAGAGATGCCTCTGATTTCAGAGCAGAAATCCATGCTATGTTGATGGCACTACTGGCTCAAATATCATATTTACATTCTAGTTTTTAATGGCTTGCAGTTAGGAATCAGACAAGCTGTTCTGTAGGTGGTCTAAATTATATCCTGTGTGCACGCTGCACGCTGAGAGGAGTTTGCTGATCTAACAAATGATAAAAGACTAAGCAGTCACCCACTGTAAGTCCAAATCTTTACCCTGGCAAAGCTTACGCTGATTTTTCATAGGGGTTTGCCTGAGTAATGGCTGTAGAATTTGGCCCATTTTGACCACACTGTGATTAACAGTCAAATACCAGGACCCCTGTCCCTCTGGTCCATTTTAGGTATTTAGAGCTGATTCACATTATTGCAATAACAAAAAAATCTTACTGTCTTCTAGCCTTTTTTAACCTCAAATTTCTCTGTGATGAAGATATTTTCTCCATTTAATGTAGATTTTTTTAGACATATCTGATCACCTAAATATGCACATGTGTGACTTGTGGGATTTTCAAGAATACCTGAGTGCCTTTCACTAAACTCAAGGAAAATTAACAGCTAAATGTCTTTAATGAGTGATACCAAACTGATTGATTAAAAAAATACATTAGAATGCTTTAACAAAGCAGGGTATTTATTCTGCCACCTCTATGTCAAACCACTACTCGGGCCCCTGCATTTGACTTCTGCTAAGACAGTCAGTCTCCTTTTTCTTTAACTCACTATATGTCTTTTAGAGAAGGGGGTCTCTAAGATATGACCTGCTCTTTCAATCTGTGCATACCTCAGCATCTACGATCCTAAACTTGATTGAGACTGGAAATTAAAGAACCACAGAACAGTCTGAGTTGGATGGGACCCACAGTGGGCATCCATGAGCCCAACTCCCTGAGCAAATGGCCCATGTGAACCCACGGGTCACCAGCAGCATGCTCCAATCAGCTGAGCTGATCTCACTGAGCTGGATCCATTTGGCTCCAATGAAATGTAAAACATAGACATTGTAGTGGCACCAGCGGAGAGCTGACAATCCAGTTTTGGCTTTAATCTGTTGGGAACAAAATGCTTACAAGGGAGGGTTCTTATTAGGGAGGGAGGGTGGGTGTGTAGAACTCAAACAACAATTCTATGACAGGCCCCTAAGTGATATCCAAAATTAACACCTTTGTGTGATAAAAGGCAGGAAAGATGCTCTGCTCCCTCCCCTGCTCCAAAGTCTGGCACATCTGAGCCCTTTTCCCTGCAGCTGCTGAGGGCAGGCTCAGCAGGAGTGAGGCTCCTGTGCACATTCTCTGCCCCAGCTGGGGCAGCAGTGCAGGCACACTGGGTTCCATCCCCAGAGCAACACTGGCTGCTCCTCCGGGGGAAAAGAGATTTAACCCCAGGAAAACCCTGTGGCCTGGGCTCACAGTGATGGCAGCAGCCCAGGAGGTGTCTTGGAGCACACCTCCCAGGAATTTGTACTCTGGAAACACACTGGCTAGCAGGAACAATTGGGAGATTTACCTCCAAATCCCAAGTAACATGAGACATCATGTAAAAATAAGATTAAAATGATTAATTTGAGGCAATTGCAGGAGAAGCAGCCCTTCTTTATGTCACTTTTTCATAATCCTGAAATAACCCCTGGAAGTAGGCAAATTTGAGTTTCCTTCAACACCTGCTAATATGTTTGAGATAAAAGCTGTAACCCTTATTCCTCCTTCCTGTATCATGCTGGACTTTTGGGGAGAGATTTCTGTCTCTGTTCTTGAATAGAGCTCTGCTTAGAGCAATGCATAACGTCTACTCCCAGCACTCCACCAGGTTTAGGAACATTTTAGCAGATAAGATTCTTGCTTTCCCACTGCATCCCATTGCCTTCCTCCTGAGTCAGTAAAGAGAAGGGATTAGGGACAGCAGGGCCACCTCTTCGTTCTCCATAAAACACTGCTGTGCCTGTGAATAACCATGGAAGGACAG
Organism: Camarhynchus parvulus; assembly: GCF_901933205.1. Taxonomy (NCBI): domain Eukaryota; kingdom Metazoa; phylum Chordata; class Aves; order Passeriformes; family Thraupidae; genus Camarhynchus; species Camarhynchus parvulus. The sequence goes on from NC_044582.1 coordinate 7,261,465, forward strand.
GAGGGGATGCCCAGCAAGGCAAACCCACTGCCAGGCCTGATGGTCAGGCAGAGGAGGGAGCTGGTGGGACTCAGTGGGGTGGGGGCAAGGGGCGCAGGCAGCAACCCCTGTGCAGGTCTATGTGTGGGACCTGCTGCCACAGTTCATGAGCAGGCCATGGAATGCAGCTCCCAATCCTTGGAGTAGCTGTTAGCAGTATAAGAGTTAATATTTTCATTTACAGGCAAAAAATTACTCTTTTTTTTTTTTTTCTGTTCTGCAGGAAAAGCACTACTGAAAGCTGATTGTATTGATCTGAATGGTATTCTCCACCTGAGTGCAGCTGCCTTGGGGAAGGCGAGACACCTGCGCCATGTCAGGTGAGTGCTGTCCCACAAGAGGGTCAGACCCTGTGGAGGGAAGGAAAAGCTTCTTCTCCAGAAGCAACACCCTCATCTCCATGCCTTGCAGGCCCTCAGCAGCAAAAATTCCAATTCTCCATGGTCATGCTTTCCCCCCTTTCCCCTCCCTGGAGGCTGCCCACAGCTCTGCCTAAGGGCTGCAGGACATTCCCTACTCCCAGTGCCCTGGATTGAACCAGGAGCTGCTGAACTCTCAAATGTGCTCTTTGGTGGGTGCACACAGTGATGTTTTGTCTGCTGCTCCTTTATCTTGAGTTCATTTGTCTTGGTGTTTCCCACAGATGGTTACAATAAGACTGAAAATAGTTTCCCTGCTTTATTAAAAAAAAAAAAAAAAGGCAACCAGCTCCCCTCTCCCCTTTCCATTTTCTTGAGTGAAACTTAGATGTCTTAGTTAGGAAGTAAAGCCTGGATATTAACTTAAATAAACTTGTGAAGTCATTTCAGTTTAGGTCACCTGGTTTTTTAAGCAGTCAAATCTCTTCTGGCTGGAAATGTCCTCTCTCTACTACCCAGGAAAGAAGAATCTGTTCTGCAGTGGTTTAGGTGGTAAAGGCTATAGATAATAAATAACAACATGGTCATATTTTCAATACTACCCTTGGTCATGGCATTAATCATTCCTATGCGTAAAGGTAGGCTTTGTGATCTGCATATATATTGTTCTGCATATTTGTTCCTCATTTGTTGGGTTTTTTTTTTCTCATCTAGCTTGCTAGATTGTGATAGGGTAACTTCAGAAAATCCACAGCCAGATTGCCTCCTGCTTGCACTGTCTGCTCTGAACAGCAGAACATCCACTCCAAACTAGTAGAAGAAAAATAAGAACAAGTTTTCACTGTGAGAAGTTCCTTTCCAGCTTCATTCAGACATTCTGGGAGAAGGGATGGATATGGCTTTTGAAATATAAAAGGCTGCTTTAGCTGACTCCTCACTAGGGTTTGTGACATCCCATTAGCAGTGATCTAGAAATATCAGTCATAACTTGTTGGCAATCACTCACCTTCACCAGCATCATGTGAATGCCCATCCATGGTAAGGTTCAACCTGCCCTTGAACAGCTCCAAATACAGATTGTGTGACAGGAGAGGTTGTTAATGCATACAGGCTTTCCTGGGATGAGCCAGAGTGAAGGAATAACCTGCTTTATCCTGTAGAGTCAGCGCACAAGAGGCCAAAAATCATCCCCAGCACAGGGGCTTTCACCACTTCTGAAGATTTTACATTTTAGATACTATTTTATCTCCATTAAAATCTCTTGCTATACATGTTATTTCATGTGCATGGTGTTTGTTGAGGTTTAGATCTAAAATATAGTCTCTTTGCTCAATAAAAGTGCATTTTTTTGCACTTGTGTTCAATTAGGTCAATTTCATTACAGAAACTATAGGTTCAGTCATTGTAAGGGATAACTATTATACATTCCAATAAAAAATTGTTCACTTTAAGGATAAACTGAGTAGGAATTTGCTTCCAAAGCATTTTCATCAATACTGTCGGCTTAATGCTGATACCTTTTAATTACTTGGTATTTTTTTCCTGGAGATTTATTCTTAAATCTCTCAATAACCCCAGCAAAATCTTCATGTCAGCTAATGGACCAGCCCCCTCACAGTGCAACTGCATCAGGTCAAGAAAAAGATCTAAATAGTCCCTTTCCTTTTCCCTCACTTTAATATTGTTAAATGGGAATTGAATGTAGGAAATGACCGTCCACAAACAAGAAAACTCCCAGTAAAAGATACTGGGTTATGTGTATTCCTGTGAACAGAAAAAATTCAGCTGCAAGCCTGTGGCATGCAATTTCATCTTTCAGGAATTTTCTTCATATTCACAAATGAATACACATTATTCAGCTTTTGTCTGCAAATGATAAAACAAAGCCAGCACAAGTTCAGACCAGGAAACAGAGCCAAGCAGAAGAGTAGCCTTGAATGTGGAAGAACGTGCAGATGCGAGGTGGCTGAGCTGTCAGAAATAGAACTGCGGATATTGCAGGCTAGCTGGGTGGAATGGGGTAAATAAAGACAGATCTGGGTGTGAGCATGCTGCTGGTGTGGGCATAGGGGAGGGTGCCACCTCTGGCAGGGGCGCAGAGGCTCCGCGCTCCGAGCGCCGCGCGCGGCTCCGTGCCCCGGGAGCGCGGCTGCCAGGCCCATCCATCAGCCCTCCAGAAAGGGCTGTCAGCCCCGCTGCAGGCCCAGAGCCAGCCTGTCAAGTGTTGGGCTGGCAGCCAGCCTGTCATGGTTTGGGGCTGGTAGCCAAGCAGTAACTTTGATGTTGAAGGGGTTAGCCAACTGGTATGTGAGGGTGGCCTATCAGCTCAGAAATAATATACCGCACTCAAAGGTCATGAGTTCTGAAACTAATCTGGCTGTTATAATATTTCTAATAAAAACTGAGGTAGACCTTTTATATTGTAAAAAGTGTTCAAATTATTTCAGTATTTGTTTTGATTAAAATTTCCATTACACGTGCTTTTCATTACGCAACTCAATTAGTATATAAAAGATTTTCTGTTTAAAATGTTCAAATGAGCATAATTGTTCAATTTGGAAAGATTACAATGCTTTTATTTAATTAACACTGTAATAAATACTTCATTTTGTAATGAACCCCATACTTTTGGGCCATTAACCATTCAAAAAATTTACAGTATGGAAGGTTCTTTATGGGGAAGAAGATAAATAAAGCGATTTAAATGAATGTGAAACAGCTCTGATGCTAAGCAGCAAATTACAGCTTTTTGCTTCCCATCCAATAGAGACATACCTCGATTGCAAACATATGGGAATGTAATAAACACTATACATTTCATTTTGAACATGAGTTACACAACGCTTTCAAATTTGTTACGTAGAAGTGCATGTCCACATTTGTATCATCTTCCCAGATAAAGAAGATGAAATAAACTTTCATCCGCTTTTCGCCTTCATTTCTAAAAATCTGTGTGGGAATTTCCTGGTTTAAAGACCATCATTTGGTTCTTCATGGGAGTGAAATCAATATCAAAAACCATCCCAGCTATTCAATAGTTTTGTATTTGTAATACAAGGGAGGAAAGTCCCCATGTCATAGTGTGGCATGGTGTGCTTAAACACCCCAGTGAAATCACAGAGAGCAGAGCTGTGACAGAATAAAAGGAATACAGCACGAACCCCAGTGTTCCAGCTGGATCATGTCCATCCATCCCTCCATTCTGAGGCCTACAAGCATGTCTAAATTCATAAATCAGAAAGAGGCTCAAGAGGTAATAGTGGCTGTGTCAGGTAGGGGAAGTACTGCTCCGAGTTGGATGGGAAGCAAGAGCCTGGAGTCACAGAATTATTTAGGTTGGAAAAGACCTCCAAGATCATTGAGCTCAACCATGAACCTACTGGTCCCCACAGGCTGGGTGATCCAAGCCCCCAGGCCTGACTGACTATAGGGTGTTAAATGCCTTCAAATCCCAACAAAATCTGCGGAGCTGATTTTGTGCAGGAGCTGTGCAGAATCCTGTTTCATCCAGGCTGCTGGGGACCTGCCATGCCACCCACCTGCCAGGGAGCTCTCATGGAAAAGGGACTCACTTCTGTCAATATTTTGTGTCATTTCATGGTTGTATGCATGGAGGGCAAAGCTATTTCAGATTTACAGGGCTTCTCAGCCAAAAATGCTCATAAAATTCCAGTTTGCCAAAAATGGTAACATTACCAGTAACAAAATCTAATTTGTGAACTTCACTAGGAAAAAGGGCTCTTTGTAAAATATGATTTCATCTAGGAATATGGATTCAAAAGATTTTATTATTTCATTAACCAAACCTCTCTTTTGCTATTCCAAGAGCTGCAATCCAGAATCTTTAAGTGAAAACCATAAAAACGCACCCAAAAAACCCCAAACCAAACCAACAAGACAACAAACCAAGAAAATACTTTTTAAATTATTAAATTTTTATATTTCACCCTTTTAAAATAGATTGGACAGCATTTTTCTACAATGTCTACTGGAGTCCTTTCAGATGTTGGGCTGTGTTTACAGTATCAATAGTTTGCAATAATTATGAAATTAATTTAAGCCACATAAACATGTATTTAGGCATTCCCTGTGATCTGTAACCACTGAGCAAACTACTTGAAAAACATTTACCATATGTTGTATTTCTCAACTGTTATTTGGACTTTTTTTCCTAATCTGAAAATAATACATGAGTAGCACACACATAAAATGCATAAAATCTAGATTTCAAGAATATTTAAAACGGGTGAAAAGAAAAAGTACTACTAAAACATGACTTAATAAAAAGTTTTTTTTAAGATCATTTAAGATTCCTAAATATACCTTAAAACAAGTAAACATTTCAAATAGATATTTCTCAGGAAATATAGCCACCTGCCTTTGTATATTTTCTGGAGGGGGAAAAAAGATAGACTTCTGTTATGCAAAAATAAATTGTGCAGTTTGTGGTAACTTTATTAAAGATGAGCAATTTTTAAAGCTAGCGGTGAGACATAAATGTTTAACACAAGAGTCTCTTTCTTACAGAAACTCTGAATAAGGACATGCCTGTTTTAAACTATAGATTTATAAGCAGAGAAGGAGCAAAATATTTTAAAATATTAACTTTTTAGCCTGGTCAATGAAAGTGTTAAAATCAGATTAAAAACTCAACAAGCCACAAGCTGTCCTGCAGTAGTTTCTTAGTCCCTGGCACTTAGCCCCTGCAAACCTGGTGAATTAGGATATGGTCTCACTAGGAGGCTGCTCCCACTGTCATTATAGACTTTCCATTGCTAGGAGAAGAAAAGTTAAATCCCTTAAAGTCTATTTTATGGGCCTATTTTAAGGACCTGATTAATAATTGTGACTCTAAAGCATGTGCTACATTTCATGGTACTTAAACACAAGTTTATGAAGTAGTTTAGTTTAACTCTGATACTGATCTCTATCTGATTACCAGTTTTTTTCCAAATGTCCGACTATTTGAGCTGCTGTTTTCTTGTCTAACTGCAGGATTTAAGGTCAACTGGATTAAGAAATGAGAAAAGATTCCTTCATAATTAACTGATTTTATCAAACTCCAGACATAAAATTCAAATATTCTGAAGAATCAGGTCCTCCAGTGCATTTCTGAAGTGTTGTCTCTGAACCTTCTGCCTAGGAAGGGAGACCCCCCTAGTTTAAAGCTCATGTACCAAGGAAATAGGATATTCCTACCGTTCATCTAAATGGCAAATAATAATTTAAAGAAACAGCCATAATACTCCAAGGGATAAATAACTAATTTCCTGATTTTGACTGTTTTCGTAAAATTACTTCTGTTTAGACAAAGGAAGTTGATTTTGTTTTGAAACACCTTCTTGTTTCCTGTTCTTATCCCAATTCTGCAAACTCCTCACGCTTCTCCTTTTATGGCAATATAAACACTGAAAGTAACAATACCGCCTTCACTCATACCCGAGCACCTTCACCTATCTACTCATAGTATCTCAAGAAAATCCTTTAAATCACCAGAACAGTGTTCCTTCCACTCATTCAACACACAAATATGAACCAAATACAATCTTTTGTGAAATATGTGCTGGTAGGACCCTGGCACAGTCCTGAAGGGGAAGCTGGGAATATGGTCAAGAATGTTAACGTTTTGACCAAGCTGTCTCATAATAGCAGTAGAAAGCACTGTGGCTTTATAGGCCTCTTATTTTTTAGTTTTGCAGAAGTCTGAAACTATGCCATTAAGACACTTTTGAATCACATGAGCAACAGACAGTCTTGTCTGGTGCCTTAAATGAAAGTTTTCTCTATTATATGGATCAGAAGTTGAAGTACTGCACATCTCACACGCACAGCACTCAGCACTCACTGGGAGCTCTTCTGAGATCCTTATCTCTAAACCAGTTTTTCTTCAAAGTCATAAACATCTGGAAATTGTGCACTATTCTTGCTATAGAAATCAAACATTCTAGTCCTTATTTGATCTCCCAGAGAACATTCCCATTGCTTTCTTCTGTTGTGTAGGTGCCACAGGATTTGGCTTTCCATTTGACAGCTTCTTTTCCTAGGTGACTGAGAATCAGTCAGACAAGGATAAATTAGGTCTTTTTTGCCAGCTTTTTGCCTTATTTAACTGACTAAATACTGCAATTTTTGAGAGACAGTCGGTGGTTTTATATTGAGATAAAATTGTTATAAGAGAAAATTTAAAGTCTTTTTTACCCTTATCACAAACAGAGTGCCCTGTGCCATTCAGGATTTACCTAGAAAGCTGTGAGCCATTATGAAATCCAAACTCTCAAACATGCTCCTGCTTGTGGGTGAGATATATGCCTAGCAGTGTTTTGCCTGGCTTAGGAAAAGAAATAACCAGAGCATGTATACAGTGATTTCTTCCTGCAGAAGCCCTTGCAGCTTCTGACAGTGTCTGACTTTGGGACTTCCTAAGTTGTTTTCTAAGAGATAACACTCAACACTCTCACCTAATTGAGACACTAATAGTTTTTTCCAAAAGAGACAGATATCTTCATCTGAATCCAGCAAGAGCTGAGCTTGGTTTGATGTTTCAGGATGGAAATTTCCATAGCAGCTTCTAAACCCAGGTTTGAATAGAAGTCTGCAATTCATGTATGGCCACAGGTCAGGTTTAAAAGGAAGAGCTTTAAAGGATTGTTGGAAAGTTTTTACTATCTTGTCCTGATTTTCCCATTTTCTCTGTTACTGCCATCAGGCAATCTCAGTAGCTTCATAAAGAATTGAGGATTTTTTTTTTTAATTAGTGGAAATAAAAATCAATGGTATTTGTTACACCTCTGATACATCTTTAGGACTAGAGATTACCATGCCTCTCATCATAGTGTTCCTATAGGCTTTACACCTGAAAACCTGCTCCCATCAAAGCAGAGCAGCCAATATAACATTTTACAACATTTATCTCTCTTCATTTAGAGAGATTCAGAATGTCTCACATATCTCAGGAAAAAAACAAGCATGAGCTAAATCTTACATGAAAAATACAGTCTGAATAAAAACATGAAAACATTTATGAACTGCACATCAGAGAAACAAATCATCCATTTTTAATGTAAAACGCATACAATTCCTCTTTAAAAAAACGTTTCTACCTGTGTTTTCTCTCCCAAAGAGTAGGTGAATTCCCTTCCACTCTTGTTTTTATGTATATTTTTCTTTAATGCTTCTTTCAGGAAAAACCTGATTCTGACTAGGTGTACTTTTCTGATGCTCAAAGATAAAATTTCCCTGGCAGTTTTGTGTCTGCAGGATAGGGCCCCTTGCACGGAGTGGGAGTTGCTGGAGGAGCTGGGCCATCAGACCACCTCATACATGGGAGAGACCAGCAGAAAGTGAGAAAATTGGGCCACATTTCAGATCTCAGTGTGTCTTTGTGCCCTAAAAGCCTGAAAGTGTTTTATATAAATGCCTTAACAGTAAGGCTGAAAATAAAGTGCACAAGATTCTAGAAGGGAAGTTATGGAAATACATTTTCTTTACACATTGCCCCACATCATTAAAATCTCTGAAGGATTGTCTGTATTTCTCAAACCTCTCTTTTTGTAGAACCTTTTACAAAACACCTAAGTATTAAAATTCATTCAGAGGATATTTATAGCCATGATGAAGGATAACAAGTTTCATGTGGACATCTGAATATTTAGGAAAAAAAGCAGCGTGTGACTGACTCTACACTGCTGAAGCATCAAATATGTATTTACTTTCATGAATTCAGGATGCCAAGCTAATTTATGAGCAGCTGAATGAAATAGAGCCAAAAATGAGTTCAAGTAAGTGGTCATTCCATATCAGTAAAAAATCCTACACTACTACCTTTGGATTTAACCACTGGAGGTGTTCCCTGTCATGTTGGACCATGTATATTATCTGTGCAATAAGGCTCTTCAAGGGGTCTAAAATGTACATTCAGTGGTATTAGTAAGCAATTGTGCTGCAGGAATCTTCGTGGCTGTCTGTCTTGTTCTGGTCTGGGAATTGTCAATCTCTCTACAGCACGTGAGAATAACATGTTGGGATGCCACAAGAATGTGGGTAACATTTATGTAACCTTCAGCCTTTGTGGGAAAATAAAATCCTTTGTTACTTGGAGTTGACTCTGTACCAGATGGTATGAATAAATGTTTGCAATGCCAGTGCTGTTCAGCTTGGCTGATCAATTCTGTCATACTCCCAAGGAGGTAGAGAGGCCTTAAGTAACTGATTCAGGATGTAGAAAATATTTTCCTTTTCCTGTGGCAGTAGTATTATGCAGAAGTGATGCTATTCTGACTGCCAGTTTCTCACTCAGCGGGATGAATGAATTATGTAAATATTGATCAGCCTTTTAGCAAAGCTGACAAAGCTCATTGCTAACACTTTCATGTTTTTTAATTAATTCCAAAGATGCTTAAAGCACAATAGTCACTATCTTTCTTCTTTTATTTTTTATTTTCTGTTCTGGTATTGTTGTTGCCTGAAGAAACCAAAGCTGATGCAAAACTTCTGTTGGCTTCTTTATGAAATTCTCTCTTGTTTCCAGTCTGGCCAACAAGTGCATTCTTATGGCAGAACAATTTGGCAAAGGTCTCTCGAGCAGTATGAGCCTGATGACAGCAATCTCCTTATTTCTTATGTGTGGGATATAGTGCCTAGGCTGGCCTGGAGCTGACTCAGGGCTTCTAGGTGCATGCTATGAACAAAACCAACAGAGTGATTCACTTACAGAGTTTGCACAACATCTTTTCTCCTTCTTCAAATTTTCCTCTTTCTTTTCAAAACCCAAGGTGGTGGATCTCAGAAACACAGCAGCAGAGTTTTTTTTGAAGGGTTCAATCCCTTATGCCACACATCCTCTAAAGGCTTCTGCCCATAAAGTTTGATCTTGTGCCAAGCTTTATGTGGACCCTGCTAAACTGGGTCACAGAGCTCAAACTGCTCTCTTTTTTTTTTTCTCTGAAAAATTGCAATAAGAAATCTCACTGATTTTTCATATCTAAAACATGTGTTGCTTTCAACTTCTATGCTACAAACAAAAATTTGCTGAAACACCTACTGTGGTATCAGGTGGGAAAGACGACTGTCTGCGTGTTTCTGATGCAAAACTATTTTTATTTTGCCAATGTCAGATAAACAGCTTTATGTTGGTTTTGTTCTTCAAACTCCCAGTCTGTTTGAATTCATCTCTTCCATTTACACTGCATTGTGTCAATTAAAAACTGTGAAACGTCCAAGGGGTTTTCAGCCCTTTCATATCCCTACCACAGCATGTATCAGACTTATTCCTGCAGAGAATTCCCTCTGCTCTTATCAGACCACAGAAAAGATAATCTTTCCCTATGTCTATACATGGAACAGATACATAAGCATTTACATATTGGTGTCTACAAAACTATTTTTCCAAGGAAAAGAAAAACCTCTAGGACAAATTCACATACGAATAGTTTCTTTGATACCAACAGAGCAAAGTTGCATTTACAATATTGTAACTTAGAAAGAAATTCCCCTATACCTGTCCTACCTAAATTTATAGCAGACACACAAGTACACTTTTGAATATATACATTATGAACACAGAACTGTCATCACAGCACTTGGGACTAGATTTTAACCTGTACATGTGGTGTACACCTGTGCTTTGTATGACAATGCACTTGATTTGCAGTGTGGGAGACTCCCAAGTTCAAAGTTAATCTGGTGTCTTTTTTTTCTTTCTCTTACAAGATCGTTTTAAGATTTCCTCTGTAATTCTCACACAGCTTCTGGGGTAACTTTGTTCCACCTCCTTTAAGAGTATGGAACTTATTTTCGCTGATGCAGAATTAACTACTATGAAAAGAACACCAAGGATTATGATATGTCACAGCAGTGTTGCTGTTCAAATGTCCTACTCCATATATTCTCTCTTAAAGTCAATAATATTCAAGAAGAAATCAATTTCAGCAAACTAAAAAAGCAGGACAGAAAGGCAAACCCACAGGTAAATGTAGAGTTTCTTCACTGCTTCACTTCAAAAACCATAATCACAGTCTCTGCTATATTCACCCTGCAAACAACCCTTGCACTTTCCTGGGATGAGCATTGTGGAGGCATTATACAGCTACTTTTCTTTCCATGTTACTCATTCAAAGATCACCAACCACATCTCTTTCTCCCAGGCCAGACTTCTCATGGACCCAACAGGGAACATCCACCTCCCTTTCCCTTCCTCCCCCTCCCTCACCCTGCTCAAGGCAGCTGCTGCGTCCTGAAATGAACAATAACAGAGGTTGGCTATCTGGACTTTTCCAGGCAAAATGGCCATATCCCATATATGGAGCATACTAGCCTCTTTGTAATTTAATGCTGGCATCCTTGACAAGGTAGCTGCATTCTGTCTCACAGCATGTTGTATATTTTAAATGCTGTTGTACAACTGCTGGCCAGACCGCACAGTATAAAGTAACGGCTGAACAAAAAAGAAATTCAGTACTAACAGGCAAACCACAGAAGTTTTGGCTGAGCATCCAAAACTGCTAATGCTTATCAGGACCTCCTGAGAGCCCCCTCCTTCCTGCAGCCCAGAAACCTCCACCGCCAACTGTCCTGATCCTCATTAACTTCACATCACTGTCATTTGCTCGTTTTTTGCAGCAGCAGCCTCCACAAGCTGCTTGGCACTTCCCAAACACAGTATGAGACATGCTTTGCTATTGTTTTCTCCTCTTTTTTTTTTATTTATTTTATTTTTGGGGACAGCAGGAGACATGAGCTGTGCTGGAGAAATTACAGAATTAGTGCAAGCCCTGCCCTGTGTCTGCGCAGCAATGAGGTGCCATCTGATGAGAGCTGGAATCTGGCCTCCCCAGCCCTTCAGGGGTCCTTTGCTATTTGTCACACCATCAGGCCTCCAATCCTGCCAGCTCAGTCTGAAGCATGGAGGCAGCTCCATTAAGTTCAAAAAGACATCCATTTTAAAAGTTCTACCAGAGAGTTTACATCTGAGCAGAGACAAGGGCTCTTACACACGAGATATGAGAGTGCATCAAAGTGAAGGAAAGGTTGAACACAGCTCTTCACATAAATGCCTCCAACACATTTACCTATGTGACAGCAACTTCTCCAGCTTTCCCTTCTCATCTCCATTCCTGCTCAGCCTGTGTCTGCAGCAGGATGACAGCTGCCATCCTCAGCACAGCTGTCAAATGCAGTGCTCAGACTCCATGCATTTCTCCTGACAGAAATACCATCACTGATCCTTTCCTCTGCCAAGCAAGCACTACTGTGAGACTGTTTGCTTTATGCAACTTCTTAGAAATGTCCTGGGACCACAGCTGAGTGTCAGGATGCAGCATGTAACCACAGCTCTATCTGAAAATTGCAATTACCCTCACAAAGGACAGAAAGTAGACAAAGACAACACAGACTCTATCACAGGATCAACTGGATTCACTAATTCATTTTTTCCCCCTTTTCCTTTCTCTTCCTTCTCATCTGGATGCTCTTCTAGTGCTATTTTACCTGTTTGGATTCTAATGACAAACTTCCCTTCTTCCTGCCTTTTGGTCTCCTCTCTTTGCTTCTCCCATGGTTTGTAATTCTTTATTCCTACATCATAGTTAATATTCATCATAATTAATGAGTTATATCTCCACTCACAGGACCCAGTGTCTGAATGGCACATCAGCAGAAAGATTAGCAAAACTAATTTTCCTACAGATGGTTAAGAATCACAGTTTTTTGGGAAATCAACTACTCTAATGAATCTGTGACCTGCCAGTGCCCTGGGGAATATCTGTTAGGTGTCACCAACACTCAGATCAAAACACTTGCTAACATGATTTCACTCACTCTGTGTGATAATATGATGTTATCCCTTGGATCTGATCCACAGCACCAAAAAGGGTGAGTATGTATTGGGAGGTTTTGTTTGTTTTTTTTTTAACAACAGCAAACATGGCTTCTGGCTTCCTTGTGGGTGGTATATTAAATTTGAATTTTTTCCCCCTAAAGTGGTTCAGCTATGAATTTATTTTCTCCCTGCCTTCCTTGAACCATAATATTGTGGTAATATTAGTTACATATTTGGATTGCTACAAATCAGATACGCTGATTTTAAGATTTTCTTCTTGTTTTGTGCCAAGTGTTAGAAATAATTAATTAGCATATAATGTAGCACCAAAAAGATCCTGATTCCCAGGATTTTTATAAGTATCTTCTTACAGACATAATCTTGCCATAGAAAATAAAATGGTATATGTTCAGTACTTGTGGGGGTGTTCCTTAGCAAAGGGCAGCAGTGTAGATTTTACAACAAATTCTCAGAGTTATTCTTAGAAAATTCTTATGATCCCACAGACAAGTCTCCCTGGGACATGAGGTGGTACAAGCGCCTGTGAAATGGCTCTAATTAACAAAGCAGTGCTTGTTGGCAGTTGAAAAAATAAATAAGCTTTTAACTTAGGAAAGAAGTTGAATCCAAATAATAATTGTCTGAGGAAAGAAAAAGCCCACCATCCAGTACTTCCTTCCTTGCTGTTTCATTTCTCATATTTATAAGGAGATGGGCTTTTCTTTCCTCATCTGGTGAAGAAGAAAATAATGCACATCTCTTAAAGCAGATCTGGCTTTTTAACTGCATATTAGAATTATCCAAATCATCTAACGTGCTGCATAATTAACAAGAAATTGAACTTATGGGTATAGCTGAGTATGTGTTACAAAAGAAGAAAAAACCCTTCCTGAAAACATTCTGCTAAAGGTTGGATATGGCTTGTGTGAAGTTATGATTTTACTCTAATTGCTACCAGTGGGCCACCATAGCTTGGCCTAGGATTGTGCACCAACTGCACATGTATTTCATAATTACATATGGTTGCACAGATCCTTCACATCAGCTCAACTGCTTCCCTCATCCTGCTGGATAACCCCACAGAGGAGGGGAGCAAGGCCTTTACTCTGTGTTTCCCTGAAATTTAGTTTTACTTCAGCTAAAAATATGTGTTCAAAATGGCTTGAGGAGTTTCACAAGCAAGAAACTAGACACCATGCCTTCTGCCCCATCTCTCAGAACCATCAGATTTAGTGGTTTCCCACTAAGAAGTCACTTCCAAGCACTTTGGCTCACTGGTTGGGCCGTGTAAGAGGCGTTTATGTATACATTGGATTATATACAATCTTTGTCTGGCTAAGTCTTTTGCTTTTAAGCTTGTTAATCCTGGTATCTTTGGGTTCTGACTCACAAGTCAGATAGTTATCTTTGGATGTCTGCAGTGATTCCTGCTCTTTGGTGCCCGGACCACCCGCCTCTCAGAGCTCTCTCCCAAGCCCACCTTCCTCCCACTGCAGCAGGATTCAGCTGTGACTGTCCCACCATCCCCATGGACCAGCTGTCCCTGTCATATATCTGCAAGGAGGGAATGGCACCACCCCCAGCACCGTGCTCACCTGGAATGTGGGTGAAGCACACTGTGCTCTCTGCTCTTTAAAGTACTCGCACTCAGAGTAGCTGAATTAATCTGAAATCTGGGCTAATGCTAGAAGGACTTCTTGCCTCCTTTCCCAGAGGCTTCCTCAGCACTCACTCAACCCCACCAAATGTAAGTCCCTTTTCTATTAGATCAGGTCCTGCCCTGTTCAGAAGCAGATAGTCAGGGGTTTAGGGATATTTAGGTGTTTAGAGATATTTAAGGGTACAAATACACTCATGCAGGAATTCAATCAAACTGAGGTGTTGGCTACAGGAAAATATTTCAGGACCTACAATTTAAAGTGCCCAGGTCCCTAAAGAGAGCCTTAAATGCTAGTTGGTGACTGTTTCAATGCTAATGGGGAAGTGAGCAAGAAAATAAAGATTGGTGAAACATGGATGAGTGGCACAGAGTTTGAAAGACCATGGTAAACAATGTAAGGAGTGACAAGAGCAGAAGTCTCTTTTGACACATGCTGCTTTGGGTTGCAAATGATGTGGGATTTTGTTCTTATGATGCTGGAATTTAGTAAGGATAACATCTTGTAGTCCACATGCTTAAAAGTGGACAGCCCACTGGTTGTGAAGGGATGGACAAATATCATAAATTTGTGTGAAACTTTAGAAATTGCCTCTGAGACCAGTTCACTGTACAAAGTTAATCATTATTCTGTGGGGAAAAATAGCCCACATTCTGGGGAGCTGACCTCTCCAAAAACCTTTTTTAGAAGCTTCCAGTTTTGACTTTGATCCCAGCAAATAATAGAAAGTTGTATGTTGTTATACAAATCTTCCCACTGTTATCTCTTGGTAATGGAATGATCATTAATACAAAGTCTTCTGTGTTCCTTCTTGAAACAAGTCATCTCTAGTACTGACATTCAGCCTGGGAAAAATGTATTAGCACCCTGACTAGTACCTAGGCAAGGCCCCTAGTTCAAGTCTATTCTTGAATTTTTGACTGCAAACTTTGTTTCAGCTCTTCATGTCATGGTTCTCTGTCACCTGTCGAACGAATATTATTTAACAGGCCTTTTTTATCCTCAGACAGTTCTTCACAGAATTTTACCATCTGGCTATCATGGCCTGTTTTTCTGCATTGTCATCTGTTTTCAATTTAACAATTCTGGTTTGTGGTTTAGAAACTCTGTCTGTGACCTCTGTATCTTGAATATTCTCTGCAAGTCACCTTCGTCATTACTGTCTTTTAATTCCTCTCGTTTCTTCTGATGTCCTCTTATTATACCTGACTAAATACATTTGTTTATTTTGGCCCTAGTCTAGCCTCTGATCTTGTGCTTATTTAATCCTTAATCCTCTTAACACCTCAATTGAGAGAGATACATTTTTCTTTTCAGGGCATCTGTTCTTTCTAAATTAATTCTTAACTAAAATAGTCTCAAGCAGCCACTTAATATTTATATATTCCTCCTTCTTCAACATTAATAGCATTCAAAATTTGTTATTCCTGCCAGTAATGCAGTGCTCAAGCAGTAGGTGGAAGACAGAGCTCAATTAAACCAGGGCTCCTGTAACATTTTCATTGCTCACATAAATGCAGCCACACACATGAGCTTAGACTCTGATAGAATTTCCTCCAATGTAGATTTTGCAGCTGGCAAGAGGAGATACAAGGTTTTCTTTCGTTTGGCATTTTATCCAACAGTAAACTGATGTCCAGGTCTCCCTCCATGGCTTGTGAAAAGGCAACAGTGAAGTCAACAGTACTAAATTACTAAATCTTTTCAGTACAAGACTCTGAAGGTCCCTGGCTACCTTTGATAGACTTCCCTGTTACGAAAGGGATGAGCCACCCTTAATATTTCTTTTTTACCCCTCTGTGAAGAATTAATTTCATAAAAATTGCATGTATACCTGCTGAAATGCAACAAAGACTGAAGTAACATGCATTGATCCACAGATTTATTGTACCTCTTCCACAAGACTGCTGATCAGGACAAAATGTGGATCACTGATATAGCGACTGGAGACAATAATTTAGCTTTTTTTTTTTTAATAAATATAGCTTCTCTGGAAACCTTTCCTAATTTTGCCTAATTGCTTTACTTTGAGACTGTCTGAGGTAGCTGTCAGCCTGTGTGGTGGGAGCATCACCCAGGACATTTGTGTCATCCTTTTGTTTTTCAGTTTTGTGCTATGGCTTGTCATGAATTCACAGAAACACAGCAGATGCTGGGCATACTGATTGCTGTGCTGCTCCTGGAGATCCCCCACCCTGCTGACCTGGCTGGCTGAGCAAGCCCTCAGCCAGACCTTGGCACTTTTTGGTCTCTCCTACAGAGAGATGCTCTTTGCACCTTCTGCATTAACCAGTGCAACTCTCCAAGGGTGGCACTCTGAATATCTCCTACACCATCTGCTCCTGCCAGTGGAAAACCGTTCTTCATAAAAACTGGGCTGTGATGGTTGAAACATGGCTGTGCCATGGGCACAGGAAAGAATTGGATTTGTGTTTCAGCTATACATCTTCTTTAGCCTATCATAAACCCATTTCAACAACATGTCTTAAAAAAGAGAAAAGAATAAAACCAGAGTCTTCCACATGCACCATTCTGGATGTTCTTCATTGCCACACAACTCTTGTAGCAATATTACAGAAAACACCAGTCAGTATTTCTTCTTCAATATCAAGTGCAATACACAAAATCCTTGCTGAAACTACAATACTGAATACAACCCTGACAAAATGATGAAGCTGTCCAATTTACCTGTACTTGTCTTAGAAGTGCTTTTCAGGGAAAGGTGCTTAAGGGAAAATTAACAATCCAGCTCTTAACAGATAGCAGATAAAAAGTCATTAAAACTTCTGTCTTTGACTACACTGACCTTAGTGACTTTTCTCAGTTTTGGAACTTTTACCAGTTTTCCTATACTTTTATCAGTTTTCCTGTACAGTTTTCCAAACCCCCTAATTCGTGAGCGTTTGCTGACAACAGTATCTCATGTACTAGAGGTCTTGGTTAAGGAGAAAAGGCACAATTAAAATATTTGCTTTGCTTAATATATATGCTGGAAAAATCATTAAATTACTAGAGAAGAAAATACAAATGAAATAGCATTTAACACAGATAGTTCCTGAAAATTCAAGGACATAATCTGACAGTAAATTGCTTTGTTAGAGTAATACTTTTTTTTTTTCAACGATCCTTTCCCTTTTTGAGGATCTCACAAGGGCTTCATACAAGCATTTTGTACATGGCTGAACATTTAAAGAACTGAGCTCAAAAAATAGAAATCCTGTATGATACATGAAATAGGAAGAGTGTCACATTAACTTCTGTCTTCATGATGGACATGCAAGAATTTTACTTAGTTTACAAACACTTTCCATGCTTAGCTGCAATATTAGTGATTAATAAAAGCTTGTGTTTCAAACAGAGAGAGATCTCTTTTTCTGCCTTGAATTAAAGCTGACTTCTGGAACGTGACTAATTTACATTTGCTAATGTGGTGGTAAAAAAACATGCTCATCCACAGCTCAGTGAATGTGAGCAAACATGCCTTGCCATGCCTGGCCCCCATCAGGACTGGATTTGCAGTCAAATTGAACTAGACAGACCCAGACCTTGACTACAACCTGGCAGAGGGACAGTATATAGACATGTGTGGATAATTTTATTATTCCATCATCTGTGGCCTTGGTAATGGTGATGTAAAAGCAATGATAAATCACATCTCTGTGTGCAATTGTCACTGTGCTGTCTCTTGACTGCTGTGGTTTTGGAGTAGGGCAGCATAAATCCATTGCTTCTGTACAGACCTAATATCTTTAGAAAAGAAAGGACAAAACTTGTCCTAAAAAGCTCCTGTTTCACACTTGAGTTGGCATTTGAGTTCTGTGAAAGAACACATTACTCAAAAAGGTGTGTACAGTTTGATACTGCTTGGCTCTGTCATATAATATGAAACATATATGGGAAATATAAATCCTGCTGGTCTCTTCTAGCTCTGCTAATTCACAGCAAGCTGCTGGCAAATTTCAGGTCTTCTACTTTGATTTAGGCTTTCCCTCTCCCCAAGAGAACAATGATGCAGAGATGCTTGTCTCTGGACCTTTGGAAATTGGCTGGAAACAAATACAGAAATGTGTCATTACTATGCCTTTAAGAGAACAGAACCTCACATTTGTGTAGCTTTTCTAGAAGAGCTGCTGAAAAACTTGTGATGGTTTCTCTGCTCTGACAACTGCTTCATAACATCAAAAATATTATCCCTGTTCTCATCTCCTTATTAAGTAATTTTAACCACTTTGAAGACCTGGTAAATTCACCTTATTAGTGAGAAAAAAAATCCCATGCATAGTTTTCACAGCTCAAATGTTTCAACATAAAAGCAAATATTTCCTTCACAAAGATAATTTGCTATCCAAACAAACATAATTAGAAGCAATCTGGTGAAATAACATTCACAGCCCAATTAGTGTAGAAGAAACTAAGAGAAAATACAAAACTAAATAGTACTTAAAATCTTTTCTGGGTGTTCTTGTCTGATTTATTCTAATTCATCCATTATCCAAATTTTAGATTGAACAAGGCAATCTTGAAGTAATCTTGCCATCCAAAGTAGAGACCAATTACTTCTCTTCCTTGAAAAATATAGTAAACAATTTTGCAGTGCATATGACTTAGTTTATCATTGGCCATGCTAATTGGTATATATATCCTTGCCAGCTCAAAGGAAAAACATTACAAAAGTGAAAGATGCAGAAATAGCCCTCATTTGTACAAGTTATATACATTAATAAATGCACCATTTTGCAACAATAACAGATCCAACCCTCCAGAGAGCATTGAGCATTTGTGAGCTGTTCAAGCACTCATTAGCTGTTGACATTCTTCAGAAATGAAAAATTTATTTGAGTTTTGGAGAGTAGCACATGACCTAATAAAATAAACAAGTCATTGTCATCTGCAGGTACTGTGCCAGATACATGACTTAAGCCTTGGTGGAAGCACTGGCGCTATCTGCATAGAATACTCGTTTGGTGCTAGTGTTCAGAAAGCTCTGCTGACAGCTCTGGCCTCTGCAGGGAGATATGAATCTTTACCTGCTGCCTGCTCCCACCTGCTGCTGAGGTCTCTTGTAAACTTAAGGACAGTCCTTGGCTCCTCTAAAAAAAAAAAGAATAATTCCATATGTAAGTATCAACAGCAGTCATTTAAAGCATAACTTGCAGCCTCAACCTTTTTATCAGTACTTATAGGAGCAAGCTAGGCTGTGCCTTTTGTGAAAATAAATACAAGGGGAGTGATTTGTGATTGGTGCCTTCTGCTCTGCTCAGACTGAGGACAAGGGCTGCACACAACATCCTGTTCCCAGGCAGCCCTCCTGGCTCAGCAGACTCCAACTGGCACGTTCTGTGCTTCGTGGTGAAAGGGTGTCCCACCCGAGAGGCAGCCACTCCTGTATTTCAGTCCCTACCTCCAGAGACAGCCGGCTGGTCCTATGGAACTGACTAGGACTTGGCAGACTTATCTTTAACACCATCACAGAAAACTGCATCAGCTCCCTCAGGCACATGACGTTTACTCAAATGCTTGTTATTTACCACACTCAAGGGTTTTGTTTTGCCCAAAGGACATGAACAGAGCACCAGCTAGAAGGAACATTTTAAAAGTTCATGGATTTGTAATAAAATTGCCGATTACACCTACTGTTACACCATGGGAACTGACACAATGCATAATATCAAATTTAACTGACTTGCTAGTTGTCATACAAAAAAAAAAGCACGAATTTTTAAATGTGCAAAGCATCAGCTCACAGAGCAGGAACTAATTAAGCATGCACTTATGAGTTATGATCTTATGAAACAAGAATTAATGAAACTTCAAAGTGTTACCTTTTGAAGTAGAAAGCTGGCAAAAACAGCTCCAGATAATTGCCCAACTACTCAGAGACAAGACCAAGTCTAGGCTCCAAGACTGGCTTAAAAATCCATCACCAGCCTCTCCCATAGCCACAAGGAAGTGGACAATCAATCTGGACTAACTTCTGATAGTGGTGTTTAAGGACTTGCTCCTCAATATACACATTTATATAATATGGACGGCCTCCAGCAGGAAGCATGGAATACCATCACCTCGCCAAGAGGAAACAGCTGAGGGCTAAACAAAGCTGTTCAGTCCTGTGTCTGCAAGAGAGTGTGTTGAAGTTAACAGAGAGAAGACAAATTCCTGATTTTGGCAGCTGGAGCTTTACAGCTTTGCTATCAGGAACTTCATAAACCAGTGTTTAGGAGTTTCTCTAGATAAGGTACCAAGGGAGTGACAAAACCGAGAGTGTCCAACTCCTGTTGCTTCCCTCCCTGCCTAGTGAAGAGTTAGTTAATACAAAGCAGGACAGCTAGAAAATGAAAATCAGGGACACATCCAGAAATAACAAATAGTCTGGTAGCTAAGGATGCGTGCCAGACGTGCAGAGGGACTGCCTTGTAGGTCCTGGCTCTGAACCAAGGCCACGCAAGGACTTGGGTTTGGTATCCAGCACTTGTATCAGCAGGTTACAGAGGTCATACAAGGAACACTTGTATCTTCCATCAGCAAAAATATTTTACTAGGCTAGAGAAACACTGCGAGAAATGACTTGGTTTGGAATTTTTCACAATTTGTCAGTATATGTTGTGCCACTTCAAAAAATCCATGGATGAGGCTACCTGGAACAGAGAACTAATGTTGAGCTACTTTTCCAGTTCAGTCTTATCATCTCACCAGAACTTCCAAGGCTTCAGTAACAAATGAGAAACTGCCATTTGCTACTGTTGAGACTCTTTCAAAATGTGCTTAATCCAAAGGATGCTGTTGCTGATTTTTTACTTTGACCACAAATTGCACTTCACAAGAATCAGTTGCTATCTGGCTTGCCAGACCATGAGCAGAATGCATGTAATAAATAAATGGCTTATGCCCTGGTAAGAAAAATACAGCCATTCTCACATTCTAACTTCCAATTGCTTCAGGGTCACTTACATGAAATATAACTGTAACATTCAATATGTTCCCTCCATGAAATGTTCAGATCATTACTGACTTTCACCAAAAAGACTTTAAACCCTTGTGTCAGGGAAAGCCTTTATAGGACCTGCATCAGACAAAGACTTTGTAGGAACTACAGGTTCTAGCCACTCTCACAAATGTCTCTATAAATATGAACACAGTTTGCATACTACTGGTATTTAATATGTGCCTTGAGGAAGAACTTCTCAAGCTAACATATTAAATGCATTTTCTTCCTCCAGGTACTGTAGGAGAACAATAAGTGACATTCCTAGCCTCTTAGGTGTTTATGATTTTAATAGATCTCAAGTGTCTGTGTGTGAAGCATGAACAACTTTGGGACTTCAGCCTGGGTTCATTTCACACAACACTAGAAAATGGTACTGTGCAACAATATAGTTCAAACTTCCAAAAGTCTGCATACTGATTTTTAGATGTAAAGAGATAATTTTCAACATTTCATAGCTTGCTTATGCAACCCAAGTTGGGATTTAGAATATTTCACTGCTGACCTACTCTACTGTATCTTGTCATGCACTTTACCTCTTGCTGTGTGAATTGCTGCCTCCCCACATTTCACACTGTGTATCATAAAGACTCGAACCACATCTGAGATGTCTGGAGTTTTAGTCTCTCCCAAATGACTGTGACTTTAGCTTCTTCAACAGTTCTGGTTTTGATCCGATTTATTAGTACTTGTCCTCCGTATTTTTACTGTGCTATCAAAGAAGAAAACAAAAACTGTCATACAAATTATTGTTCTCATATATATATTGGAAATCCAGATAAGGACACTGGATGTAGATTTAAAGCTTCTTCCTTTTATTTAAAATTAGCAGGATCATTTTCATTAGAACATCTATTAAACTTTGCTCAACTTTTCATAGATATGCTCTTGCCCTTTTTTCTTCAGATGGAAAAATATTTTCCAAGGACATTTGGATATATTTCAAACATATCCATAACCATTGCACAGTCACGAAATATGCAGGATCATATCCTCAGCTGGTGTAAACCGATGACAATCCCCTTCTTTCAAAGCTAGCTTTGTGCAACCACCTTGGTTTTTGCCAGTTGTAGCTCAAAAATTATCTGGAAAACAACCACTTTGGAAATGTTTATGTGCTTGGCTGATCATATTCCATCCTCTTTTGTTTATATCTAAAATATTTTGGACCAGATATATGATTAATTCAGTGGAAATTTTACCCTGGTTACTCACGACTTTCTTTACAGCGGTTTGATTTCACTTCAGGGAGTTGAGAGATTGTGTTTACTGATGAAGGAGAACAAAACAGCAGCGATAAACTCCACTCTTTGACACTGCTGATGCACAGGAATGCTGCATTCCACCCTGTCAACATTGCACCATGCTCTCATACTTCTTCTCTCACAGCTAACCAAGGAGATTCAAGATTCCTGCAGCTCCCAGAATACCCAAATCTTCAAGACTGAGGCCAAAATCAAGTTATCACAGTAAACTTCAATGAATTGCTACAGCTTTTCAAACTGTATTTATAGGTCAAGAGGAGGATTTGGTTTGTTTTTTTCCT
Source organism: Camarhynchus parvulus (assembly GCF_901933205.1). Taxonomy (NCBI): domain Eukaryota; kingdom Metazoa; phylum Chordata; class Aves; order Passeriformes; family Thraupidae; genus Camarhynchus; species Camarhynchus parvulus. The sequence continues at coordinate 7,283,864 of NC_044582.1, forward strand.
CTTTGAAGCCTCAGAACATATACTTTTTAACAAGATATTATCTTCTAATTAGAAAAAAAGAAAAGGCTTTCTGGCCCTAAAATCTATGGCGTGCAAAATAAACATAGAAGCTTTCTTCTTTCATGTTTTCCAGACCAGACGTCTTTACACTCCTGGGAAGATGTACCTCCTGTTCCTGTCAAAGGGAGACAGTGAGGAGGGGCATAGGGGAAGCTGGGGCTTTCAAAATTGGTTTATTGGGGGTTCAATTGTAGACTGTAATGCTGCTTTTGTTTTACACAGACATCAGGATTCAGGGATTCTTTCCTTCCATAGACTCCAAACCTCCCTTGTCCTCTCTAGCAGTTCTGGGGCTATCAGAGCTTTCAGCTGCACAGAAGCTCTAATGTGCAAATCCAAGCTCCAACAAAGCCCAGCTAGGTGGGGAAATCACTTTCATAAAGAGTGAGCTAGCTTGAACACCAGCTATTGTCCCAGCTTTTGGGAGTCGGCAGTGCTGGGGAGATTACATTGTTTGGCCCTGTCCAGGATTAAAAAATTCTCTCCAGCTGCTGATCTTACAAATTCTCCTGGTCTCTACTGGAGATACCCCTCAGTCTCACGCAGTTCCTACACCTCTGCACAGCTCTTCTGAACTCTGAAAAGTTTAGAGTTTATTCCACAGTAAACTGAGCTCAACCCTGAAGGGGCTGACCAGCCAAGAAGCCAACATCAACAGCTTTTCACAGTTTGGTTGGCCCCAGGGGTGCCAAATATACCGTAGCAGATATAAATCTGAGACATATAATATTATTGCAAAAAGAGAGCTAATTTTCTCAACATCTAATTGAATTCTCTAGTAGTTTCACTGAGAAGTGTTGCGCTGGTTTCATCTCAATATTTAATGAATACTGATTTTTGAAAGAAACTGTTTATTTGCATTAAAAATTTACTTCCCCACACTCCCTAAAGTGTTCAAAAGAAATTGAATGTTAGGTTTATAATTAATGTGGTTTGGATTTTAAAAGAAATTTTTTACAGGAAAGAACATTTCCATAAATCATGTCCATGATTGAAAAAACATGGTCATAACTGAAGACAAAACTGCTTCATTTTGCATCTGTTTCACATATATAAATATATCAGGTTTACTTAGAACACACTGATAAAGATGAGGAAGAATGGAAGAAAATTATAAAAATAGCCTAGGTTGTATGTGTACCTCCTTTATTATAATTCTTTCTGATACTATTGTAACCACTCATTTCTTTTCTTGCCTGGTTTAGTCAATTAAGTTATTAAAAAGTTAAAAGAAAAACAACTTTTATGGACTTAAGCTCTTAGTTCAACCCTAGAAAAAAGCTGGTACATGCAATGTGTCATTGTCTTATTTTCTTCTGACCATTTCAGAGATACCAGCCCTAAACAAGCTCATGGCAGAACTGATTTCTTTCTGCTCACACCAAGTGTGGTGCTGTAGGTGGCTGTGACTTCAGGATCAGAGTTGGTAGGGCACTGCCAGTTTGCACCATGAGAGAATCTGCCCATGCTCCCACAAGGCAGCAGAAGTGAAGAAGTCTGCCAACAGAACCAATCGAACGCAATGTCCTACTTGTAGCATTATTCCATAGCATAACACATGTCTTCCAAATAAATAACTTTGCTGCCCTAGTCAGCCAACAATCTGCTGTTAATAAAAAAAGGAACACTAATATGTTTCTTCTAATATTTTTAATTAAAATATACATCTTAAATATATTTGACTTCTTTTTACCACAGCAGTTTGGCATGAAGCATCAGAGAAAGCAAGAGTATACAGCAAAAATAAAGTGTTTAAACTACCACCATCTTAATGGGAAAACATATGAAGCAAATTATTTAAACAGAGGTAAGCAATGTGCTACATAATTCTTTTCTCCTAACAAGTGTGTAATTGGTGTGGCTAACGTGAAGTCCACGTCTTTCACACATAAAGTCCTTTGAAGTTATTTCTAAGATCTTTCCATTTATAGTGAAATCTTCTTCTGTTTACTTCGGACTTAAGGATTTAACTCTGTGCTTAAAAAAATATTTCTTATTTTCTACAGCTTATTTTAGGAACAATACATTGTTTAGGGAAAAAACCCATCTGCTTGTGAGAAATTTCTGCCAAAAGATATCCTGTCCTTCAGTGGTAAGGTATATTTCTTTTTATGATACACCGATTTATAAATTAACAGGGTGGGAATCTTTAAACATTTTCAAGAAATGGTAGGGAAGGGAGCTAAGAAGTAAAACTATCACTAAGTTTTCAAGTGTTTAGGTAAATTTGTAATCAGTTCGAAGGTCAAAGGGATCTAAAAGAGCCTCCAGCCCTTACACTGCTCCCCCAGTCCAGCCTCCAGAGGCTCCCACAGCCAGCGCGTGGCAGCCTCATTATTGCTTTGTGCTTCCTTTTTATTTTAGTTGGCGTTTATTTACTTGCTGAGGGCAAGGTATCTTCCAAACTAAGGCAAACCGCACTTTTAGAGGCACAGGGAGCAAGAAGCGATACAATTTGTGCTGACGAAATGGAAAGCGGATTGTGTTTCCCCACAGCCCCGGCAGCCGCTCCTCTGCCTGCCCGCAGGGCCCTGACATGGCCGCCCGCCGGGCCAGGCCTCGCTGCAGCCCACAGGCCCGGCAGTCCGGCCACGTGGTATCTCCAAGCACCAGCATGTGGGAATATTGTGTTCCTCTGGGATCAGCTGCCCCCCACCCATTCCAAAGTCTTGAAAGACCTTCAAAGGTCCTGGGCTGTCTCCAAAGGCTGAAGCTGGGCTGTCAGTAGCACACAACCAAGGCTGTGCTCCAAGGGACTTCTTGGCCAAAAAAGCCTCAGAGCAGCAAGGAAGGATCTGGCCCCACTCCCCTCCTGGGGCCTGGAAGCACCGAGCCAAGAGCCAAAATGGAACTGTCCTCACTGGTGCTAGTGGGGGTCCCCTGAGACCCTGCCACTCCCAGCCCAGCACTATGGCTGCCCCCTGAGACCCTGCCATGCTCAGCCCAGCACCATGGCTGCCCCCTCAGACCCTGCCACCCTCAGCCCAGCACCATGGCTGCCCCCTGAGACCCTGCCATACCCAGCCCAGCACCATGGCTGCCCCCCTCAGACCCTGCCATCCCCAGGCCAGCACCATGGCTGTCCCATGCAGCCACACTGGCACTGCCCTGTCCCAGTCTGAGACTGAGGGAACACAAAACCAGACAAAATGAAAGGCCTAGGGGAGGACGAGAAGGCAGGACAAGGGAAAGGGGCAGAGTTAGACATAAGTATAAATAAAACAGTGGAACAGAAATGGGAGGGGGAATCTGGCAAAAGCCTGGGCTGCTGGCAGCCAGCCTGGCTCAGGGCACAGCCCGGAGCAGAAAGTTGTCCATGGACCAGGGCTGGGAGGATTTTGGGAGAGCCGTGTCTGTGCTTCCCTGTGGTCCCTGAGCAAACCTGAGCCCTCTGCACCTCTGTGCTGACCAATCTGATGTGACTTCAATAGGCAGAAACAGCCCAGTGAGGAAGGACATGCCAGGGACCCAAACAGATGGAGAAACGTTCTTGATCCTGACCAGCAAATGGCCCAATCATGAGATCTCCCCCCTAATATGAATAAGCTGTATGAGGAGTTGGTTTTGCATGAGCAAAGCTGCAGGACTGAGCCTAGGGACCACCTTATGAAGATGAAATATTTCTTCTGATTTGGGTTTTATAGTCCAAGTCCTTGCATTAGCCAATCTTCTCAATAGCAGCAATGCCAAACTTCCTTCCAGGCTCAGTCAGATGGCTTTAGGTGCCCAGCCAAAACCAGAAAAGAATTTATTGTGTGCTGCTATCGCCAGTTCCTAACAATATATTACTCAAAACCTGAAAATTTTAACTGTGCCAAACATTCTTTATCAAGGAGGTACCTGGAGTGGAACCTTAATTTTTGAGTGTTTCTGCAAAGAATAAACTACTGCTTAATGGTAGGAACATTACAAGATGGATATATTTCTGTCTCTAGAAATTTGAATTCTGTGCTGATTTAACCCCATATACACAGCAACATAGGAACAGCCATATTGGGGTGAATCTAACCACAGCCAGCCTGCAGCAGTCTCTAAGCTGGCACATTGGGAAATAAAAACCAAACAAATAAATAAAAGAACAGAAAAGAAAAAAAAAAAAAAAGAAAAGAAAAGAAAAGGTTCTGAATACTCCCAGTCCTGGGGCTGTTCTCCCAGTCTCCAGTTTCAGTCAGCCCCACTGATTCTTACCCCCAGTGTGGTTTGCTCCCTAACCCCCAGAGGGTCTCTCTCATGAGTCTTTCTCCAGTGGTGGTTGGAACCTATGTGAAAGCCTGACACCTAAAATATTCTAAACCCAGAGGATATTCTGCTCTTCTCATGGAGAATTTGGGGTTTTGGGCCTTGATCCCCACAGCCCCTCACCTGTGAACCCTTGTTCTCTTGTTAGAGACAGGCAAGAATCTATCCCAGTCCATCTACTTACAGTTTTCTAAACTTAAAAGTAAGTAGTAAGGCATTGTGCTTTTAAGAGGTGGGGGGTAAATGAAGAAAAAAGCAATTAGGAGGTAATAGCTCTGCTGGGAGAGCTATTGAAACACTTTGATTTCCACATTAAACCAGCAAAACTCTGATGTTTCCAAGTTCACTGGGATGTGTGTCCAAATTGACCTTTTATTGCATATGGTCAAGTGCTGTGAAAAATCCCACCACTTAGCATCTCTCTGTTATCTCAGCCACAGGCAGGGAAATTCTCCCCTTCAAAGAGAACCATAAAATGAGATAACAGAGACAAGGGCTTCTGTGCCATCAGCATTTCAAACTGCACATCCCCTCAGGAAAAGAGGGGGGTTTTGTAAGGGAAAAGAGGGTTATTTGTAAGAGTAAACTGATCAATGGCTGTAGTTTCTCACCCTCCAATCTTGTGCAACCCAGAGAAGAAATGCCTCTGGGCTCTCCACCTGGAAAGTGGAGTAGCAAACCAGTGCAGGTACAATTCTTGGAGTACTAACCTTGCACCAGTGGCATTGGTAAATCATTTTACCGAATACACAGGATTACAATTCTCCCTTATATCTGCAGTGCAAAGAGAGATTTCTACCCAACTCTTCCACACTTTCAGCCCCCTTTCTACCAAGGAGCGTGATTTTTCTTACACTAATAGATCTATAGTCAAAACTGCTGCTGTGTACTGAATGCCAAAGTAGATGCTGCTGTGTGTGGGTGGGAGGGGGAAGGAGTCTGCCAGTATAGCACATTTCATTCAGGGAACTGGTATAAACTACATACAGACAAAACACTAGCTTGCCAGTATAAGCTGTGGCTACACTAGGAAAGTTTGCCAGAATAGCAAACTGCCAAATCTTTTCTAGCACAGACAATCCATGCTATCCCACAGATAAATGTTGCTTCAGACATTAACTCTCTCCAGTCTCACCATGCTGCACGTAGGAGACACCACTGAGATATGCTGTTGCTTTTCTCCATAATCTGTCCCAGGTCAGCAATTTCAGGAGGTCCAAACTCTTTTGAAGAAGATGGAAAGGGAAGAAGCATTTGGAGGCTGGGTTATGCTCCTCTACATCTGCTGTGATGGGACAGCTACACTAGAGCAAGTTCCCTGCCACATGAAGATACAGAAGACCTGGTTTAGCTGCATTAGAAATGGGACTGCCATTTCATTCTGCCTGCTGCAACAATCACTAGGATCCTCAAGTGATTTCATCAAGCTGTCTTCTATCATAAAACATGAAGGAAATTAATTTTACTTGCAAGTGAGAGAATTGGACAACAGCTTGATGACAAGTTGGAATAAGAGCAAAAAGAAAAAAAAATACCCTGATATAGCAACAGTAATCCATTTCACACAGTTTCCCACATGTTTGTGCAGGACTTTTTCAAGTACCACCTATGGACATCTTTCCTATACTTTTACCCAGAGTAAAACTTCACAAAGAGTAGACACAGAAAGGCCAGAACATCTGGCAGAGTAAATACCATAGATCTAGAAATGGGATTATCAATTTTACACAGTGCATTTCCTCTTTTTTTTTTTTAGATGGCACTTAAAATCAAGAGCTTTTCTGAGAAAACATGCAAAATGTCACATCTGAAAACACAACAAAAATTATTAAAAACATCATTCTGCATTTAAAGCATTTACCACAGCCTGAGAAAATCCTTTTTATTGTTCAAAGTAATGGTTGATCTCTGCATCTGAAAGCAGATAGAGGGAAGCAAAGAACACAATCAATCATTTACCAAAGCAGAGTGTTGCATATATGGTTTTCTCTATGCAGGTTGCTTTTTTCCTCACATTCACAAAGTCTTGATAATTAACATGCTAAGATTTAAACACTATTGGTCTAGAGTACAGGAAATGATACCACTGAGACCACCAGGAATAATCTGACTTTACAATATTTTTAAGACAATGTTTCACGACCTTTAGACTGTGGCTCATGCTTTTGCCACAGCAAAATTTCTGATATAGATTTAAATTCCAATCTCCCTCTCTATTTTTCCTATTTTTTTGAGAATTTTTCTTTCCATTTTGCAGGTAGGTTGTCGACTTACTTATTTTATATATGCACTTCTGTTCATTTGCTCCCACATCATCTGGTATTTTATTAATCTAATTTCTAATAAAAAAGAAGTCTTCAGATTTCCCTGCATCCCCAGGCTGTCTGGCAATTGGTCTTACGCTGTTAAAGGGGAGATGACAGTTTATTAAGCATTAAGCTACAGACTAATGAGTTCTTGCCAAAGCCTGTCAAAATTAATTCATTTTCCAATGCAGTGAAATGAGTGGCTGAACGGATCAATACACTTGCCTGCAATCAGTGCTCCTCCACAATAAATGCAGGAAAGCACTGCCTCTGCTATTCTGCTGCATTTGCCATTAGTGACTGAAGCATCAAATTACCCTGATTCTCTTCTGATGCAAAAAAGATTTGCCAGGGAGGGTGAGGAAATTCAGGCAAAGTAAATAACAGTGTTGTTAACTAATTTCTCATTCTCGTTCAACATTTTTCCCAGTATTGCCCACATTTGTCAGCACTCAGATTTCATGTCTCCTTTGACTTTCAGGAAGAAATATTTCAGTTTCTCGTAAGGACCAGATCTTGGCTATCTTACCACTGTATGGGATCTGGCTTCAGAGATAGTCCCACAGATTTTTGGGAGGGGATCAAAAAAGAAAAAAAAAAGGAAAAAAAAAAAGAAAGAAAAAAAAAGCAGAGCAAAGGGCTTCACGTCAGTGGAAATACACATTCCTGGGTTAGGCACTCCACAGTGTGAGCCAAGGTGTTGGTATGTTGCCACCAAGTTATCTAGACTAATTAATTTTAAACACCACTTTTTTATTATTAAAATTTATTTCGCAGCTTTGTCTGTAATTCCTGAGTCCCTGAGTTGTTCACTGTGACTCATTCCCCTGAATGCTGCTGTTCTGCCCCTCAGAATTAGAAAAAAATTAAGAAATCCCCCTTCCCCACTGCCCCAGCCATCTTTTTCCTGAGGATAGTGTGACCTAATTCTCTTCACAGCAGCTCTGGAAATGCAAAAGGCTCTGGGACCCCTTTAAGAGTCACTGACTGATTTAAGAGGCGATTCTTATTTATTATACATTATGGAAATTAATTTTTCATTGTTTGGGAGGTTCAGGGCGCCTTGTGTTACCTTTAAAGAAAGTGCTGACAAGCTACCACGAGTGTAAGGAGAGAGGCCACACAGGAGGAGGAAAAGAAACCCAGTGCTAATGGCTGTTTGCTCGGATATGGCTGGTGTTCTTCTGCCAGTCCATATTTATTCAGGAAATCAAGGAATATTCAGTTAGGGACTACAGCATTTTAGAAACTGATTCACTTATTCGTATCAGGCGCTCAAATCCAATGAATGTCCTGGCTTGGAAGGTGACTCGGAAGTGCAGAGTCCCCTGGAGGGCAGGGAGCTCTCCCCAGCCCAGCACCCAGCACCCAGCGAGCTCTGGCTGCTGCACCAGAGCCATGCCGGGGTGTGACCCGTGCCGGGGTGTGACCCGTGCCAGGCACTGCCTTGTGCTCCAGCCCAGCCCAGCAGCACTGCCTTGGCTCTGCACTCAAACAAGGGAGCTCCTCTCTTTGCACTTAGACATGGGATGAAGAGCCCAGTTTTCCTTTTCTGTGTTTATTTATTTCTCCTGTCTTCTGCTTTTAGACAGATGAAATTTATTGGCTTTCTAGGATCAAGAATTTAAAATATTGAGAATGATCCCATCTCAGGGTATCTTCATAAGCAACCTCCCTGTGAGATAGCAGTTGTTCTGTCAACAGCAGAGCCAGCAAAGCCTGCTTTCCTGAGGATTTGTGCCTGACACTGAACTGCTGCATGGACACACCGTTATCTGTAATGAGAGATTAAATGTTCACTGCAACCTGTTCTTTGGTAGTGACCCAAGTTAAATCCCTTTTCTCTGCTGGGTTATTTTTACAATATAAATAAAAATGGAAGCTATTTTAGAATTCTCCCCTTCTGCAGACTTTGGTTTAAGCATCACTGGATGAGGAAGGAGGCAAACTGACAGCCAAAAACCCCCTTCAAGGACAAGCATTAAGTACTATGTAGACTAAAGGTGGGGAAATCTAATCAAATTTATTGCTTGTAAGAAACAAACAGAATAATTTTTCAATGACCAGCATTTAACTGATTAATAAACTATGTGAAGTATTTATAAGATTCAGAAAAGGAAGAAAAATAAGCAATGTAAAAAATACCCCCATAATTACAGTATTATACTTCATACACCCTAAGGTAGATATATAGTAAGAGAATAGTGATATTTTCTCACTTCTTTTATACTGTTTCCACATTTCATCACTAACTAATTCTAAGATACATTTTTATTGCCTTTCAACTCTGCATTCTGTAGAGATAACATTATAGAATAAATTTTCCAATCCCAGGCCCTACAGTTTCCTATGCTTGTTACTATACACATACATCTGGATTATGTACAAGAAAAAAAAAAGCAGACAAACAACACATGTTTGAAAGACTAAAGAAGAGTCACTTTCAAGCCAATATCTCAGTACTTTGAGGAAGATGGAGGGAGGGGAGAACAAGGAAAATGAAACAGACTGAGTCTTTTACAGATACTATATATGGAGCAGCCTGACACCCATGTGCTGTTTCAGCAAGAAAGACACCCACATGCAGAGGGCTTTTTTGATGGCCGTGCTTAGAGCTGAAGTTATTTTATTTTTCCATCAAATCTGCAGCTTGATTACCAGTCTGTCAGATAGAAACTATTGGCCTAAGTAACAGAGCTCCCTCTAATGGTGTTTCCATAGTTATACTGATTTATAGTACATTGTATTTATGTCCTTTCTACTTGTTGCTAGTAAACTTAACGTCAAGCTCAGGACTGTCTTTGTTGGGTATATTTGTGTTTATTCACTCCCCTCTGGTACGACAGCTATTTTCTCTGAGACAGGAGCAGTTCATTGCAATGGAGCCTGAATATCAAAGGAACTTTGTGCAGAAGAGGATCATTATTATGTATTAAGCAACCCAAAAAGGGAGCAGAAGCATTAGCATCTGGGTAATAGTTTATAAGGTTTTTTCCCCTATTGCAAATGCTGGTTCCTTGCTTGCAAAAAGCAAGCATTAAGAAAGATAGTAATACTTTCTTTGCATGTTTGGATTTTTTTTTATTATTTTCTCATCCTAGCATCCCACCATGGGAGAGGCTGCTGCTGTCTTTGGGACACTGCCAGGAATGTAATTGTTGAGGTGGATTGAAGACAATTCAGGATTCAAAGAGTAAATTTGAGGAAAAAATTGTAAGCACTTAACGAACATAAAAGATAATATGAAAACTTGCTAATGCAGAACATTAGTTCATTCGCTTGCTTTTCATTTAGAAATTGGCCAAAGACAGATTTATTTCAGATAATTGTCACTGACCCATTCCACTTGTTGCAAGTGTCGCAAGACACAAAGGCCAACTACTCGTAATTTTGATCCAAATAAACAAAACTACAACAAAAATTCTGCTTGTTTTACTCCCAAAGCGCTCTAATTTTGCCCAGGAGAGTTCTGAATATTCCAGTTAGACCACAAGTAGAAATACTTTGCAGTATCTCATCTTTCCCTTCGTTTGTGCACATCACCAAGCTTAGTAAATCAGCAAAATTACTGCTCCTCAGTGAAGGAGTAAGTGTAACATGGAAGGGATATTGCCAATATGAAATAAGAGGTATTGACAAGGTCCTGTAAAGAAGTCAGCACTGTTAATTCACTCTTTAGTTCCAGTATTAAATTAATGCACACATCTTAAACAAAACAGAGCTGGACAGAAAATTTACTTGTGCAATGTTGAAAGAAGAATAAAGGTAGGACTATCTGTCCAAGAAAAATTAAAAAATAAGAGCAGGAGTGAAGGGAACAGAAGCTATTGGAAAGGAACCTGGCTTTGCAGAACTGTAACTATGCACAGCTATGTTTATACTTATTTTTTGCTTTATAAAAAATTATGAGTATACACCACATTGGTTTAAGAAAAAAGAGCAGCAGAAGTACTGAGAGAAATAAAACACATCCTTGGCTAAGTATCTAGGTCTGTCTCCCCAGGGAAAAATATCTTTTTGAGTGGTCAGGCAAAAAGGAAAGCAGGGATTCATTATTATTACTTTTTTACAACTACGTTCTACATGCAAAAGGCAAGAATACACTGAGGACACTTATTTTTACTTTCCCATGTACTTAATTGGTAGCACAACTGTAAATAACTAATTTTCTTTCTGCCTGGTACCTGCCTATAAAAGGTTTGGTCAGCAATCACCTCCTTTTTTAAGTTTTGGGAGTTTTTAAGTTGGTGTTGTTGAATATCCATGTCTTCAAAAAATCATTTCACAAGCTCAGAACCCTGGAAAATGAGAGCCAACAAAGGCATCGTTCAGCAGCTGGGGCACTGCAGGTGGAGAGGGCTCAGGTCCCACTCAGGTCACAGTAATGGGTGGCAGTGGGTGGCACTGGCAGTGGCTTATTTGATCCTAAGCTACCATCTTATTTGAGTTGGAAAAAATGCCTATTTGTGGTTTTTAAATTATGGAATGAACTTAATTAAACTGCAAAACATTAAACAACCGCAGAAAAGATGATATCCTTGTGGGGGAAAAAAAGAAAGAATAAATCAAGTTCTTTAGTGACTTGGAGAAAATAAACGAAGTGGTTGTAAAAATAAACCAAAAATTTCCAGTCCCATCTACCACCTGTTTAGTGGAGAGAGCAAGGTGAGTTTGTCTTTTTAGGGAAAGGTTTCTTCAAGAAAATAAAAGCGAGTGCTGATATATGGATGCATGTCCTTAAGAAAAAATATTGTCTAGTTTCTCTTTTTTTCTCTTCTCTTTTTTTCTCTTTTTCTTCCCCTCTCCCCTGATGTCATTGTCATGTTAAGAGCTGCACACTCCAAAGGGTTCAAACGTTTTTCCAAAGCTGAAGAAACGTGGTAAAATGTGGAGCATTACAACATTACCACTCTAATTTATCAAAAGTTTGGAATGTTTCTCAATATGTGTGAGTGGGAAGGCAGAAAAAGGCATTTTTGACATGTAAAATCATGACTGAAGAACTTTATACAAAGTGCAGGCAAAAAAGGAGAGCAAAGGAAAAAAAGCAGAAAACAATAAAAGCAGGAAAAATGTGGTGGAGAAACAAATTCACAAGCGTATCTGACATTAATTTTTTACAAAATAAAAACCTGTCATAAATTGTAGAGATTTCCTTCATAATAATTGAAAGAAAAAATCAGATGAAGTCTGACATGGGACAAAAATATGTGTTTCTACCAGCTGTCATGAAAATATTGCACAATGACTGGCACAGAAAACTAACCCTCAGCGGTTTTGGGTCTTTTTCTGGTGGTTTTGGCTTGGGTTTTTTTTTTTTTTTTTTAAGTATAATCAGTGCATCAGAAAAGCTAAACTGGAGAAAGAAGTTACCACTTTGTATTTAACTTTCAAACATGCAAAAGCCTGATCCTTCTCTTACTCTGTGCAGTGCAAACAGCTGCAGACAATGTCATGCTGAGAGATGAATTCGGCAAGGAACTTAGTAGTGTGCCCAGCTCCAGCTCAGAGCCACTGCTCCACTGGGCCAGGGAGATGTTCCATCAGGGCTGCAGCCAAAATCAGGGACAATCTCAGCTTCTGAAGAAACTGTCAGTAAGAAATTAAAGTCCTTGGTCTTTAAAGTACTCTTGAAACTGAGTGAATCACAGAGATTGACCAGGAATGTGAGGACAAAGACTGTCAAAGAGATAGGCTGGGACCGTGTAACACCTTACAAACAAGGAAAGCAATTTCAAAACCAGTATGGTATTTGACTGGCAGCCAATACTTTTTCAAAATAAATCGAATGTGCTCCTGTCATCTCCTTTTCATAAGAAACCTCGCAGCCACATTCTGTGCTAGCTGGAGTTTATGTAAAGTCCCTGGTTCCCTTAACATAGTGAAAACCCAGCCTGCACTACAAGTATTTGCACTGTTCATCTAAACCATACTTGCATCCTCAAACATTACTCTGTTTTCCCATGATTTTTGCAGTGACTGTTCTCAGGAACGTCATAAATAGAAGATTGATTCTGTATCTATAATTGAATGCTAAACCAAATCTGACCATTTTCAAAAGTTAAATTAACTGATCTCATAAAAATTTTGAATGAATTATTCTTTTCTGAAATTCATTTCACTTTAATATATTAATAGGTCCTTAATATGGTATTGGTCTTTTTCCAAGCATGATGTATTAGTATTGAGAATTGATATTTACTAAACAGAAACAAAATATTTCAGTATCAGTTGAATTATGAGTAACAACTAAGTAATTTCCAAAGATTAAGCAGAGCGGGAATTGGCAACAAGCTGTGGGAGGAGCAGGAAAGCAAAGGTATGGCTAATCATTGAAAGGGAGGGACAGATGCATGCAAGAGTGGTGCAATAAATCCACCTTTAGGAAGCAATGAAGCAATCAGCCAAAATAGATAATGAAGGGCCTTGCCATGACACACAGTAATCAGCAGCAATCAAGGCTGCAAGTGGAGAAATTGTTACATTGCTTTATACAAGCTGGAAAATCCAAATGACATAAGTTAAATCACATTTTTAAAACTTCAATTATATAAAAAAAAGTCCATATTCTTAATATCAGACTCTTGATTATAATTTGGGGAAGATTCCATTAGAAACAGCCAAGACCAATATAGCAGCAGAATATTAAATGAGAGAAAAAAATGCAATTGATAGAGTGTGTTGTCATAAATGTCTTTATAAGGGCAAAGAGCAAGTGATTGCTGGATAAATACTAGAACCAATTTTATTTAACATCTTTATTAATATCTTTAAGAGGAAACACACTGCACACTAGCTAAATATGCATGACACATTAATTAGGAAGTGCGGCAAATATCAGGAATGTTTAAAAACCCAGAAAGAAACAAACTAATAAAGCGCCACCCAAAATATATGCGCTAATATCCTGGAAAAAGAGATGGTTAAATTCTGCACTGAAACTGCAGTCCTTTCACAATATATGCTGAAAGCAAATTAACTGTGCAACATTTGCTTCACATAATGTGACACGGGGAGAAACCATCCTGAATATTTTGTGTCTCCTTTGAGACAGGGAAAGATATTCAAGTTTCACTGTGGCAAGATTAGTTCTTTGCCATGATGTAGCAAGGCAAGAATGCCACATTTGGCTCACATTTATCTAGATAAGCAGGTGAATTATTATGCTTTTTCCTCTCTAATTCCTATAGCTTATATCTTTCCCCTCTTTTAAACCAGAAGGATCCTCCCACCGATCCCAAATATGAATTCTAATTAAAAGAGAGATTGCAATGCAGGTTGATTGCTGTGTTTTACAAGTTATTTGTCTAAATTATGTGGCCTATGTATGAATAATTACTCCTTATCATTCAGTTTGTTCTCTATAAAGATAGCTGAAAGCTAATTAGAAGCTGTTCAGTGGTTATCCAGCACTGTCTTTGATCACCCCTTGCTTTTAAAGTTCATGCCTGTGCCCATATTGCATTCCCAAGATGTTTTCATTTACCATCAGGGAAGTGGACAAAATTAAATCACACCACAGGAAAGCAGTGTTGAGAGGATGAGCAAAAATCAATGCAAACAAAAGGGTACTTATATTTTATCTCACAAGTTTGAAAAAAACCCAAAACACAAATTAGGTACTTTAAGACTTTTAGTAAAGAAAGGAAATTTGTTCAGTCCTTCCAATGTGCCTATGATCAAAACCACATCATGGCAGCCAAATATCCAGTGCTCATTGCTCATTGCTTCAATAGCTGCTTGTTAATTCACTTAACTCAAATATTGGAAGTTACGTTTGGGAAGCCCCACTCAAAATTTACATGGCCAACTGACTCAGAAACATCCCCCTGCTTCCATTAATTCTTTTTATATCTTCCTTTTGGAGCCTCATCACTCATGCAAAATGAGTCACTTGTGGCAGTTTCTGATTCTGACAGGAACTCCACAGGAGAGGCAATGCCCCCATAGGCAGGGTGGGCAGAGGGCAGCTCCTGCAGCACTCTCCAAAGCTTGTGGATGCTCGTGTATTCAATAGCACAGAAAACAAAGAAGCTATCAGGATGGACTCCACACCACTGGCCATTTGATACCTGATTATGCAGCAGGCTTGCCAGCAAGCTTGCTGAATAGGCTTTAAAATATCTTATATGGCTCAGTGGTCTCATAATCCCCATTATACGAGACCTGGAACATCTCTTTTGGAATTCACCTCTGCTTTACTCAGAGCAAGCCTAACTGTCTTCAATCTGAGCAGAACATATTGATCCCATTTGATTCTACAACACATCTGCTGCCATTACAGCTTTTACTGGGAGGAAGCTTCTCTATAAAGGGCAGCCTGCTGCCTGCCCAGCATTTATCAATACCTATCTTCAGGGAAAAGGAGCTCATTAGCAATGTGCTGTGTGGAAGGTCTGGGAACAGGGAAACTGCATAACAAATGACAGCCCCTAAATTAGAAAGTAAAACATGCTGGAGCAGTGGTGGACAAATTTGACATCACAGCAATGTCCCTGTCTATGCTGGGGAGTAAAGGAAGTCTGTGCTGCGTTTGAAGTTTATTTGACAGAGTAAACAGTCAGTACTTCTCTTGCATTTGTCTTGCATAATTAGCAGTGTGGTTAGAAATTGCTCTTCTGGGAAAAGCTTTACATTTTATGTTCCACATCTTCTTGGGAATTGTTGGCACCTCTGTCTAAATCTTATCAGTAGGTTTTACCGGCTATCTCCTTCCTCACTCCAACTAGCATAGAAAGAAAAGAGCATTTGTCTTTTTCTTCAGGGGCTGAACAAGGTGAGAGGAGCAGTAGATACTGGATGCATTACTGGAATTTTTAGACCCATAATTGCATGCAGTATAACTTACAGCATGGATTTTGAGTTCCTGGTGCACTCCAGTCTCAGAGGTCTTCTGCAATTAGAAGTATGGTCAGCAGGGATGTGTATTTTAAATGGTGAGAGTGGCTGTTCTAAGTTTGCAACAGAAACTTGCTCACTTCCTTAAGAGGAAAGGTTTTCATACAAGGGTGTCAGTACTGCATCAGTTCAAAGGTTCACCCAGCTCTGTGGTGCCTCTGACAGCAGCCCTGGCAGCCAAGGAGAGGGTTCATCTGAATGTGGATATACACCTAAAGACAAGTGGCAGTGGCACCCCCTCCAACATTTGCCCTCTGAACTTCCAGTCATAAGGACATCCAGACATCCAGGGCTCCCCCTGCACCATAGGTTTTAACAGTCCCCAAAGGACTGATCCTCCAAAAATGCACTAGCTCCTTTTTAACCTGTTAGACTTCCAGAAACACAGGCCCAGGGGTCATTCCTTCCTCCCTATCAGCTCACAGCAAAGAGAGGGACACAGCTCACAGCGAAGAGAGACCATGCAGCCACTTGTCTCTGGCTGCTTGGCTGCACCTCTTTTGGAAATTTCTTATGATTGCTGAGGTGACACTGGAGAATGGGGTAAGCAGGACTTCTGTTTTCATCATGTTTAAAAACAAACTTCCAACACCACCTATGCAGTCTGGCAGTAAATGGAACTGTATCCATTCCTGGAAGTCCTGTGTGGCAGCAGGGTATGTTAGATGTGAAACCACTGGTGCTTCAGAGCAGGTTTGATCCATGAAAGAGCAGACTCCTCATAGACTGGCTTTGCTACAGAAAATTAAGTGGAGTCTTTCTCTAAGAGATTAGAAGGTGCTGAAAACAAGTTTGCTGGTCTGCAAATTAGCTGTGCTGGATATGTTGGCATGTTTAAGATGTTGTTCAAGGAAAATAAAGTGCTACAATACAAGATAGAAAAAGTAGATAATGAGGCCAGAAACAGGATTTCTAAGAATAGTTCTGCATGTCTGAGAAAACCAAAACAGGGAAAAGGGATGTTTGCCCTGCACAGTGGCCTGAGGACCTGTAGTACTGGGGGAGGTACTTAGGTGCTGCTTTCTTTGATGTCTGCCAGAGGAGCACCATGCAAAAAGCAATATATTCTGTAGGAGTTGGTTGCCCAGCATAGGGCACACCAATGGGAAGCTCCCAGAGGCTGGACTATCTCAAAGGTAGCTCAAGGCTGGGAATTAACTCCCCCATCTGCTCCCCACTTCTGCTCCCAGGGTGAAATATGGCTTTTGGACCTCCTCTAACAGTTACTCATAAATTGCCAATAGGGGCAGCCTATTACCTTTGGGATGGGTGAGATTCTCCAGAGGTTGCTGTGATTCATGCATGGCCGGAAAACTCCACAAAGAGACAAGTGAACCCCATAGTTGCATTTATGTGCTCTGATGTTTTATGAAACTGACTCTCCTTCTTGCTGAACACAGCATCTAGTTGTTCATTTCACATACTAATTTCTCATTTCAGTCAAGTCAAATACTAACCTAGAACTAGCCCTAAAGTCCTTTTTTGAAAACATTTCTCTCAGAAAAATTTAGCAACCAGATTATAATAACCAATGTGAGAAGAAATTCTCAAAATCTGTTTTATCACTCACGTTCCTCTGATAGCAGCCTGCCCATTTTTCCCAAGTGCAATATCTACTGAGTATTTTAATATTTAAGGTTATTATTCTGACACCTCTTGAGTTGCATCTGAGAGTAAATATGCACGAATTTCTATTCTGAAATCCTTTCTTTTTTTCCTTCCAGTTTGCTGTTTCTTCCCCTCTCTTTCCTTTGCCCCCACCACTGGGACCTAGCTCAGAAAGCATCCTCGGCATCTCTGGCTCATGGACCTCAGTGAAGCAGCTGTTTAAATTGCCCACCTGGTTCCTGAATGGAGGCCAGATAAAATGTAGTTTAAGTCTTTCTAAGTCCAGATATTACAGTTAACAGAGGCACAGTGCAAAGCCTTAGCAAGGCAGCTTGTGGGAATAAGGACCATTCACCTCTGTCACAGTGCTAAAGGCACTGGGTTTCTAATCCTTATGTGCTTTAATGTTGCATAAACAGAGACCTCCCAGTGCCTGGTGAACAAGAGCAGTTTTGGTGCATACAGCAACTGCTCTACATTTACAGCCCCAATTCAGCTTGCTTAGATATCCACAAGTTGCATGCGAATGGGTTTGTTCCCATTCCCCTGCTGCATTCTTGTCCCTTCCGTCCCTGAATGCTGCTGCGCTGGATGGCAAACAACTCCCCACATTAAAGGCAAGCTAAAGGTCACAGTGCTGCTGAAAGCACAGCCACTCCACTTCATCTGCTGTGAGAGAAGCCACAGTCCTCTTCTCCAGGATTCTGAGCTCAATCTGAATTATTTAGGTACAGAGCATAAGACATGGGGGCATTGTCTTACAAATGCCTGGGGTACCAGATCCATCCCCTAAACCTGGAGCCCAGCACAGTGGTCCACAGGCACCAGTGCCAGGCCTGGGGATGGCAGAGATGGTTTTTAAATTTCAGGAATTACTTCAAGAGGAAGGTATGGAGGGAGTGTTCAAAATTCGGAACATTCATTTGATGTTGCATGCTTTTCCCCTGTCATTCAAACACATGTTTTTTTGTTTAAGGATGATTAATATATTTTTAATGTTTTTCCTAGCTGAAGGGAAACCTGTGCTATATATTAACTGAGTCTAGAAAAACACCCCGAAAGCTGAGCTGGCATGAGTGGGTAGCCTGAATATGATGTTTGTTATGATTTTTCCTTAAGATCCTTGTCTTCTCATTTTTCACTGTTTCTTTTTGCATTTGTCACTGCCCTCTTTGAGCCATCTTGTCTTCACTCCCATATTACTTGAAGTCCCAAAAAAAAGTCAACCCAAAACACCCTCTGAGACAGCTTTGACAAGTACAGGAATGAGCCAAACTCCAGGCAGAGCTTTGCAGAACTTCCATAGCAGTAACTTACTGCCACTGCAGCTTGACTGGTCAAAAAATCTGGGTTTGCTGGTGCAGGTTTCAGGTGTTTGTCAGGTGTCTGGGTCAGGGAACAATCTGGACCATTCACACCTGTGGCAGACCCAAAGCTGCCGCTCTGGCAGGGGGAGAGATTTCCCCCAGCAGTCCCAGGCCAGGGCTCATCTCCCCCCACCTGTCAGAGCCCCTGTCCCAGGTGAGCACTTGCCTCCCCTCCCTCCTGTGCCTGGAAGGCCATGTCAGGGTCTAACCCTGAGTACAGGCAGGTACAACAAGCCCCACTGAAGGCAGGGGGGTTATTTGGTCTCTCATGATGACATTTTGCATTTTCAGCTGAAGGTGATGCTTGGCACAAGAAAACCCAGCAGAAGTTGGTCAGTAAACATGCAGAGTAAATAATTCTGGAGCTGGAGTCACACTTGCTGGGCACTGGAAGTGGGAGAGGTACCAGGTTTAGCAGCAGCAGCTAAATCTGAGCTCAGGCTTACAGGTCAGATGGAACAGCTGCTTAAATGTCCAGAAAAAAATGACTGCCCTACTGGCATGTGGCACAAGCTGTAAGATTTATCAAAGAAATAAACAGTACTCCATTAGGTCCTCAAATCCATTCATTTCTATTCCTATCCTTTTCCCCTTGCAGATAAAACAAAAACCTCATTATATTTTACTTTCCTAAGTTTTATGGCTCTGACATATACTCAGAATGATTGCCTTTGCTTCTGTTAACTACCTGCCAGCACTCTTATTAAAGTTCATTTAGGAATAATCTATTACCAAAAAGGAAAGGTCCAAGTCTCAAGGATGGATTATTTGAATCACAGCATGCCATTCTGCAGCAACAGGAAGACAGCCAGCTCCCCCCACCAGCACCTTTCAGACCTGCTCCGTGGGGGAAGAGGCAGCCCTTGGGAAGGGGGATTGAATTTCCAGATGGAAAACTAATGGCAGAAAACTCAGGTCACCACAGCTCTGGACAAGTGCAAAAGGGCAATATTTCACTCTAATATGAAGAACTGCATAAAAAGAATATAAATTCTGTACTCTCCCTTAAAAACTATCCAGAGAAATGGAATATTTAAGAAAATATATGCCATGCAATTTTATTTGCATATGGAACATTCTTATTTGCATTTATAAAATATAAATAAAAGCCAAGACACCAATGTAGGCAGAATACAAAGTACAAGCCTGTTCTAAACTATGATAATAATGCAGATAACCATTTTTTTTCTTTGATTAAAAAAAATCTAGAAAGTTAAATGTATGCTTGAATGGAGATTTACCAAATATTTTCATTTATATTACTATATATTATGGTTCACTTAAAATATTTCTCATCTAGATTATGTTTTAAAATGCATTTAATTGTAAATATTTTTTAGGAGGAAAAAAACCCCCCAAAAATATCTAATTGAGTAAGAGGGGGAAAACATCAAGTCACGTTGACTGACACACAAAAGGTAGGCTTTGTTAATGTTATATTCATTACCTTACAAAATGTTTTATAGGAAGTGTAGTAAATCCACCACAGATGTGATAAAGATTAAAACCTCTTTTAAAGCAAATCTGTCCATTTAAAATAACCCAAAAGGTATGTGCAACATTTCTCAGCAATTTTCCAAATAAATAGCTGATGAAACAAACTCAATATTAAACTGAAGCATTTCATAAATTCTATGGAAATACAGTCCTGTAAACCAGGATGAAAATCACAAAACCCCTATTTTTCCCTTCATCTCCTAGAGATATTAAAAAGCACTTAAAAGGTGATTTGGAATGGCAGCACATTTGCTCCAGCCCTGGGCTACCACCCTGACACACAAACCCACTCACAGTGCAACACACTGCAAGGAAAATATGAGCACTTCATTTCCCTTAGAGCACCAGTTAAATTTAGAAAAATTATTTTGAAATACAAGTATCTAAATTAAGAGTACATTATTTGATACACTTAAGGGAGGAAATGTTACAATTTTTATCCATATTTCATTTTTGGTTTTTAATAGACCATTCTTAGATGAACCAGGATTTAATATTTGCATTCAGCACACCTGTAAATGCTCCAGCTGGGTCCTGTCAACCCAAACACCACAAATGGCTTGCAAAATTCTGATTACTAAATGCATATTAAATCAGCATTAGCATGTTTCCCTAAATATTTATATAACAGTGCAGTGGAGTTAAGTAAGGCTTTAAAAATAAAGAATCAAACCAGCCACTTCATCATGATAATGTTGTATTTCATTCTCCTCCTATGAATGACCCACCCTGCAATTTTTGATTCTCCTGTACATCTAACCAATGTTTTAAAGCGTTAGTAAAGGAGTATTTAGACCAACAACAGACAGTCAGAAGAAAACACAGGGATATATTTTGCTATTGCTTTGTAAGATATGGTATTACCTGACCAGTGCATACCACTCCCACACATGAGAGAATACCAAAATGCTGAAATGGTGCAGCTGAAGAACAAAAACACCATTGGGACTCAAACCTGCAAACATTTGTTCCCATGATTAACTATTCTGCCATGAGGAATTTAATTTGAATCATTAAGAGTACTCAAAGTACCAGAGTTAAATACATACATAAGTATTTACAGGCTTGGACTTTGATGTGACCCAAGGAAACAACAAAGAAACTCAGTCCCTATTTTTTTTTTGTCCTCAACTGAGCTGATTCCCATCACTAACAGAAAGGATTTGCTCAGGAAAAAGACCAGTCATTGGGTGGAAACTTTTCCTGGGGTCACAAAATTTTAAATCAGATTTTTAATTTGAAGAAAAAGCTATCTCTCTCCCAACAAAAGCAGTATAAAGAGAACACGTGTGCAGATTGGAGCCCGTAAAACAACCACATATAACATCAAATATTTGCTTATCTTCCTATGTTAGCTTGGCAAGAATTAAATTTGCTACTCATGACTACTGCTGACATTCCAAGTTCATGCCAAGAAATGTATTTACTACCACACACTGCCATCTTTTATATAACATAACATATATGTGTTTATATGCATATACATATATGCATACCCAGTCAAAAAAAGAGCAGTGCCACAAAAAATAAATCAAGTGAAAGTAATATTTAACCCACACACCCCAAACCTGCTAATAAACATGTGCAATGTATAGACAAAACCTATGCTAGACTTTCATCATGATGTAATTGCTATTTCAGATCAAACTGAGAAAATTAACATGCCGGCCAAACTAACATGAAGTAGACAGATTCAGCCAAAACATTCAATTTCTCACTTTCTTTCTGCAATAAAAATATTACTGAAAAATTCCAATTATGTAAATAAGGTAGGAATAAATAAAGTGTTAAAATATATAAATATATAAAGTGTAAAAATATAAATCGGTTTCAATGGAAGAGGAACACACAAGGGCATGAACTCTGCTTCTCAACCAGGCTAATTCTCTGCTGAGAAAAAGAGTGCACAGATCAGGGGATGCCAAAAAGAGCACAGTGCCCCAAATCCAGCATGGTGTGTTTCAAGGGAAAGGTATCCTTTCTTTTCTTAAAATAAAGCAGTGCAGTAAGTACCTAAACTTAAATTCTTAAGGAATTTTTCCCATGGATGACATACATAATTTGATACATTATATCATACATTTCCTTCAAATTCCAGTTAAGTCAGCTGTAATTAGCTATTTCTGCACAGGAGCTTGAACAGACATCAGATCTTTCACTCATCTACAGCTGTGCTACTTTCTAAAGGCATTAACCAAGAAACAAGCATGCTTCCAAAAAATTCTCTGATGTCCCATGTCTCCAAAAGAACAGGGCACCATAGCCATGGCACAGACTCAGACAGAGCCCAGCCCCTGGCAGATATTTGCATTCTCTGCTGCTCAGGAAGTGAGGTGTGGTCAGTGCTGAGCTCAAGAGCCAGGAATTACCTTTCACTTCTGCATCAGGGCTTGAGAGGACTCTGCATCCTGGTGCTCAGGGGTGTGCTGTGCTGCTACCAGATGTCCTCTTCATGAGATACCACACTCATGGAGCCTTGTCTTTGTTTTGTTCCACAAAAAAGCATTCCTGGTATACAGGGGTTCTCACCTGCTGAAACGCTCCCTGGAGTCGCTGGGAGGGACACTTGGTGTAGGTTAGAGAAGCTAAACCCAGCCCCAGAGCAGTTTTGAGCAGAGACTGCCATTTCTGCATCACCTGTGCCCCCATGTATTGACTGGGTTCTTTCAAGCACAGCCCAGCTGTAACTGAGCCTGGAGCCCAGCAAGAGCTGCAGTGACCTGTAGGGCTCACATCATGGAAACCAGCAGAAAGACCAGTATGCTCCTCGTGTCACAAATGCCTCTGGCCAATATCGAATGTTTATGTAGTCCAAGACCACATCAATTCTACAAATTAATGTAAAGTTCACCATAAAAGAGAAAATAAAAACACTTGGGTCAATACACAAAATTCCACAGAGTGCACCCTCAGGATTTCCTCTAATGAGATAGAGCAAAATGCCCATAAAATGTAGACAGCTAGTAATAACATCATGGCAAAGAAGCCTCTGTGGATTGCTCAGAAGCTCAAGTACATTTCAATTTAAAAATGCTTAAGCAAACTACATAAACTGAGTGCAAATCATATTTCCTTCTAAATAAGAAAAACTACTTACAGGGAGACTGGAATATACAGTCTTAGAATTTATTTACATAGGAAAGATACATTCTAAATTTTGTAACATAGAGTGTTAATATTATATATTTAAATAAGCCTCTATAATTTCTCATCCTGCTCCTTTAAGTGTTTTTTAAATCAGCAGAAGGATGTCAGCCTTGATGTCAGCAGTGCTGAGGAAGCACAGCTCCCTGTTCCTGCTGTGAGAGCTGTGCAAAGCCCAGGGCTCCCTCCCCACGAGGTACCCATGGAGCAGGGATGCTCCCTGGCCTGCTGGGAGCTGCTGGCTCTTGTTCTGCCACAGCTGCACACACACTGTGTTCTCCTTCATGTGAAGGGCTCAGAATCTGACCTAAGTTAAATTTAAGTTGGAAAATCACAACTACCATTTAAATAATACACTAAAGGCAGAACTAGACAAGCAAAGTATTGGTTCCTGTCTGCCTTTCCAGATACAAGCCAGCCACAATTTCAGAAACAAAGTGGACAAAAAGCTCACATGCTGACACCAAACTTAAGAGCTGTCAATGGAGCAAACAGTAACTTCTGTAGTAGGAATTTCAAAAAAATCAGCATTTCAGCATAGAACTCATAAGAAGCATCTGTCTAATAATAAAAGTCCATTGTGGATTTTTTTTTAATTCAAAGTATTTTATCAGCTCCTGAGAGGTTTTAGGAGTGCATTTTTGATGTTCCTCTGGCATAAAGTCACCTAGCAGGTAGCTTAATCAGTCTTTGGAGAAGCTGTAACCGGTGTTTTGGGATCCTTGAGTTCTCCAGAGACAGCAAAACATCCCTCAGGCTCCAGTGATCTTTGCAGCAGGATGAATAGCAGAGGAAAAGGGATGTATCCCATCCCTGAAGTCCTGAGTGAGCCCAGACAGGGCTGATTGCACATGGGCAGAGGGACCCAGCAGAGGCAGCAGGAGTGGCTGGGCCAGTCACCTCCCTCCCCTGCTCTGGCTCAGTGACCCCAAAGGAGGTTGTGGCAAGCTGGGGGTCAATCTCTTCTCCCCAGTGGTGAGAGGAAATGGCCTCAAGTTGCCCCAGGGATGTTTAATACCCTACCTTGATATTTCTAATTGGAAAGTTTCTGCCCCAAAAGACTTATCAAGCCCTGGAACTGGCTGCCCAGGCTCCACCAGCAGAGTGATGGAGTTGGCATCTCTGGAGAGATTTAGAAGATGTGTAGATGTGGCACGCAGGGACATGGTCTAGTGGTGGCCTGGGCAGTGCTGGGTTAATGGTTGCACTTGATCCTATGAAAAGTCTTTTCCCACCTAAGTGATTGTGTGAGACACTGATCACAGTGCCATATGGCCTGGAAAATCCCTTTGGCCAGTTGGGACCAGCTGTCCCTGCTGTGTCCCCACCCAGTCTATGCATTGTCACAGCAGGAGAGATTGAACAGACCTTGACTGGTACAAACACTGCTCAGAAACAACTGAAAACATCACAGTGACAGCAGCATTATTCTTATCCTAAATCCAGAGCACAGCACTGCACCAGCAGTACTAGGAACAAAACTGACTCAATCCCAGAGGAAACCAGGACAGCAGGAATCCCTGCCCCTCCTGAGACTGCTCCTTCCCTCACTGTCTGCCAGTAATGGGTACCAGAGCAGCAGGAGGAGACGTGTGGGACCTATAGCAAGCAGCCATGGAGCAATCTTCTTGTAAGAACAAATTCTTCTGAACCCTTAGCCTAGGATCTGAATGTCTGCACTTGCATGTGTTCTGAGCTTTTAAGAACATTTGGCTATATTTTAATATATGTGGTAATTTAATTGTAATAGCTGTCTGTGGGGTGTGGTTTTTTTGTATAAAGAATCCTCAGACAAGGCCTGTTCATTTGGGGGATTTAGTTAACAATTTCCTGGAAATTATTACTTGAAAACTGAGTTACTGAGTGTGCAGGTGACTATCACCTGCAGGGTTGTGAAAGAGTCACCAAAATCAATTATGTAACTTAAAAAAAATTAGAGACTGCCTCTCCTCAGTTTCAAGCTGATGAATGACATATGTGAGTGTGCCCTTAAACAAATAAACAAAACAAAAAACAAAATGAAAAAAATGTTTCCTGATTAAATAATGAGCTATTGCCTGGAACAGCAAAAACACATAAACAAATACAGTGTCTGTGAGAGCTAAAATGGGGGGAGAAAACTCTTTCAGTAAAGAGCAGGATCCTCTCCAGAGCACGAGCTGTGAGCAGTAACAGTAAGCTGAGCCCACGTCATCAGTATGGTTGGCACCAGCTACTACTGAGGCCTTTAGTTACTAAAGTGTGCGACTTTTTTTAGCATTGACCCAAGTTCCTTCCATCTCCTGGAGAGCATTCATCTTTTTTTTTTTATTATTATTGTGGGGTGTTTTGGGGACTTTTTTTAAGTAGCAACACAAAGAGTTGGAACAGATTGACACGGTGATGGCATCACGTTTTCATCTCTTGCTTCAAACAAAAGATGCACACCCAGTTATCAAAATAAAGTGAACTTTGTTTAAAACTACTTGCCTGACTTTCCCTTGCCTTTTACCCTGTGTAGCTGTACAGAACTGAGCCAACAGGATATAAAATGTTACCCAACCAGAACTGTCCACAATACTGACATTTGATACCCACATTGCCTTTGCTTGTTCCTGAAGTTATTTTAGAAATGTCCTTTCTATGTTAATCTTTTTTGGAATATTTAAGTAATTTAAAAAAGAATAACAGACTCCCATCTAACTAACTCACACTGTCAGACTAGCAAAGTCATTTTTCTAGGACAGCCTCCCTTCCTCTCTGTCAAAGGACAGCAGGCTATGGCAGATCCCAAAGCAGGGGACTCATTTGCAGAAATGTTATGTGTGACAAGAAAACTCTTCTCTGTTAAGCAAGAGCAGCTGCAGCTGCTACAGAGGTATCATCATTATGTGCAGTATTCTTTTATAAGGCTTAGTTATGATATCAATGTGCAACTAGGAGCTTCCACACCATCTGTATTTTAACACTGCCCAACCAGAAATATGTCAATGTATATATATTGTTCATAGGGATTCCAAACTTTTAGATATCTCAATCTGGGAAAACAAACAACATTCCCTCTGCTCCTTCCAAGCTTCCCATTTCCTATTCCTGCAAGGCAATAAAAATACTTGCAAAAGTTTTTGGACACTCTCCTATCTTTTCTCCTGTTTGAGGAGAAAAATAAATGTTCCTCAGATTCCTTATAACAGAGAGAGGTTTAAAATAGTTTCTAAAAGATTTTATAGCATCTTAAAATATTCTCTTTTATCTTTTATATTTTTCTTACAGTGTCTGTAGATTATGGGCTGAGTTTAAAAAACCCTTGGGTGCTACTTTTGGAGTTGAGAGTTTGCATATGGTGCACACATTTCCAACTAAGTGATGACTTCCATGAGACGTAGTACTACATGTGGGTGGGATGCTGGCAAGTAACAGATTTTAATGTACAATTCAAATAAGGGCATGAAAATCCAAGTTCTGCAATAAAAGAAACATGTTGAAATTCAATGGGAGAAATTTAAAGTTATTTATTCTGAGCCTTCAAAAGAGCTGGGAATTTTGGTTCTGTCCTGAGGCTGCACAAAATGGCTACATGGAAAATCTGTCTCCAACCAAATCTGCCCAGGACTGCAGGCATCAGGCTGGTTTTGTGATGTCATCTAGAGTATTGTTTCACAGAAAGTATGGAATTGATTGCATTTTGCTAAGTGAAGTGGAAACAAAGCAACTTCTCATGCTCAGATGTAATCATTTCAAAATTAGGGCTAATGCATCTTTCTGCCCTCAACAGGAACCTCTCTACCTGTCAGTGCCTCCTGCAGCCTCCAGTGAGGTGTGCTGGTTTCGCTGTGCTGGGCAGTAGCCCTGGCCACAGCAGGATGGGGACAGTGTGGTCCTTCAAGCTGGAGCAGCAGCACTACCCAAATGCTTTGCCCAAGGCACTAACATAATTAGGGATGGCTCTGATCATTAGTGCTGGAGAAGCAGTTATATTGTTTAGCAATTTATCCAGTACAAGCAACATGCTCAGCTCTGTACAGTACATAGCTCACATTTATTTCCTTCCCCAAGGAAAGTATAGATTGACCACACCACAAAATGTACTAAGACTGGGACATTGTGTCCCAAAAATCTTGTAACATGCTCTGGTCTTTGTTGGGTAGACACTGTTACTGAACTGTGTTGTAGCTCTACATTAATAAAATATTTTTAGGTCTTTAAGAGTGCTGACAGAATAGTACATAACAGATAACAACTATATTCTTGAAAGTTGTGCATCAAGTTTGTACAGATCCAAGACAAAAGTCTTAAAGGAAGTATTTATTATAAAGACAGTTCCTGGAGAAGGAATAGTAGGTGTCTGTTTACAACAGAAATGGGAAGAGATTCTCACAAATGGAAGGGTGGGTGGTGACAGCACAGGGCATAGGAACGTAAGTGGGAGAAAGATTAAGAATTTGAGGGATGTGGTATCACGAAAGAGCAAGAGGTTATGTAAAACTAATGAGACATGCAGAGCCCTGAAACCACATGCTATTACCCAGGGATCAAATCCCACAAACATCCCATGCAATTTAAGAAAATCATTTTTTCTCATCACATCTAAGACATACAGTGTAGTAGTAAAATAGTGTCTCCTTTTTCTTTTATGCTTGGCACACCATCAAAGTCTCCCATGAAGTCAAAGAAAAGCACCTCCACCCTAAACTGAGGCTTCTACATGGGGAAAGAAAATATGTTCCCTTCACCGGCTATTTCTACCAAAGAAAGCAGAAACCAGGTGGGAGACACACAGAGCCATCAGCTCCTTCCCATTCCACCTCAATTAAGCCGGAATTCAGCCAGGACATTACTCTTACAACAATGCTATCAAAACCTGAAGTGATCCAGTCCAGCCCCTACACAAAGACGACACTTTTGGAAGCCCACCACTTCCTCAAGCTCTCCTTTGGCCCTGACTGGGAAGGGCTGTGCCTCCCAGTAGCCCACTGGGCTTTGGTGGCTTCCCAGCAAACGGTGGAGCCTGGGCTCGCCCTCGCCTGGGAGCTGGCGGCTCCCAGGCCAACGGGGAATGGCTGCAGACTTGAAAGACACGCTGCTTAAAAGGCTCTCTCATGTTTCAGCTGACCATGTGTTTTCTCTTAGTACCCTGTGAGTTCAAATACCTCTGTATAACAGAAGTCAGACTGAAAAGGCATTGTGCATAAAATAATTCTTATCCGCGTTGGTACGAGCCTTTGTGCTCTTTAAAAGCATATACAAGTAGGCAGGGTCCTATTCACACTGCTCGGTCCATAGATTGTATCTTGTTCAAATTCAGTGATAAAAAAAAGACTTGTAAAGGTTTTCTTTTAAACCTGATCTGTAGCAGCAGAGAAATATTTAACAACATCCACATCATTCATAGGTAACTATCTTTTGAGAAAGACCAGATTTCTCTCTCTTCCCGTGAAACGCTGCCAACTCGAGTGCATTTGCCAACAGCAAGATCAGGCTCAAGGGAATGACAGAGCTTGCAACAGCATCCTACCAGGTCCTAAAGCCAATCCCAATCCACAGCTGTTAAAAAAACAAAAAAAAAAGTAGTAGTCCTGAAGTATTTCAGTAGTATTGAAGGATGCAAATGTATCAGTGGCAAGAAATCAGAAATATGCAAACAAGGTGTGTGGTTGTACATACCCCAATTCAGAAAAAAAGTATTTTTTATCTCTGATTTGTATTACTTATTTAATGGTACTGGTTTTACAGTTTGTTCAATGCCCTCAGATTGCCAATAAATGAATAATCACTGAAGTAAAACTTCCACTCTAGCAAAATAAGTTGGTGTTGATTCAACTCAGAAACTTCTTGTAAACTGGGACTACTTGTAGACAACAGCTTAAGAAAGAATTGTGATTAAATTGAAAGGTTCATCTGTTACTATGCTTTCTACAAAGGCAGTCATTGTCCACAAGAAAAAAACTTCTGCAGCACTCCTCAAAGTCTTTGCATTTATACTGCAACCTCTGGCATTTTCTCAGAGACATCATTTAGGACAATGTGGTGGACTCTGCATATTTGATCTCATCCTTTACTTACCACACTAAACCAGTTGCTCACTCATTGGCATGGGAGTCAGGGGGCAGCTGAGAAGTTCTTCACTGATGCTTTTA
The DNA here is from genome assembly GCF_901933205.1 of Camarhynchus parvulus. Taxonomy (NCBI): domain Eukaryota; kingdom Metazoa; phylum Chordata; class Aves; order Passeriformes; family Thraupidae; genus Camarhynchus; species Camarhynchus parvulus. The sequence goes on from NC_044582.1 coordinate 7,313,099, forward strand.
GGTGCTAACACATGGAAAACTGTAATCTTCTGGTGGACATTTTCCAGCCTTACAGATACATAGTCTAAAATGAACTGCAGACACACAGACACACACTTTCCCCCAGGCACCCTCAGTCCAGGGTGGTGCAGCAGGTTTGCTTTCAAGACCCTGGAGCCTTTTGGAGCAGAGCCCCACTGTACAGCGCTGTCCTTGCTCCACATCCTCCCCCTTGCAGCCCAGGCACACCATTTCCACTGCCATGTACTCTCTTTTTTTCCTGTTAAGAGCAAGCCATGACACAAACAGGATTGCTGACAGTGCCCTCAGACTCCAGACTCCTGGAGACCCATGCCTGGATTAGTGTCAGCTATTGGGGATTTAGCCAGTCATCCATACAGGTTTGAAATAACTTCCCTCCAGCCCCTCTCCTCCTTAGTAGCCAATGTCCAAGAACCAGAGAGGACAAGGATGTGTTTCAAGGCAGCAAAAATAATAATCTCTCAGCTACCAGGAGTTCTTTCTCCAAACCAGGTCTGTAGGGCTGGGGGAAATTTGCCTTCTGCACCTTGGGCTGCTGAGCCACCTGAGCAAACCTCATGCAGCAGCTCACAGCTGCCAAAGCCTTGGGGAGCGCAGCACAGGGGGGTTCTATTCTCTATGTGCAGTTTAATTTCCAAGTTTTTCCTACTCAGCCTTAGTGAAGCACCTCACTGCTACAATCATGTTTTTCTGAGTTCTGACCCGCTTGCCTGGGTTGTGCTGTGGACTTCCCTCGACAGTCTGAGGAACTCAGTCTGAATGACCTGATGCTCTCCTATGGAGTTCTGGAAACTCTGAATTCTTGTAAAACCCACATAAACATCCTATTGTCATGAAAATTTTTATCATTAAAGAAAATTCCAGTGTGATGAAAGCATTTACAATAATTATTTCAATGTCAGAGCAGTGTTTTTACAGAGGCATTTTTCATTTGATAAAAATCAACCTACCTACTTTGTCAAGTAAAATGTTACCCATCAAAGGCAAGCCTAAATCAAGAACAGCAAAGATGACTACAGCTTGTGTTGCTTGTGTTTGAGCCAGAAACAATTAGTTATAACACTATTAGTAATGGGTACCTTTAATACTCTGACTCAGCCTTCTGTGTGTTTCTTTCCCTTATATTCTGCTTTATACCGTCCATCCTCTCTGCTCACACAGAAACCTGAGACTGGCGGACTTTAAGAAGCAGTTAGCTGCAAGTTCAAGGTATATTCCAGATCTCAGGTATTAAATTCCCTCAGCATGTTGACCTCTTCTATTCCCAGGGAAAATGCAGGCTGCATCACCAGGCAGGACTTCAAAACGATTAGGGACAGGGATCAGACACTACTGCAGCAGTGTCTGATTTCTTTCCTCAAAGAAAGAAAACCTACAAGACATGCTTCACTCCTCCCTCACAGCTTTTCTGGAGCACAACATGTTCTGTGTTGCTACGGGTTATGAACACGAGCTAGGGAAATTAAATAAGTACCTAATCCAAGCACTACTCAGTTAATTAATGCTGTGCTGTTAACAGGGCTATAACTGCATGTGTTTCATGAGAATTAACAAGATTTGCTTGCATTAGCATGGTCTTACATCTCCCAGGTGACCGCAGGAGCCATGAAATGGGGATTGATGCCAGCAGTGCCCAGAGGGGCTGGGCAGGGACCCTGGCACTGGTGCCTGGGGTCTCTTGTTGTCACCAATCACCTCCAGCACCCTCTCAGGAAGGGCACAGCTTGTGCCCACTGCTGAAGCCAGCTGCACCTCATGGGGGAACTGCTGATGGCTTGGCCCAGACAGGGGGGAGATGGCCCTCTGGCCTCCTAATTAAATGGACTAGAACTGAACTTGCAACAAAAATAAACACATCAAGTACACAAATCAGCAAAACTTGCGTGACTTTGTGAGGACAAAACTCAAATTACTTCAAGATGATCTTTACAATTACGTTAGCAAGTTCAATAGAGCATCGAAGCTGACAGCTGCAGCTTTGTGTGCTGAGGAGCCGCAGAAGGCGGTGACAGAGCTGCTCTTCAGCAGGGCCTGAGCCCCTCTTCCCTCCCATTCTCCAGCCATTACTCACACCAGTGCCTTGAAGATGTTCATTGCACAGTATTGGGAAGAAAAATAGAAGTGGAGCTCTGCTTTGTGCTGTCTGGTGCTGGTTAGGCGAGACTTCTACTGCTTTTAGTTCATTATTCCCCCCAGTTGTCCCTCTTCCGTTGTTCCTCTCCCCAACTTTGCAAATTCTTCCAAATACAATGTTTATAGTCTTGACTTCTCATTTGTGCAAACTCCTCCAAATTCAATGTTTATAGCCTTGACTACTCATTGTGCAAACTCCTCCAAATACAACGTTTATAGCCTTGACTACTCATTTGATGTGGACTACACAAGGATTAGCCAAATGACACAGGCCACGTTATGGGGCAGATTTCTGTAGATCTAAGATGAGGTCCACATATTACTCTCGTTTGCTCATTTGCAAACATCTGTAGCAGAACACAGTGATCTTCCACTAAAAACAAAAAAACAACCCACACAAATGGAGCCAGTTCCATTTGTTTTCCATATATGGGAAGAACTCACTCTAAACAAATTTAATTCTTGACTCCAAGTGGAATTGAAGATGCTTTTCAGATAAGAAGTGGTAAAATAGAATCGCAGAAGATCACAGAAGATGATGTTGTTATTCCCTTCCTGCAGCATTCATCTAATTTTATGTTTCACATTGGGGCAGTTTAGCCTTCTCTAAGACCAGAAAGACAGCAGACAAACAGCAGTTGAGCAGTGGTTAGACTGCACTCATGAAACCCAGCAATCATAACTCAAGGGAGAAAATTATTTCCTGTCAGAAATATAGACTGAAACTGCCAAGAAAATCTCTCCAAAGCTACAAACTTATCACCATTCACCCATTAGACTTGTGATGAAGAGAAAAATCAAAATTGCACCACGTAAACCATGGATGGAATAGCACGCAGAGAGAAAGAAAAGAAGACATAGCCATGAAATCAGCTTGAGTTCTAGTAAATAGTTTGTTCTGAAATCACATTTCTAAAAAACATCAGAGGAGTAGGTAAAAATACAGTTGCATTTACAGCCTACCCACTGTGACATTTTTTCCAGACAGCTGGCAAGATTTCACTTTAGCTACAAAGCCATGTCTTAACAATCTTGTGGATTCGCTCATCTCTCTGCCCTTGGTGCCAGAACATTCATGTGTGATGAGGGCCTGGGTTGGCTTTAGGACACACATGGGGAGCAGCCCTGGGAGCACAACCTGGGAGCGAGAACCCGCCCAAGGGCTCCAACCTCCCCAGCTGCACTCTGCCTTTCCTCAGGCTTATACCTCCATTAAAATGTTTTCAAAATTAGGTAACCAAGAAAAAAAAGTTTGAGAGGTGATGTCCCCTGTGCTTTTTCAGAAGTATTTGCCCAATGACAGCAAATTTCTCTCCCTGGCAAAAGAGTGTTCAGCTCCTTTGGTACCAACAGTGGGAAAAGGGAAAAAAGCCTGCACAATGTGATTTCCTGATTAAGCTGCTCATAACCTGTAGCCTTCTTGGTCTGTTCTAATCTATTTTGTTCTATTGTGTTTTTCTTTTTGCAGTTTCATCTGCTGAGCCCAAAGGAGATCCAGTTTATAGCTGGATGGCTGGTTCATAGACACTTTATCAAAGATTTTCAGATGTGAAACCTTTGTCCATTTTTTCACACTGGTATCTATAACAGATAAAGCATGATTATTAATGCCTTATCCATTATATTATTTCAATGTCCCAGAGAAACACAGACTGGAAATTTAATTATCTATTGTCACAATAGAAAACAAACAACACTATGAAAACAAAACACAAAGCAGATTAATTTTTTTAATAGAGCTCCAGAACACTAAACTTATCAAGAAACGAGAAACACAGTAAGAGCTGAATCTAACTATAAATTCTGACATATGTCCACTTATAATGATTAATGACTAAGAAAAAGAAAAGAGACTGCATGCACAAATGCCAGCCTGAACTGACATTAAGACATACAGCTATTTTAAATATTTTCCCTTCTAATTACCTGTATCTTACTACTGCAAAATATTCACCATTCAAAACCTGATTGGCTCTCCTGCCTCTCTCAAAAGCAGCAGGCAGCCAAATAAGCTCTGAAAAGCCAATTCAAATGCCACAAAGTAAAGCAGCACTGCTGTTTCTTCCATAGAAAATCCAAATAAAGCTCATTTACTTCTCTTGGGTGTATAAGACAAAGATATTAACACCACAACAGAGTTTTTCTATAGCAATATATTAACAAAGAGACTGAATGCCCCAGCCTGCAGTCGCTGCTGTAGCCTCCATTATATTTGCTCATATTTCAGTAAAAGCTCAAGGAAAGGGCTGTGTCCACACTAACTTAGCTTGTTAACCATTTCAAGAGTGATCTCCAAAAACATAAAAAAGACAGAGCTCAAGAGTGCACTAGCAAATAGCATTCAGGATATGCTACTTTGTTCACTACTTTCCAAGGACTGAAATTATTTTCCTGGACAGAATGGCTGATTTTAAGACAGATTTACAGCTAAGGCATGGCATTTCACATCCTACAGGACCAAGACAGCAACTCACACAGACCAAAGCCATCAAGCACACAGTTTCAGGGCTCTGTAGGATGTTTTTGAGGCATGAGAGGCTGAGTACAGGTCACACCATGGTCCCAGCAAGGCCATATCTGGCATAGACCAGGTGCCTAGTGACAGAAAACAAACCCCATCCCTTAATGCCACTGAGACAAAAAGTTCAGCAGCATGTTTTGGGATCTCCAGGTGCCCCTTTGCTGTCCATGACCATACAAGATGGAAATAGTATCATTTGTCACTGGTTCCGTGCCACGCAGCACATCTGGAATCAGGGTGTTGGCCGTGTTTGTGTTCTGCTCTCAGCAGGAGACAATCTGCTGGTAGAGATCATGTCAGCACTGCTGGAGATGAAAACATCCAAAATAGTGTCCATGACTGGCAACTTTTATTTTGCAACATATGTCAAACTCCTGCCTGTGACGTGGCACAACTAGCTATCGTATGATGTAAGGGCTGCAGCACATACTTGAACATACAATGCAATTGTCTGGGAGAAGTTAATGGGACTCCCCACTGCGAGACACATTTCATGACAACCAAGTCCTGAAAACTGCTCTTGCTCACTCAAAACTGAGCTGAAAGGGCTTCTCAGAAGGTGGGACACACTGGGCAGAAATTTCCAGAAGAGAACTGTAAATGGAAAACCTTTAAGCAAACACCAATATTAACCAAACTGGATGCAGAATTACTAGCATGGGTTGGGCCTCCTCAGAGTAATGAAGCAATTCCCTTAGAAATGCCTCTATATGTTCAGAGCCTGCTCTTAAGGCAGATTAGCCATGTTGTCATCTTATGTGAATACCAGTCTTTGCCTGAGAAAATGAGTTAAGACCACACCAAAATGACTCCAGTGAAGAGCTCTCAGCAGCACTCATAACCTCAGGGATGCTGTTGTACCAGCAAAAGGAACCAGCAAAATGCAGACTGGTTTCCCAAAGCTGTTTTACTGCAAAGCACAAACACAGTTTATGAAATTGAAATGCGCTGAAGAAATGCTTCCATCAGGCCCCAGCATGGTGATACAGCTCCTCAAGGAAAGAAAGTCATTCTTCATCCCTTCCAACGTGGAGCTTAGGAAAAATTCACATGTGATGTGAGTCATCTTCCCATTCAGACATGAATTCAGTTTATCCTTGCTGGAAGGATGATCTAACCCTTACCTTCTCCAGACTTTCTCAACAGGGGATCGAGACACAGGGTAGAGAGGAGCTCAGTGACAGAGGTGAAAAGAGGAAGGAAAAACATACACAAACACACAGAAAAGTGATAATTCTGGAGCTTTCCGCCAGGAAGCCCCGTGCCACTGCACAGCAACAAAAATAACCCAGGGGTTCCCTCTCTGCTCTGGCTCCCTGTGAGGAGCCACTTTAAAGCTCTTAGAACATTTGCAGAGTTTGACAGAAATGTTTTTTGTTTAACTTCAGCTACTTCAGAAATGCCTGGGGCCTGAAGAAACATATTTTTGGATTGCTCCTAAAGAACAGGCTGAACTTTGAAGTTTGGGGAATTTTTTTCAGATCAAATGTTAAATTAATAAACACCAACATGACAAATCAGTCTGAGAACTGGAGGAAAAAATTAACAATAACTAAAAAAATCTCTTTGAATTAATTAATTGTGGCATATTGTTACTTACTCTAATATGTTGATGGGTCTGACACTTCAAGTCCTGTAAGCCATGCTGCATATGTGTTTTGTATCCTAACTAAGCACTTTTGATATTATTGCCTATTTTCCCTACAATATAAAAGGCATATCATCACCAGCATCAGCCTGGGTAAGAATGAGATCATAACTAGTTTACTTATGAATGGTTTAAGAAATGCACCCAACAATTCAAAGCAGCTGGAATGTAAAATATTGTGTACATAGCTTATTTATAATAGAAATTTCATCAATGCCACTGAATTTACCTTGTACTTTCTTGTTGATTGCAGTGTCCCATGTGACTTATTTTCCTTTCACTGTGTTGCAAGAAACAGCAGGATAAGGAACCCTGGAGTCCCTGGGAAGCCATGGGTCAGTCAGCTGCAAGCCACACACCAAATATTAATTACAGCTATGTGGTCAGAGCCCTCTGCTAACACTGCAAATAGGAACAGGATCGGGCCAGCATTGCCACATCCACATTTTTGTATTCTTGCCTCAGTTTTCCTCACCCTATTTTCAGAAAGAAAACCATGATTCATTTCTAATAGGTGCCCTAGTAAATAATCAAAAAGCGATAACGTAAAACAACTTCCCTCTATAAACACTGAGTGAGTAAACAACAGTTTGCTCACTGCTGTAGTTCCTCACCATCCCAGGCAGCTGTAGAGGGGGAACTATTCAATATTCTTTCCTTTAGATTTTAGGGTCACTTTTTTCAGGAATCATGTGATTCAGCAGCAGACCAGAAGTGTACCTGCAGGGACCACTGGAGCAAGTTTGCTTCTCCCAGGATCATTTATTTATTAAAAAAAAATAATAAAACTCACCCTCTAGGATCCTAGTCTATTCCCATCAACACAAGCCAGGTTAATTGCACCAGGATATTCCTACCATGGGATGGAGCTGAGAGAGGAGAGCTCCTACTGATTTTCTCCCTGTGGACTCCTGGAGCAGAATCACCTCCTTGGCAAACAGTCCCAGCCCTGAGCCTGCCCTGATGGACAGGGTGCTTTGATTAACACCACGAGTGCTGACCCAGAACATCAGTGCCTCAAGGAGGATTCCAGCAAACATCTGGTACCATTAAAGATCTACATCCCGAGAGGGCCAGGGCTGAGGGATTGCATAGTTCCTCTCCTTGGCTGGAACAGCACACAGATTTGAATGTTAGTGGAGCAACATTTAAGGAAATCGGCATCAGAATAAGGAATGAGGAATGTGAAGTTATTCATTTAGTGGTTTCTCTAATGCTTCTCCATTTAATATTTGCAAATTTAATATTTACACATGCAGGTCTTACAAAAATTATGTTACAAGGAACAGCTTCTGTACTTCTTATAATAAACAACCAACCAAAAATACATGGTATGTATAGCAAGGGGTTACAGCTGGGATCCTATATTACTTCTTAGAGTTACTTATCTAAGATCTAGTATCTATAAAAAGCCTCTCTGTTTGCTATTTACACAGGTGTCCTGGAGCATTATATAATCATGTAGCAGATCAACATAGCCCTAGGATCTCAAAGTATAATAAAAGTACATTTGGTTTGTGACGTAGAGGGAAAGAGTTGGCTACCATTTGACACTGGTCTTTTATTCCTTCCAGAAGTTCACCTGGGCATGGAGGATGGATGTCTTTAGTTCTTCATGAGAATAAGACAAAGCAAACACATCTTTTTGTAATCTTGCTTGCCTAGATTTTTAAAATGTACAGTCAAGCTGGCTTCTCACATAAATGTTTAAATTTTGCCACTCTTATTTACGCTATGTGGTTCCACTGAACTTGGCAACAGATCTCCTACAGCAGGGTCCACAAGCCAGGGGTCTGGCAAGATCTTTACTTTCAAGAGTCAGACTGTGAAGAAGTAAAGCATAGTAACTTAAAGTATTCAAAAGATACACCACCAAGGAGGACAACAAGACATGAGAGATGACAGAATCCACACAAGGCATAGATGTTTCCACATATTCTCTAACCACAAGAAGGATCAGAAAATCTATTACAAATTAAAGCAGATTCTATGATTAATGAAAAATGCCCTCCAGGAAAGGCATCTATCATCCCTTTAAAAAAAAGAAAAAAATAATGTGATGTATTATCCATAAAATCATCCACAATGACTAATCTATCATTTCAGTCAGCCAAATCCTGAAGACAAGGTTTGAATTCTAACAAGGTAACAACAAAATCTACTAGAATGTAAGAACAAGAGACATATTCAATTCCTGTTACATCTGGCTTCATTAGGGCTTATTCTGCTTTTAATCTGCTGTAATAAAGTCCTTAAGTTTGAGCAAAGATCTTAGACTTTGACATGCTCATAGAGAAGTATACATTGCATGCAAATGACATGGCAAAGGCAACACAAGTACATCAGACCTTGTACTTACTATGAATGAATTATGTCCTCCATTCATGAGTCCTACTGTCATTCTTTTCCAGAGCATCTGCTATGCAGGATCAACACTGGCCCTTGTCTTTACAAAAGACAACATCAGGAGGAATAAACTTCCACCACCCATTCCCTAGGCTGTGTACAGCTGCTGCTGATGCCAAGACATTGCACTCTTACCCAGTATTTTTATCAGCTATTCAGATTCCCAGATATATTAGAAGACTGTAGCAAAAAAAAAACCAAAAAATTAAAAATCAATTTATATATATAATTCAATGTAAATTGTCACACTTTTACAAACTTTTTAGAAAATCTTATCACCTATTTGCAAGTACAAGCATGTCATCATGCTTACTGAAGATTGCAGAGGTCATAAGGAACAAGCATTCCATATAATGCATATAACTACCAAGGAATTGCTCCCAGACTCCTGCCATTGGATTTTGCCCACTTGAGCATATATAAATCAACTGGCACTGTGGCTTAAAATGGACATCCTGTCCTTGACACCAGCAACCATTTGCCTGCTTGACAGCTCTGCAACACCAACTCTTAAAGCATTTGTTTGCTGCATCTTGCCCTGCTATTTTTCTCCATAGCGTTTTTTGGAGCTGTTTCTTAGGTGACGGTTTTACTTCTAGTTCTTTAAGTCCTCAAACTTCATTTATTCACAGGCCCTTTACCCACAAATGTACTATGCAAGATGAAAATATCAAGGGATTACTTTGATCCAGAAAACATAGATGCAGAAACACAGATATTCTCAATTTTATATGAATGGCAATCAACACCAATGGAGACTGCTAACAAAGTCATGAATTTGCACCCCATAAATTGGTCTTTTCCCCATTTTCTTCAAGTATTACTAGGTCACATCTCACTGAGTAGCAGCTTTCTTTTTCATGGTGTGAACCCTTTTGCCCAAAGAAAAGCACAAAAATACACCTAAAGAGTATTTTATAGCATTAATGACCTCAACCTCCCTGCTCCAGGTAATGGCCAGTTCAAGTTTGCTCAGGAATTACCCTTGACTCCTTCAAGGCTGCTGATTTACAAAGCAAAGAGATACTTGAGAAGCACTAGCACTATTTGCCTACTAAGCATTAGCTCTTCTGAGATCAATAGTCATGGAAAGTAAATCCCAGCCCATACTTGAGAAAAGCTATGTAAAGCTGCAATTTTCTGTATGAAAAACAACAGGAAAACCTACCAGGAGATAGGCTTGCTTGAGTGGGCAGAAAAATAGGCAGAAAACAGCAGCAGAAAACAGCAGCCAAGACTTTTAATCAGCTTTTAAGACTAACAGCTGCTGCACTCTGCTAACAACTGCCCAGGAGAAGCAGGAGGAAACCCTGAGGGATGGGTGGTTTCTGGAAGTGGTTCTTGCCATGAAACATGTCACTGAGGTCTGGGAGTCATTGGAGGAATGGCACCTTTTATTGAGGGAACCATATCCTTTGCTCAGGGTGTTCAAGAAAATTGCTGACTTAAAAAAAAAAAAAAGCCAACAAAACAAAAAAACACCATTTTAAAAGAGATGGATGGTTGGTATGGAGTGCTTTATGAAAACAGAACAAAACCAAACAAGAGCTGTGAGCCATGCTATGAACTCTAGTGTAGAGTTTGCATTTTTAAAATTCCTCGCAATGGATCTGGAATAAATCAGCAATGGGTCAAACCGGTTCAGAAAGTGTTTGAATAACTGCCCATGGAGTGGCCAGAGGTTCTCCGTCAGCAGAGTATTTTGACTGCTGCTGTTCAATTACCATTTGAGAAAGCAGGACTGCTGGGAAAGACAACACAAGGTAAACCAACACTGGCTACAAAAGCAATCAGTGCACCAATATCCACAGTGCACAGCCTGGCCCTCAGAGACCTTCCCAAAGCAGCTTCACCTCGTGCTGCTCTGAGCCAGCAGAGCTCCACACAGCCAAGGTAAGGGGCTGTCAACAAACCAGGAGAGCCTGAAATATCTCATTTTATCTCTATAATAGAAACTGTAATTGACAAATCATTATTTTACATTTATAAAATATATGATGAGGAACATACCACATGCATTCTAGACTTTCTGTCTGCACTGGAAATCAGCTGGGAAATTAGGAGGTATGGCGTAGAAACATCACTAGGAATATACTGTATTACTGCTTTTGCAGCTGCAGCCCCAGAATTTGTTTCACAATAATTCAGTTACCCATGTTTAAACAACCAGCCAGCAGAAGAAAGGCTGATATATTTCATATGCATTCTCTTTGAGCAGGGGGGCCTTCACGTCTGGTCGAAAAATGTCAGGCTCATATGACACCACCAGAGTCAGGAGAGATGCCTAACCATAACTAAAAGCAGAATTTGGCCAACACAATTGGAAAATACCAGCAGAGTATATACAAATGCACACACGCAATCTCATATAAGAGCAGAGCATGAGACAGATTGGATTTTTTAATCACACCTTTAAAGAAAACAACATTTCATGTACAAACCTCTCACTGCACTCCTACGTGGATCCTTTATCCCACTGCAACATAAACAGACATACCAGAGTCTGGAGTAGGGAAAAAAGATTTTTTTTTTTTTTTCCCATTGAGGATTTTAAACACAATTTAAAAAGCAAAAGAACAGATCTGGCCTGCCTTCCAAACTGACTTCAATAATAGATAAACAGTTTTAAGACTACCACAGTCAGCAAGTACATACATAAGCTTTACATTAATACACTTACCTATATTTTTAGGAGAGCTTCATTTTTCCTTGTTGCTTTTGGTTTCCTCCAGCATATAGTCCACAAGAAAAAAACTAGACATTTTTCCCGATTCACCAAAACCATGCTTTTACAATGAATAACCTAGTGGTTTTATTCCTCAAAACTTTCATCCAAAGGAAAGCAGCCTTTCTGTCAGCTTCCGTACCAATTCCTACAAGTTTTGTATCATCTTTCAAAGATCATTCTATCAAACCAACCCTTCAGAAAGGAAGGATTTTAGCTTGCATCCTGCATGCAGTGCCTGACTTGAAGCTGCCATTCTCTTCTTCAAGTCTCTTATCTCTGATGCACTTATTGGTAAAACCTGAGGGCTTTGGTACTTTGCAAAAACGAAGTGGATCTCAGTACTGGCATAACCAAGCACAAATATTTGAAATTATTACTAAAAAACCAAGATTCTGAAACAGCATTTTAAACAAAATTAAACAGATAAACTTTGGTGAAAATTAAAAACAACTCTCTTGTATCTGAGCCCATAATGACTATTTTGAATACAGATTATTTACTGCTGGCAATAAAGAAGTTTTTTGGTAACTTTTCTGTTATTGGGAAAAGCTTGAATACAATCCAGTAAAAAAAAAAATGCTGACTTTCCTAAATAGGGGCCGTGTTTTTGCAATAAAGAATACTGGTCAATATACAAGTGGAGGAAAACTGAACCAGATGTCAGTAATAGGACCACAGAACGTTGCATTTGCCCAGAATCGCTATTTTAAACACATGATGTTGGTCTACTGGTTTGTGGGATAATACATTCTTGGCAGCCAGAAAGACTTTCGATATGTTAGAAGGTTATCCTTGAGGAAAAAAAAAAAAAAAAAAAAAAAGGAGGAGGAGAAGTGAGGTAAAGAAAGGCCACTAATTCATCAAGTTACCTGTAGCAAAAAAAATCATCACTTAAGAAATCAGTTCAAAGACAAGTGCCAGTGGCAAAACAGAAAGCTTGGGGTTCATAATAATTTTTGTTTTCTGCTTTATAAACCTCCTTAATACGAATACTTCATTCATCCTTCATTGCACTTTGCCTTCCTGGCTTTTTTAAAGGATTCTTCCCTTCATTTGTACTCAGTTTCTGGTGAGCTTCCACCTTGCAGCTCCATCCAGGGTGGTCACAGCGATGTGGGGGAACCACCCCCACACACAGAGCACACAAACCCAGCACCAAGGGCTTCTCCTCTTGGAAACCTTTGCTCACCCCAGGGTCCTGCTGCCCCCACTGGCATTGCTGAAGGCAGCTGCCCCAACACCCCTGAAGGCAGCCCTGCAAGCCATAGGCACACAAGTAACAACCCAGGTCCCTGTGCACTGGCAATTTAGTAGTTGCCCATCTCTAAAATGCCGCCTAGCTCAGAGTCACAGTTTCTGAATGGACTTTTTGGTATGTTTTTTGGGTTTGGGTTTTTTTCCCCTTGTATTTAAGAAGTCTTCCCCTTCTATCTCTAAGTCTTCTTAATATTGAAATAAAACGTCAAAATGTACTTTGTATGTTTGGCCAACAAACACATCCCTGTTTTACCATGTAATAAATTTAAAAATCAACTCTGATCATTGTCTTAACAAACCCTTCCCTGAAAGATAATTAAAACCACTTCCCAATATACAACCAAAGTTTTATTTTTATAGTCTATCTTCAATTATGGCATAATCCTTTCTTTTTTTTAACCAGTGAAATATACAAATCACACAAGACAGAAATATGTACATTAAATGTACAGAACAGAGGAAAGGACATAGAAGATTTACATATCTGAATGACAGGTAAAATATTTTACATTAAATAGGGTTTTAATAGCTAGGATCATGAGATTCAATTCTGCTCAGACAGAAGTCACTAAAAAGGAACATGAGGTGATTCAGCAAATGAAAAAAAAAGATCATGGTTTTTGTACAATAAAAACCAAAGTGACATATTCAATGAATTAGTGCTTTATTTATTTCTCTTACTTTAAAGATATTCTTTCCAAACATCTGAAGATGAGGGGTAAATATGTCCTTGTACAATAAATTAAGAGCAATAAAGCGCCATTAAGAAGCTGATAAATGATCAGGATGAATTTAATGATACAGCTTAAAGGCTTGTGAAAAGTCAAGGCTTTAGTACAACTAGGCTAAAGTGAAAGGTTTTTTTCACTTGGTATCTTCAAAACCATTTTCTTTAACTTGCAGGATGAGACTGAATTGGAAAGTGGCATCTGAACCAAAGATGAAATCCTGTGTAACTACACAGCATGGGGGAACACTTATTGTTTGACAAATAACAATTCTCTGTTCAAAAACTGAAAAGCAAGGGCCGAATGCAGCACATTTTGGATTTGGAAGGTGTCTCCTTTCAGCAATAATCAATAATGCCCTTAATGTGAGAGTGGAATAGAAGCGATCTCCAGACTGGTATCAATTCAAGTGCAGGGTGCTGCCTCTACCAACCACTCAAGGAAGTCCTGAAATTGGGAAGAGGCTTACTTCTTTGTGGTTATCCTTAAAACTTCTGAATGTTACAAGTTCTTAAAAAATAATAATTAAAAATAAAAACCCACCAAAAGCTTAGAATCAATCTAAACACCTGAAGAGATCTGAAAAAGAAAATAAGGGATGAACTGCCCCTTTAATTTAGATGTTTTATTTTTTCTAAATCATTAAAATATATATGTACAAAAAGCTTTGAAGTATCAGACACCAGAGACCACAGCTCTCCCATATATATGTAACTGCTCGAGTATAGTCTGAACAGTTGTATAGTGTATATCTGCAGTATATTATCTAAAGCATGTGTATTAAAGACATAGGATGATAAATTTGGTATTGCTGCAACGTTTCATTGAACTATAATAGTCAGTTAATGTTATTAAAATATGAAACTACTGTCTCCTTGAGGGAAAGCGTTCCCAAAATCTGCAAAAAAAAATAAAAATCAGTCATTCCAAGAGCGGATATCTAATGATTTATTTTCTCACATAAAATTAGAGGAGTTATTTGTCAAGCTGTGTTTTGAAAGACAGCCAGCTATTACACCATTTAAAGGCATTTTCAAATGTGGGGAACTCTCCTTTCCATGGGCTTTGCAGGCTGGGAAAGCAAAGCTGTCTGTGAGCATTGCCCAGCCCCAGTGCTGCGGGCAGCCTGCCCCGGCTGCTCCACGCCCGCCAGGGAAGCGCTGCTCCGGCACACGAGACACTCGAACATCACAATTAGCTGATGAGGCCAAGCTCTGCCTTGAAGAATATCTTTATTATTCACCAAGGCAGATTTTTTTTTCTGGGTTTTTTTTTTCCTGTCTTGCTGGGTTCTGGAACCAGCCCTGGTGACTCAGGGATAGCGCAGTTGAAGCCTTTCTGATCCTTTGCTCTTTGCCCTCTGGTGACCCTTGGCGGGCAACCGACACCATACCTTGTGATGAACATACCCCTTATTTACAGAGCCCTACATGCACTGAACAGCTTTATACACCGTATTCTAGGAACTTCTAGTGTCTGAACCTAAAAGTCATGGACAGCTCTGTGTGTTCCTCACATCCATAAGGATGGTTCTAACATCCCAAGCACATTACGTGGTTGCTCTGTCTACTGCACATGTATTACGTTCCATGGATCTAAATTGGGATATGTCGGCTTTTCCCCTCAAACTACTCTATTGTTTGTAAGAAAAGTCAAATTTTTTTTTAACTTTGTAAAATAAATATTCTCAGATTCTCCTCCATTATTGCCAAAAATATAAGCCTCACACAGTTCTGGGATGGACGCAGAGAGGATTTCCAGGCACTTCTCTTTGCAACCTTTATATTTTTCTTTTTTCTTTCTTTTTTTTCCTTCCCCGCCCTTTTTTATTTTATTTTCTTTTTTTTTTTTTTTAATTTTCTTAAAAGAAGACGAAAACTCCTTGGACTCTATAAATAAAGTGGAGATAGTCCTGCGGAAAGGGAGAGGGGCCTGCACCCCTTGCTGGCAGGCGGCTGCAGTTCCTCCCACCTCGTCCGTGCCCTATTTGCACACAAACTGGTCCACGATCTCTGTGCACAACTTGCATTTCACGTAGCAGCACCAGTGGAACTTGCAGTGGCAGCGCTCTCGCTGCACCGTCTTGAACTGGTCGTAGCCCCGGCCGCAGCACATGAGTTCACAGCCGTCCATGCCCTCCGAGGTCTTATTGCACAGGCGGCCCTGGGTGCCCAGGGAGCCGGTGCTCTCGTTGCGCACGCAGTAGTCGGGGCTGGGGTCGATGTACACCAGGTCGTGGATGGTGGGGGCGTTGAAGCGGCTGTTCACCTGCACCAGCTTCCCCCGGCTGTTGAGCTTCATGGCGGCGGCGCTGTCGTATTTCTCCTTCAGGGCATCGCCCACCTTGCGGAAATCGGCGAGCTGCAGCCAGCAGGTCTTCAGGCTGCAGGAGCCGGAGACGCCGTGGCACTTACAGGCCACGTCAGCCAGGTTGTACACCGTCTGCAGAGTCAGGGAGAGAAGCAGGAACCATGATCAGAGGCTAGCACGGCTGTGAGAGCATTTATACCCCTCATCTCCTGCCCTCTGTCATAGCCCCTCCACAGTATTCACCTTAGCATCCCCTCCCCTCCTTCTAATCAGTGGGAAGGACAAGTCAGCTGACACATCCATGCACCCCAGCACCCCAAAGAGCCAGGAGGAGGAGGAGGAGAGGAGACCCTCACCAGCCTCTCCTCACAACAGAGACAGCCACAACAGCACACACAGCCCAGACAGCAGCATCACTCAGGCTGCACTCAAATTTTAGGAATTCGCTCTCACGCCAGCAAAGGATTTTGCTGTTTCATTGAGAAATGTAAAACATCTCCTTATTTTCTATCTGAGTTACTGTCCCTATTGATCTCTGCTTGAGGCTGCAATTAGGGAAAGAGTTAAGATTCCTCTTGCTCCTGGCTCAGCTGCAGCTGATTGTCTACTCTTGGCTCGGCATCCTCCTCCTATCCCAAATACTGCTCTGGAAGAGAGACTTCATCCAAGAAGAAACCCCCAAACACCTATGGGTGGGAGTCAGAGCTACATAGCAATATCCTCTTTACAAAGCTTTGGCAGGGAAACCTCAGTCATTTGCCCTGTACAAATAAAGTAAGAGTCAGTGTTGACACTGCCCCAAAAATCCTGGGGTCTGACACATTAGATGATACTGTAGACAGCTTCCACCCAGCAGTTACAGAGTCTTAACACTGCCAAATGGCACTGCACAGATGAGGCTGAGGAAGGAAAAAACTCCTCAAGTCTCCATAAGCAACTGTGAAAGTGTCATTTTTCTTCTTGCTAATAGTAATTGGCCTGTCCACTGCTCTCAGACACCATCCTCTTACATTTAAATACTATTAATTTTCAATTATCTTTCATCCTTCTTCACCTTAGAGCACAAGTGCAAAGTCTCAGCTGACTATTGTTGGCACTTCAAGCTTTAGGAAAATAATGATTTTGGCTCTTCATATTCAGACTACTAAAAAAAAGTTTACACCCATTCATTTAAAGCATTTTTGAGATTAAAGAAACCATGAAGACATGTTCAACCACAGAAGGCCATGTCTTCTAATAGCAAAGAGAAGCTTTTCACATACTCTTAAACCAGAAAAAGAAAAAAAGTCAGAACAATCTTGTGGCACAATTCCAGCCTGGGAAGCCCAGCACACCCCTCTCCCTTCCAACACACACTGTCCTGGTTGGAAATACCAACTAATAAAATTCTGTTCTACAGAGAACCCACAGCGAGCAGGGCACTTTTCATGAAACAATACAGAGGGAAACACAACATGCTTTGGTCTCAGCCTCCCCCGTGAGGAAAGCAACAGGACTGTCAGACAACCAAAAGCAACACCAACCCATGCACTCCCCACCCACCCACACCCCGTATTTGCCATTTTCTCATTTTGTGCGTCAAAACAAAGACAAGCCACAGTGGCTGCTCTGTGCCCCACTGAAACATGTTTTCCCCAAAAAAAAGGGATGAGGAGGAGCATGGGGGGACACACTGTGGTGCAGACACTCACTCTTCTGCCGGCCTCGTTGTTGTGCAGGTTCATCATGATGCGGGCGCTCTCGTAGGAGCCTCGCTGGTAAACCCGCTCGCGCTCGCGCGCGTCCACGAACTCCTTGGCGAAGCGGTATCCATACTCGATGTTGTCCCCGCAGCCGCCCCACAGCCAGTCCCGGGGCAGGTCCTTGGGCCGCGCGGCGCGGCTGCAGCCGCACGAGGACAGCTCGCCCTCCCGGCACGCGCGGCTCATGGCGTTGACCACGCCGGCCGCGCTCACCGCGTAGGTGAACGCCGTCTCCCGGCTGCCTGCACGGAGACACAAGCAGGGTTAGGGGACAGCCACCACTCCCTCCCTTGTCCTCCCAGCCTGCTGATGGGCCGGGAAGACCAAGGCTCTCCAGAGCCACCAAGTTCACTCGCACGGTAAAAGGGAGAGTAACCCGGAACCACGCTGCCCAAAACATCCCCACTCTGAAAGAAACAAGCCAACCCAAGCCATGTGAGCACACACAGTTTGTCAAGAGCAGAAATCACTTCTCTTTTATGCTGGTGAACACCTAGATGAAAGTGCAGAGTGGAGGTGCGTCAGGGCCATAAGGCCAGCGGGGCCAAAGCAGCCATGCCTGCATATGAGGGGAGGGAAGGATAACAGGCTCCCTGTCCTTCAGAAGAAAGAGATGTTAAATACAACTTTTAAAAGTCTGGTTCTTAAATTACTACTTTTCAAACGTGATTGATGCACTTCACCCACTTATTCCAATTTATTTAAAGTTCAAGCAATTTACGAAGTCTCCTAGTATCAAAAGAAACGCGCAGCAGAATAACACACAACTTTTCACCCTACACATTAGCCAGACACTTCTGGAGGAGACTATTTAAAACTAACAACAACCTGTGCTGGTTATTATCCACCACTTCAGCTCTTGTGAATATGGCAGGGGAGCCCATGGACAATCATTTTTACAAATTACAGGGAAGAAAAAACCCTTGGCACGAGGTGGCCTTGAAGGTTTTCTCCTGCAACTGGTGCCCTTAAATGGAAATGGAAAACCTCAAGTTTCCAGCTTTCGTTAAGAAAAAGTTACAATACCCATAATGTAAGACATGGCCACATACCATCCTATTGACAGTATCAGATCCCACCTCATCAAGTGTCTGACTTCCCCAATCACTTCTCCAAGGGTGCCACAAGTTCTGAGTACAACTAGCAAAGCTTGCACATAAACAAACACAAAACTTGCACCACAGAGCAACACTTGAAGTTTGTTTTTCTACTTAAGAGACAGCATCCCAATGGGTTGTTTCCAAGAAAGATTCTTGGAATGACTAAGAATAGACTAAATATTTTTTTTCTGTTTATATGATTTAAGTTTTATTCCTAATCTTTAGTCTAATCAATAGATCAAGCTAGTTTTTAGTCTTGGTTTTATGTGATTTTACTTAGGGAACATCATGGCCTTTGAAAAACTAGGATGTTAAGAGGCTGTGTTTTGGGCAAGTCACATATATTTAGACAGCAACATTTTAGGCAAAATCTCTTTGTACAAGATGTATCATGACACGTCAAATCTAATAGGAGCTTTCAAGCACTTCTGAAACATAAATAATTTGAAGTCTGGTTCATATTTAACATCAAGATGACACTATGACCAGAGCAGCTTTGTTAATACAACAGCTGTCATCCACTGGATTAATTTTGGTAATAGATGCTGGGTTTAAATGGGAAAAATCAGAAATCTTATGTTAGGAAAGATGAGACTTAAGAAAGATCAGAAGCACTTTGCTACCTTACAATGGTCTGTACTCACAGACACCTGCTCTTGGAAGTATCTACATGAATTGTGGGTATAAAGGGTTACAGGAGTAGCATTTTCAGTTAAAAAAACATTGGCTTTATGTGGTGACTTAAGCCTTGCATCTACTGCAAACTATAGCGGGGGGAACCTCATACAGATTTTAATGTTCCCGTTTGCTCTGTAACACACATTTTTGGATTAATTCCTTAAGCAAAATTTCCACTATATTGAGAGGAAAGAAATGTGGTCTGCTTTGGACCACAGGACTCGCCTCTTCCATTCCATTTTTGTTCTTTTGCATGTTTAGTTAACTCATGCTTTCTCACGGGTAACTCTTCCCCTTATTGAGGGATTTAAACTCATAAAGCTGAATATTTTTGACTCGTTTTCATTATTAACCTGGAACAAATTTTAAAGAACTTGCTCTCAGTGGGAAGAAGAAGGAATGGCTTGGGTACAAGAAGGAGAGTTGCCCTGCAAGTTCCCTCCTTTAACATTTAGGCAAATTATAAAACAGCATCAGCTGCTGAAGTACACTTCAAGCCAACACTGCCTAAAGTCATCGACCCCAGGAACACATTAAGAGTGATGGCTCCACGTGGATGAGTTACTCTGAGTTTTCTTTTTTTCCCTTCTTTTTTCAGTCTTTAGGCATAACTGTGCTTTCCTTCACTGTCAAATATATCTGTCTTTTCCCACAGTCCAGGATTTCTCTCTATTGTAGCCATGGCAAGCAAACACACATTCCAAACACGTTCGAGTCCCCTCTCTCCCATATATATAAAACATAGAAATGGAACTGTTCAATATACACACACTGTAGGAAGCCACCCACAGAGCAAGGCGCTGAGCTTTACACTCGATCTGAATAAGTCTGCAAGAACAGAACCTTTTTTTTTTTTTATACCTGAACATAAGATACAAAATGTTCTTTGTCTTGCATTTTAAAAGCATTCAACATCAGGCTGAAGGCAGAATAAGCTGGACCCCAACCACACGGAGCTGTAGGGGGAGGATGCAGTGATTTTGTTTCCTGCTAGCACTCAGCTGTGTGTGCAAAGCCCATGTGCAGCCTGCACAGGGCTGGCCACAAAGCCAGGAGATGGCAGCGAGCACCATGGCCTGACCTGGGAACCAGCACCCGAGGAGAGCAGTGCAGAACACAGGCCCTAAAACTTTACAGTTCAATAAGCCACAGAGCAAGTTTCCAAACCCAAGGGCAGGTTTATTTGTACAGCTTTAGCTAACTGCAGGGTAAATCCTGGAAGAAAGACTGTGCATTGACACACGGGGCCGTGGCTGCGCCGGCGGGCAGTGCCGTGCCCGGGAACTCTCTGGGGCGCAACCAAGGGCACGTGGCAAAACCTCCCAAACAACGTGCACTCAGAGCCTGCACCCTGCACTGCTGGGAGCGAGGGGCATCTGACAGCCCATCACACAGCCCATGGCAGGCTGAAGTCAATGGGATCAGGCTCTGGAAGTGTCCACTTTTCCCTCCACACAGAGGAACACCAACTGGTCATTACTGAGGGTCAGCACGAAGTACTACAACTGCTACACCTCCTTCCTTGCTCTCACTGAACACACTCTTCATGCTTTCACTCCTGAATATGGCTATTAACCTTGCTTCCATCTGCAATTAGAATAAGTGGCTTAATTACATGATGAATTGCTGTGTAGACATCAGCTAATACAGTCATATCCAGCAAATGGGCGCGGCAAAGTTATTTAACTTGAAAGGAACCACCTTTAAATAGATCTGTCATACTTGGGGAGGGCAGAAATATCGATTCCAGAGACAGACACCACAAATCACAGGCCCCATCCTGTACACTCCTTCACACCAACAGTCCCCCTGAGCTAATTTTCACTTGCTTGGATAATAAATAAGGGCTGAAGGATGAAGGCCTAAATTTTAAACAGATTAATTTTCTGACATTTTTTAGACTAGAACAGAGAGGTGTACAGAAGAAGCTTGCTTTCATGTTTTTACACTTTTGCTTGGGTAAGGTAAAAAAAAAAACCTCTATGGAGGGTTAATACTGTGCTTTAAAAAGCCTAGGGAAGGTTGTTTATCTAAAATCAAATGTTCCAATTTGGTACTTTCAGGCAATTGATTTTTTTCTATTTATCTGACAATCTCCAAATAAAAATGTCTTTTAACAAAAACTGAGACCAAATGTGAATTGATGCATTCCTTCAACTTTAACTGGAGTCAGCTCATTTACAGACAAACCCAGACTGAAACCGATTTTAAAACTTACTCTTTTTCTAAAGCAGACAGGACAGAACAACACTGCCATAAAAGCTGTGCTTTACAACCCCAACTAAAAAGCAGTGCTGCATTTGCCAGTGTACCACTCATTACTTAAATGATCACAAGTGTCACCCAGAAAAGTAGGCATTTTTCAGTTGATTACACAAAATCAGCAATCTGCCTTGAGAAAGTCAGAGGAAGGTTTCACCATGGACCCCATTCAACACCACTGGTTAAAATTTTGCCAAGGACTTTAAAATACTATGAGGTCCTTAAACGCTAATAAAGTCAGGCAGCCCATGAGCACTGGAGAAGGCCACTTCAGAGAGGATCTGACAGGGGAAGGGTTGGGTGTCCACCAAATTGTGATAAGATTTAAACAAGAATTTGTCTCTCACCATGGACATGATTCCATTAAAAGCCAGTTACAAGGACAATCACACATTTTACCATGATAGAACTGATCTCATGAAAATTACCCTGCTACAGTAATTTAAAAATAAATCTGTTTTCCTTAAAAAGAGAAAAAACCATACTGTATCTGGAAATAAGCAAGGAGGAATTGCCTATAAACACCAAACGATAGAGCAGCAATTTTCAGTTAACCTCTGGACCAAGAGCGATTTATTATCCAGCTGCTAACTTTGGAACTAGACATGGACATCTTTAATTTTACAAGACGCTGCTGGTTTTAATTCTTGTAGGTTGCCTTTGTTTTGTCTCAGGTTTTCTAAAAAAGAGATTTCAGGGCCTCATTTTCCTTTCTCCCCTATTCCCATATGCAAATATATATTCCTACTTTGTTTTCCAAGACATATGGCTGGACAGTGGTGGGAAATCACCTCCAGCTAAAAATAATCCAGCTCCTTTGCCAACTTTTAGAAACACTTGATTGTATACAGTACTCAGTAAGAACCTGGCAAGAGATTCAAGCGCAGAACAGTGTGTGCCATACATATCCTCAGACAAGAGTTTAATCATAAAGATGTTGCTTCCTACCTATCTGCATGACTCTGCCAAAAACAGAGTTGTTGTCCACAGTGCTGCAATTCCATCTTCTATGTCTGAATTGATACTGGCACTCCTTAATGCCTGTCTTTGCACCCTCTCCAATGAACTGCATATGGTCCTGATACAACTGGCAGAGTTTCTTCTGTCCTTGGGAAAGCCCTGCTAGCTGGCTGCACAGTGGCTGGGCTCCTATAATGTACACCTCTGACATCTGAACAGGATTCATGGGGTTCATGGGGTTCATCCCTAAAGACCTGCACAAAGAAAGATTCGCATTAATAAGCAGAAGATTTCAAAATAAAATAAAGCCATTTTAAAAAATCTATAAATCCCAGACAGAACTGTATCTTACATATGAGTATATAACTCTTGTTTTTCTTAACAAGTGAGGAAAAACCCCAGACACTTAAATATGAAACTTTTGTTTTAAGAACAGGACAGAAGTTACTAGTTTCCACCCATGTGGTTATCACCATACATTTGAGACTGAAGTACGACACAGACTTGGAAGACTTGCATCTAGGCAGTCTTCTACCAGCTTAAATTGACACAGTAAAAAAACCAGAAGCTCCAAACAATTGCAAGGCCAGGAAAATAAATAAAGCAAAAATGAAAAAAGCTCTCCAAATCCCAATTTATCTTAACACATATTTTATACTTAAGTCTGGGTTTTTCAGTCTGATCTCTTATAAACAAATAGGGGAACCTTTAGCAAGCCAGAAGTTAGAAACTTGCTACAGACTACGTCTAGCTTCTTCCAAATGACAACACAGAAATATACAGGCAAGTATATTCATTCTAAACAAAATCAACTTTGTTTTCTTAATTCTTAAAGTGCTCTTCACATGATACATTTCAATTAAAAAGTAGCTATTAATCCAAAAGGCATCACTGGAAAAAGCAGAGAAACACCTATTTCAAGAACTACAGATAATTTGCCAAAGCAGGAATTTAAACCTACTCCTTTGTAACAAAATAGATTTGTAAACATTTCAGTTACAGAAAACTTCAAACTGAAACTTTGAGTTTTTCCTTGCAAATCAGCATTTTCTCTCGTACATGCAAACCATCTAATGTAAGGGAGTTGAAACATCCCTTTTAAAAGAAAAACAATTATAGTGATTTAAAGATGATAAAATTCATAGAGAATCTACCAGACAGCATTCTAAAAACCGTGTTTTACAAGACGAGATGTTGCACATTTACCCTCCCTCGACAGACCCGTTCTACTCAACATATTCGAACCAGCACACTTCTCCCCTGCTGCCTCGCTCCGGCCGCACTCCCGCAGAAACAAAGTACAGAAGAAGCACAGAGACATTGAAGCAAGCAAATCTTGACACCCCCTTTCAAAACCAAGTCGATACGAGATGCTTACCACCAAGAGCTGGCTTCTATTACAACCTGGGTAAAAGAGGAGAAAACGGCCAGAGCCACTACGAGGTACTGAGAAGCCATTGTACTGCCAACTGTCCCCACAGCACCTCCGTGGATTAATACTGCACTGGATTTCTAGAGGGGGGAGAAAAAGGATCAGATTGTTTATTGCTTCTCAGACCATTTTCGAGCATTCAAGTTTAAACAACGGAAGTCTCCGGGCCCCTTTTAACTTGACTCTGACTCGCCGGCCCTTCTCCCCGCCGAGGCTCTGGTGCCAGACACAGGCACGCCGCAGCTCCCGCTGCACCGGGCAGAACCCACCCCGCCAGCCCCCACCCCCCCGGCGGACACCGCCTTCCCGGGGCGCCCGCCCGTCCCTCTGCCCCGGCCCCGCCGCTCCCGCACCCCGCCCGCCGCACGGCACGGCACGGGACCAGGCGCAGCAGCCGCTCCGGACACCGGAGCCATCCCCGCTGCCCCGGGGCTGCAGCGACCCGCGGGCCCCGGGCCGGGCATTACCCCATCGCCGGGGACACGAAAGGCTCACGGCTGGCTAAAGGCGGCTGCAGGTTTGCAAAGCGAGCCCGACAGGGAGGGGGGCCGGTGCCTCGAGGGGTCGGTTCCGCGGGGGGCCCGAGGGCTCCCGCCCCGGGATGATGCGGCCGGTCCTCGCCCTTCTCCGTCGTCCCCTAAAACATCTCGGCGCAGCCTCGGGGCTCCCGCCCTCCGCGATCGCCGAGGCAGCCCCGAGCTCGGCGCTGGCACCGCGGGGACTGCCCCGACGGCAGCCCCGGGGCCGGTACCGCTCCGGGGAGGTACCAGGAGCGACAAGGGGCAGCTCCGCGTCCCGACCCGGACCCTGCAACAACCGGGCTGCCGTCCTGGAAGTCAAACGCTTCCCCCGACAGGTCCCGCGATCACCGTCTGGTCCTCACACGGGACTCTCTCACTCCCTCCCTAGAGCCATTCCTGGGGTTGATTTCCCCTCCCCTCGGAAGGAAAAAAAAAAAAAAAAAAAAAAAAAAGGACATTTCGACACTTGGGGGCTCTCTATTCCCTATTCATTCTCCAAATGCCCTTAACGCTGAATTGAAGGTGTTCTTAATTCTAATTTATTTCTGTTTGCGAAGGGCCGGGAGGAGCGGAGCGCTGGCAGCGGGGCGGACACGGAACCTGCCCGGGCACACGCCGGGGAGCTGCCGCAGCGCGGGGACCCCCACGGGCAGCTCCCCGACACCGCTCGGGGGCTGCAGCCCGGGGGCGAAGCCTCCCCGCGCCGTGCGGGTTAAACATCCATCCCCTGCCGCGGGAGATGAGCCCCCCAGCTCCCCGCTGCTGGGGTGGGTAAACGGGGGCCGGTCTCCCGCAGCAGAAAGAACCCGCCCGTCCCACGGGGGCTCGGTCCTGGCAAAGGTGCGAACGCCGAGGGCGTGTTGAGCGAGGGACGAGGCGAAGCGAGGAGTGCGTCGGGCAAGCCGCGACACCCAACAGCGCACAACGCGCTGGGCTCTTTTCATCTCGTTCCTTCTTGAAACAATGACAGTAACAAAGGAGAGCCACGAAAGTGCCCGAGCCCAGCCTGAGGAGGTCGGAGACGCCGGTGCCCATGCGGGACGCCGACAGCTGTGCAGCTGCCCGGCCCGGCAGCCAGCCCGGGCACGCCGAGCTGCCGGCGGGGCGGGCGGCCGCGGAGGGAGCGGGGCAGAGCCGGGAGCGGAGCGCTGTCCCCGCTGCAAGACGCGGCCGGCAGGGTCAAAGGGCTCTGTCCCCACAAGGCCCGGGTGCCCCCCGAGCTCGGAGCCCCCAGGCCGGCGGTGGCGGCTCGCTCCCAACAGGGGGCGGCCTCGCTCGGCGGTGCTGCCCTTCCGACGGCACCTCCGCGCCGCTGCCGTCCCCCCTGCGCTGCGCGCACTGCGCCGAGCTGCGAGGCTGCGGAGGCACCTGCGCCCGGGGCCGCGGGACAGCCCGGCCCTTCCAGCCCGGCCCTTCTGCACGCAGCAGCTGACAAGGTACCACCAGAAACAACACACACAAAAAAGCCCGCAGTAAAAAAAAAAAAAAAAAAAAAAAAAAAAAAAAAAAAAAAAGAAAAAAGAAAAAAGAAAAAAAAAAGCAGACTGCCGAGCAGCACTGGAGATCGGGAGTGTGAGGCACCGTGCTCAACTTTGTAGGGCCGCGGAGATTGGGTTTTGGTATTTAACGCACCCCATGCGGAGCCCGCGCTCCTTGCCGAGATGAAAAGAGAGGCTTTTACAGATCCTGCACCGCGGGATCGCCTCTGATCCTGTTTTACACGGGGTGTCTGGAAAGCCTGCGAAGGCATCTGGTTTTCTAGGAGCACTACCAGCGGGCAGGCGGCATCCAGAGCCCGGCTCCGGGGGGCTGTAAACCGCGGGAGGCGCGGCGGCTCCGCGGGGACCCCCCGGCCGCCCCCTGCTCCCCGCTGCGTCTTCACAGCCATTTCGAGGAGCCAGACCACGTCTCACGTTTGCAGGGAAAGGCACTGGTCGGGTCCCGGCCCAGCTCTCCCCACCGGAGGCGCAGAGGGGTTGTTTTCCCGGGGGTGAAGGCACATCGTGTCCTTCCCTCGGCGCCCGGGGACAGCCTCGCTCCTCGGCCCCGCTGAACTCCCCGTGACCCTCCGAGTGCAGCCCATTTACCATACAATTGACAATTAAAAACAAACAAACAACAAAAAGCCAACAGCCTTTCCAACATGGAGTCCTCGCAGCGCCAAGGGGACCCCGAGGAGCCGCGCTCCTCCGCGCTGACCCAGGCGGGACCCGCTGCAGATGCAGAGTGATAATCTCCAGAAACTGAGAATAAAATTAAAGGGGGGGGGGGAGGGAGGGCTGACTCCGGGTCCTCCGCTGGCCCCCAGCCAGTTCTCCTTAAAGGTACAGGCCACCATTAGCGCCGACGTTGGGCTCCTCCATACCGATCCTCCTCGGGAAAGTTTGGGAAGTTTGGAAAGATGTCTTTAAACTCGCGTTAGGAGCCGCTGCCAGAAAGATGCACCGGGACGCGGCGGGCAGAGCGAGCCCAGCAAGTGTCTCTGCGGCGGGCAGCCTCTCTTCGGGGGGAAATTTAAAAAGAGAAGGAAAAGCAGAAAATACAAGAGCTTTTCCCAAGTGGGGAGCAGAACTCCCCGCGGTGGGGGAGAGCGGAGAAGCAGGAGCACCCGGCGCTAGCCGAGGAGGGGAGGAGAGGCCGCCCCGCGCCGGGGCCCCGCACCTCGCCGAGCGCAGCCCACCCTGCGCGCCCGCGGCCCCTGCGGCGCGGATTCCCCGCGCCCCGCGCGGACTCACCTCCATCGCGCGGGATCACCGAGCGGGAGCAGCCAAGTAATCCAAGCGGAGCGGGAGGCGAGACGAAAGTAAAATCCTGGCTCGCAGGAGCCGGGCGGTATCGTCCCGAGCCGCGGCCGGGGGAGCGCAGGGGCCCGCGGAGCTGGCGGGGGGCGGCGGGCGAGCGGCCGCCCTGTCCGGCGCAAACCGAGCGTGTCCGACTGCGGAGCGGGGCACCAGTGCAGCCTTCTTTCCAAGGTCCATCAGCAATCGCAGTAATTAGGGCTTTCCACCAGCAGAAGAAGAAGGAGGTAAAAAAAAAAAAAAAGCCAAAAAAAAAAGCCAAAAAAAAAAAAAAGCCAACCCAACACACGCACACAGCGCCCGTGGGCGTGATTGTGCGGAAGCAAATAAAAATCTTCACAAGCGGCAGCGAAAGCGCCGCGGGCGACGATCCGTCCCACCAGCCCAGGTGGTGCCGCCGCGGGGCTCCCCGCGCTCCCACCCGGCTCCGCCGGCGCTCGGGCCGCCGACCGCCCCCTCCGCAGCTCGGCGCGGACCGGCCCGCGAGAGGGGGACGATGGAGCCGAGCGGGTGCAGGGCTCCCCCCTGCCCGCCCCCCTTCACTTGCTTAAAGGCTGGGCGGTGCAGAGCCAGGGGTCCGCCGCTGCAGAGCCATCCCGGGGCCGGCTCCCTCCATTTTACACTGAGAAGAAAAAGCCCAAACAGAAAAAGAAGTTTCTGCACAAGCGGGAAGGGGAAGGGGGGCTGTGCACGCGTTTGCCTGTCTTACGGGGCGACTGATCCTGCAAGGCGAGCAGGGGCAGGGGGAGGGGAGCAGTCCGGGCTTCAGGAGCTGCGGCTCCCCCAATCCATCGGTGCCAGAGGCGCCCAGCGCCGGAGAGCGGGATACGCGGGAGAAGAGCCGGGAGAGCAAGCCGGGGCAGGCGGCGTCGCGGCAGCCGACCCTTCCTCCGTGGGGCTCTGCCCCCGCCCGCTGCAGCCGGCCCCGCTCCCCCCGCGTCTCTCCCTCGCTCCTCTTCACCCCGCTGCTTAAAACTGCGAAAGAGGAAAAAAAAAAAAACAAGGAAAAGAAAAAAAAAAAAGTTAAGAGAGCCAACGGCAGCTGGAAAACTTTCTCGCCACGCATGCGCCCAGGGCCGGCCTATTGCAGACGGGGCTGGATTTTAAAGCTGTACGGCAGCGAGCGGGACCCCGCGCGGCCCCGGGGCGGGCGGCGAGCGGGGGGCGCCCCCCGTGCTCGGCCGGCACGCTGAGCCCCGCAGCACCGGGCCGGTGTCGCTGATCAAACTCGGGGTGAAGCAAACTCCTCCTGCAAAGCAGTGCCCCGTGCGCCCATCCCGGCCGGCGGGGTGCGTGCGGGGTGCACGGCCCCTCCAGCGCCGCCGGCTGCTCATCTCGGGCCGGGATGGGGGCACATGTACACCCCTGCAAACCCGTGTGCACCCACATACGCACATGTACACCAATGTACACACCCGGGCTCTGCCGGGCCGGCCTCGCGGCGCTCCCCCTCGCACACATGTGCGCACAATGTGCGGCGCACATGGCCGCGCCGAGCGGCTGCCCAGCATCCCTGCCGGCGGCTCGGGGACGAGCCCTGCTTGTCGCATGCTCCGAGGCGCGGAGGCGGCCGCGTGTGCCGCCTGCCAAAGGGGAGACCGAGCGAGCTCGACGGCTCGTGTTCCTCCTCCTGCAGCGGCTTTTTGGCGCTATAAATTTGGCAAGTTGTTGACAAAACTGTTTGAATTAAATCAAGTAAGACCCAAGGAGAGTTACAGCGGAGAGGGGCTTCGCGGACCCTTTGCACCTCCCCGCTCTTTCCCTGCTCTGCAGCCCTCGGGTTTTTATTGCACCTCTCCCGTCCCGTGCACCCGAGCACAGGAAATGGGAGCGTTCCCCCAGCCACGCCGTAACTCCGCACTGTTTCCCCTGTATCCGTCTGCAACTGCGGGTCCACGAGGGGATGCGGGGGAGGGGGCACATTATCAAAGCAGCCCTGGGAAATCCAACCAGGCTGCGAGAACAGCTTCGCTATCAATAAATGCATTCACTCCCTCAAAGCCATTCCAGTGCAAACAAAATCCCTTCAGGAGGCCGATGGGGGACAAGTCACATCCCGGCCGGCCCCAGCCGCTGCCCACCTGCTCCCGAGCCGAGAGCTCGTCCGCCCCGCCGGGGCGCTGCCCGCCAGGTAAGCGCAGCTCCGGCTGCCCCCGCCGGGCCCCGACGGCCACGGCTGCCCCTCGGCCCTGCGCCCCCCGGGCCAAGCCCTCCGTGGCTCTGGCGGGGCCCCCGAGCCCGGCCGGGGAGCCGCGCTGCAGGGGCCGCCCAGAGGGGCGCGGCGTTGGGGCAGCGGCGGCAGCGCGGGGCGCGGAACGGGAGCCCCTCGGGGCGGCAGGAACGGGAGCGGAGCCCCCTCGGGGCGGCAGGAACGGGAGCGGAGCCCCTCGGGGCGGCAGGAACGGAGCCGCTGGGGGCGGCAGGAACGGAGCCCCCTCGGCCCACGGCGGGCAGGGGACCAGTCCCGCCCTCTGCGACACCTGAGCGCTCCAGCGGGGCCCGAGGCCGCAGCATCGCTCCCGGCAGCTTTCTGTACTCTCTAATATCCAAAGAGCTTTTCCATTAGGAATCCTCACTGCCCGGGCTGCTGTTCATTCCTCGGGACGCCTGGTGAGGAATTTATAAATTAGGTGTAGCACCAGGTCCGGAGAGGGGGAAGGAATAAGGGGGGTGTTCGTTTCTTTAAGAAGACCAACCTTAGTTTTATGCCTAGTAAATAATATTTTATTGCCTTTGGTTTACTGTGGCATTTCAGTTATCCCCTTTAGGAGTCTGCAAACTGCGCAGGTTAAAGGTCATTTCTCAAATCACTAGAATTAGTAAAGAATAGCAGAAAACTGTAAAAGGGGGAGGAGCTGTGCAGTAAAACAAGAAAGATCGCCTGGAATAAACTAATAAAAAGCCCCGAGCTGTTTACCTCTCGCATTTGTATTCCCGAACGATGTTTATCATCGTGTAATTGCATAATGTCATCGGGCACAGGAAAACGCCAAGCCCGGGATGATCCACGCGGGCAGGGCTGAGCGGCAGCTTGGCAGTGGGGGAAGCCAACACCAGATCATTTTCTTTGCCGGGATTCCTAGTCGCTGCCTTTAAAAAGAGAACTGAAGAGGGAATTTATAAATCACAGGCAAATTTTCAAGCTATGGCGCATGTAAGTGGAAATAAAGGGCAGAAATCCAAACATCCTGCAAGACTTTAAGAATTTTAATTTCTCCTCACTATTTAAAACAGCTGGGTGAAGCTAGAGGGGGCAGGAGGGAGAAGTACTGACAGTGTTACAGGCATTCATGCTGCCCAAGGTTTTGTTTTCCAGGTTTGTTAGTGATGGAGCTCTAAAGGTAACCAGACAGTTGATCTGTCTGGCTTTACTGCCAACATGGAAGAGTTTTCTGGAGAAAAAAAATTAAATTCTCAGAGTAACGTGATAAGAAATGTGACGATATAATTGAATGCATAAACAGCAGAACCTCAAAAAGAAGCACTGAAGGATTTTAGATATTTAGGTCTGTTAGAGCTGTGCAGTTCTCTGTAGGGCAGAAGTAAATAATTTCTGGTCTTTTCAATGTGTTTCTGCCATTTTTCTGCAGGGTAATGCATGTTAACAAAGGAGTGGTCGCATCAAAACCTTGCACGCCTGTGTGGTGCTGTGTGATTTACATCTTCCCACCTTGGCCAGTGGCAGGGTGTTCTTCATGAAGAACCCATTTGGGAAACAGAACTTCCAAGGAAAGGAGGTGTTTTCCTATATGTCTTTTTAGCTCACGATGGAATTTGAGTATATGGTGTGGGAATGATGACACATCTCACACTGAGCCATTGTGAAGGCACAGCCCATGTGCAGCTGCTTTGGTGTCATTACAGTGAATCTGCTTTTTTAGGTGAGGGTTGTACCCTAATGCCCATTTGACAGAGCAAAGATGTCACATCACTGTGAACATGTAACCTGCACTCTGCCCACCAGACCATCTGCTCCAGGGATGACTTTATTTTAACCTCCTAGGGATTTAGATGTAACTGCCTTGAAATCACATATGTACTTGCTTTCCCAAAAACATGCTGGTTTTTTTTTCTACAGACCACCCTGTCATCCAAAAGATGGCTAAACTACAAAAGAAATGCCAGAGATGATAATTTTATGCCAAATCTTGCAATAAGTGTTATTTTCCTAATCCTCATCCAGTAGAGGCAAGAAACAGCATGGGAAACTCTCTTTTTAGACAACAATTCTGTATTTCTATCTTGCCTAAATTCTGAACAGACTTTGACAAGTTGAGAGACTAGAAGACAAAGAAAAAAGTATGGACGTGTGTCCATGTATGGATGTACTCCCACCCTGTTCCTTTTCCATCTCTCAAATCCCAAATTCATGATGTTGAAAGACGCCAGCATATTTGGGAGCAGCAATAAACCACTAGAGAGGAAGAAATAAGAGTCTAGATTAGCATTCATCTTTACCAGATGAAGACATAATTTAGATGCAGTGAGATGCAAATAAGAGGCAGCAGGCAAGAGAGGAAAGTTTACAGGGTAATGAAGTGTGACAAATTTGGGTGAATACACCAATCTCCAAACCTGCAAAGGCTGTAGAAAAAAAATATTCCACTTTACATTTAAATTGATGATAGCTGTACCAGTTTGTTATTACTAGTAATGAACTGCATAGCAAACAGCCCCAATTTGTCTGCATTATCAGCTGGAGAAAGACAGCTGTGCAAAACTCAGGTGGGTTCTTTCCATTTCCTTCTTTTGAGGTCTAATAAATCCCAGTGCCACTGCAGAAACCACAGCCCAGGTACAAGACATGCATGCTGGGTCATGGAGGAAAATAAAGAGATGAGAAAACAATTAAAAAAAAAACCAAAAAAACCAGAAGTAACTAAAAGCTATTGAGCCAGGATGCCAAAGGGATGAACATCTATTGCAGCATGGCAGGGTTCCACTGCCATGAGCTCAGCCAGGTGGAAGATGGTCAGAAAATGCCCTCTCTCAAGAGCAGGGAAGGCTGTGTTTTGGTGCCCCACAGCAATGATTGCTGTTCTGGCAGACTGGTGCCACGGGCAGCAGCTTGTGCCCTGCCCTGGCTCTGGCACACTGAGCTCAGTGAGCTGAGGGGCAGGTGCTGGTGGCAGTGAAGGTGTCTGGAGGTGTTCAAGGAGAACATGAGTCCCCTGCAGCCAGCAGGATGTGTCTGGACCTCTGCAGTTAGAGAGGCTGTGGGAGGGTTCTGACATTTTTTAACTTGATCTCTGGAACAGTAAGGGTGTTGCAGGTAACTATCAAAGGGATTAATTTACACCCCTAGAAGAATGTGTTGTTTTCTCTCCTGTCCTGCCTCTCTCTGGGCACGTGTCCCTCTGCTCACACCTCGTACCTCTGTCTCTGTGTGTGGGTCTTTATCTCGGTGATACCTCGCCCATCCCCATCTCGGCCATCCCCCTGCTGCCACCATATGTCATTGGAATGTTTCAAGTAGTGAGTCTGGTTTACTTAAAGAATAGTGCTTTTAGAGGAATAATACTTTGCTTTGTTTCCATCAGGAGCTTAAAAAAAAACGTTTATGGGAGGAAAAATAAACAATCCCACCACTGCTCCTTAACAACTGAGTACTTACCCTCTCCTAATGCCACCAGTTCCTTATTTCACTGAGGCCAAAGGCACCTCCCATAAACTCTGGAGGGCTCTTACATGTTTCTTCTGAGTGCCCTGAATATAACTTTGCCCAATACACATAAAGGCACACAGAGGCTTCATTTTCCAGAGATGATCAGCAGGGAGTTTTGTCACAGTGACTACAGCCCAGGTGTCCTGGCTCCTCCCCAGAGAGCTGCGCAGTAGGTGGCACACAGAAGGCCATGGCTGCAGAGGGGGTCAGCATGGGAGACAGTGGGACAAGGACAGCACAAGGCTCTTTTCCAGAGCCCATCTGCATCCACGGAACAGCCAGTCCTGCTCTCCATGCAGGTCTCTGCCTCGGGTCTGTGCTTCATTTCCCAAGTGCAGCTGCAAAGGGCTGGAGGAGCAGCCCAGCAGGAGCTGTAGGGGTCAGGGATCACACTGGGACCTCTGCTCTTTGAACACACCCCCTTGGGCCTTAGGAGGGAGGACTCCTACCTTAGGAGGCTTTTAAATCCCATTTTCTGCTGGCATATTTTGGTGGTGTTGGTGTGACTGCTGTGCCGCACTCATTCTCAGGATTCTCAGGAGATTGATTTTACTGACAGCAGAGGAGCAGACCATGAACTGGGAGAAGGAGAAGAGAGGAAGGGGCTCCACAGACTTTCTACAGGCAAGAGCAGTCTGATACCCACTCCTGACATGGTCACAACCACGTGTCATTGCCTGGGGCCGCACCTGCTCCTGAATAGCACTCCTTACCTCTGAGAAGATTAGCAGATTAGGCTGGAGTTTATAATTGTAGCAATATTAGATCCTCAAATTCCACATAGCTCAAGGAGGAATGTAGGTGGATGTTGTTTGAAGCTCTCACCTGAAATATCTCCAAGGATTTCTTTAGTGTATGTACACACACATGTCATCAGTAAGGCGTGTTTAAGAGTGAGAGAAGGGATCTTGGTTAGCCCCTATATGGCACTTATCTTAAAGAGTACTTAGCTAATTCATCATTTCCTTAGGACTAAAGATATGTCATAACAGCTAAGCCAATGTATATTTGTCCATGACTGCTTAAAGCAGTATCATTCTGAAGATAGCCATTAATCTAGGCACCATGAGCAGAACATCTGATAAATTTAACCTATCTTTCAAGCTCCATTGTAGTCTGTCAATTGACCTTGATTCTTCCAGTTTATTTAGAATGTGGCATTATTTAAAACTCATTTTAAAAGATATTTAAGGTTAGGATTAGTTTTGAGCTCTTCATTTTAAGCATTTGATCAGGCAAACCTTGTGACTTGTTGCCCTGGTGATATTATTGTCTTTACTTTTCATGATCAAGGTACTACTTCAGGTCTACATTATTTTCCTCAATTTAAATAAAAAATATGAAGACTTTTGAAAATGGCACTGACAGTGTGGATGTTTGCCCACAGTGAGGAACACAAGGATACACTGAGAGCAGAGACATGGGACCAGGCAGAGGAATATGAACTAAGATTCTATACAGAACAGGGGAAATGGGCACAGGGCACTTGGTTCTTCTGCTAAAATCAGTAACTTGGAAAGTTGGAAATTAATTTATTATGAACCACTTCTTAGTCTCTTCTGCTCTTTAGAGTCTGTAGAGTGTCACTTTTTGAGGTGCAACCTGACAAAATACGTTTATGGTATAATCTTGGAAGAAACAAGGACTATGGTGAGGAAAAGTGCATTGTCCTTCCAGGCAGGACCTGGCAATGTGGTGATGAGCTGAGGCCTTCACTGCCCTCCAACCTCTCTTGGTCCTGGTGTCAAAGCCCACAGCCTGAGTGTGTGGGACTCCTCTTGTTCTGCTTCTTCACCCAAAGGCAGAGAAACTCCCTCTGAGCAGTTCCTGGGGCTGACAGTGCCATGGGGATGGAAGATGATCCTCTGTCCTTTATAATGCCACAGAACACTGTAAGCATTTTCATCAAGTAGCTGTATTTTGCTTCTGGGAGAGCATGACAGGTACTCATTACTGCCCAGTGTGATGGGAATTGCCCAGCCCTGCCTTGCTGGCACCTGTCCTGGTGGCAGCATTTCTTCCACCCAGCCAGTAATAACCTGTAATTCAAAGCAGAGTGGTGACTCCATGATATCACTTTCAACAAAGCAGCCAAGCAAAGGAACAGCTACAGGAGTAGCCACTTAATTGCTTGATAATAGTCATTGCACTTCAGTTTATCTAATAGTCTTCATTACAGGTTGCCAATTTTGCATTTTTTCCTTATTTAGTCAGTTGTTTTGCCAACATTTTCATGAAACACTTCCTTCCAGATTATCTGAGGCATACAGGGGAGCTTACCCAGAGCAGAGGTGGAGGTAGTGATTGATCTTCTGCTGCTTGTAGTGAACTTCAGAGGAAAGCCAAGCCTCATTCCTTTCTGTGAGGTTTTATACAGCACATCTATTGCATTCTCATGATCAGTTAGGTGTATTTCTACCACCTTTTTTTTGACAATATGGTTATGATGTTACTGTGGAGGCTATATTATCATGGGTGAGATATTCTGAGGATATTTCCATAGAATCTGATAGCATTTCTTCACTACCCCACAGCATCAGCTTGTATTTGTTCAGAAAATATTCCCAAGATTTTTCTTTGTGTATTTGTAATTTCCTTTGTGTCAAAAAGGTGCCTTGGTTGTAAGTCCCAGCTAGACTCTGTAGGAGAGTATAGAATATACATTGTAAAAGTCACTTAAATAGTTAAATGTGTGTCACAGCAGGGCTTTTTGCCACTAAATGGGCAGGGCACTCCCCTTCCAAATGCTGGACTTTATACTTGCCATTTGCACTGCAATGCATATTGACAGTCCCGTCCCTGAGAGCAGAGCACTTTTGGGGAAAGCACTCCGTGTCTGAAGCACAATTTGAGCAGTATTTTATTATACTGTGACCCTGTGAGCATACATTCAGGAGGGACTTTTGGGGTTTATTTCAGCTGATTATGGAACACAGAGCAGAATACAGCCAGTGACCTCTGTAAATGATCACATATTTGACTTTTGGATAAGAAGTCATCTAGTCATAAATGATTTATCTAAAAGATTCTATCTGATCTGAGACTAAGCTTCACCCAGCTGCTTTAGGAAAGAAAAGCATGTAACAATTTATAAATTTCACATACTGTAGTACTTTAGAAAATATATTTACGTTCTATATTCTTTACATATATCTGGACTGGATTTTGAAAGCTAACTCAAAGTAAAATCAGATTTTTGAAATGTTTGTTACAAAGCCCTTCCTAAAAGTCTGGTATTCATTTCAAGATGATATCCTGTATTTAATAAGAATTGTTAATATTGTCTGTGTAGCATAATTACAAAACTGTACTAAGATGTGGCGCTCAAAAGAAACGTCCTTTTCATCTTCATTCCTGCGGTGCAAGTAGGATGTGCATCACATCAAAACTATCTCTTCAATTGCCATTTTGTTTATAATACAGTCTTAGGCAGTGACTTTGAAATGAATATGCAAATAGGAAGAAATTTCGAAAAATAAAAACATCTGATTTTTTAAATTTGTCCCGTTCCTCTGGTGCTTGACCTTCCTGGAAGTACTGGGCTATCACACATCAAGGCACCATTCCTTTCATGTGAATTACTCAATTCAAATACATTTACTTTATTTTCAGGCTGCAGCCTAGTATCTGTGTTGGTAAGTAATCTAAATTCTTCTCCAAACTTGCTCTGGTGGCAAGGCTAAAGAAACCAGTTGCAGAAAAAGCCCCAGTGCAATTTCTCTCTAATCCCTCAGAGTTTACCAAATGTACACACATCACAATTTGTATTTGGAATTTCAGATTCGAGAGGGAAAAATAATTGAGCCAAACTAGACAAGTGAATTATGAAAAAACATTTCTAAACAACCAATTTTGATATTTCCTGGTTTACCTGATTCCTTGGGACACTGATGATGGCAATGTAATATATATCAAGAAAGTTTTATAAGTTTTTTTTGTATTTTAGTCTCTAGATGCTGATTATATTCAAATTCCACAGCAATCAAAGGGAGAAAGTGTTTCACACTGCACAGGACACGTGGGTAATCCAAGTGTGAAGCTTGTGTTTCATTTCAGCCAGTCTTACCTTAGCTGCCTCCTGCCTCCTGCCAAGTTCTCTGTGCACCCCCAGAGAAGATGGCAAAGCAGCTGAACAATCACAGGGTTCCTTCATGAAGGAGTTTTCAAAGACTGCATCTGGAACTTCTGTGTGAGGGAATTCACAGCTAAAAAATGTGCAAAGCAGTGCAGGAAGTAGAAAAAGCATTGGAGAAGAGCAGCAATGCATAAACATTTTAACCCAAATCTCTCCCTTTCCCAATGTAGGGAACAGATGCGGACAAGGATTGCTGTGAAGAGGTACCAGTTTGACCACGAGCATTCACATTAACCCAAATGCATTTATAATTGATTTCAGGCTCTAAGTCCTGTGAAAATTTGCTCACATGAGTACTTGTATTCTTCTGTAAGCTATCTGACCAATTATAGCCCCAAATACCAAGCACTGATATCCCCCACTCACTGGAGAAGGACTGAGAGTAATTCCTTCTGACTTCAGTAGCGTGGGAACAAGGTGCCTCTCCTGCTTCCTGATTTTAAACTTGTAACCTGCTTCACAGACACTACTGAATATAGTAACATTTATAGCCAGCTTAGGAAATGGTTCTCTGTATTTTAGCAGAATAACTATATCCAGTCTGCTATGCTTCACAGAGGAAGAAGATTGTAAGACATTTCAGTTAATTTAGCTATGAATTGCATTAACTGATGGTAACCATGAAGAAGAATTAAGAATATCTGAAAAATAATCAAGTCTGAGGAAGAGGCTTCCTCTGAAATATTAATTTTCTTTTAATCAAGAGAAAGAATCCTTATCATATGAGCTGGACAGGTCTTTTCCTATCGTTTTCAGACTCTGATGTTTTATTGACCAAACTCCTTGCTTTAGACTTGAGCTCATGTTCTCTGAGGAAGTACAAGTGGTAATTATGCAAGTCTTTCCTTCCCTGTCATGGGCAACATTCACAGGGGAGATTTACAACCCCCAGCCTTCAGATACGGAGACTGGTTGTTTAACTTGAGAGAGAACAACTCTGACATGGTGAATGGCATCAGAATTGGAACAAATCCTCTAGACACTACATGGACAGTCCTGGGAGTTAGTAATTATGGGGGCGCGGGGGGGTTGCCTCTTCTTTCTCCTGAAGATTGCTCAGAATTTAATTTGTTTTAGAAAATAGACTCCTAAAAATGCATTTTACTCCTCTAGTCAATAGCAGACCTACGTTTAGCAATATGGACTGAATGATATATGTTAAATTGAAACAAATTCAATGAGATAAGTGATCATAATGTTGAGACACCACAAGGAAAGATTGTATTAAGAGTTGGTAAGAGTTGAGTGCTGGCCTAGATACACAGACAGGACAACTATAGACAAAATACACTGTAAATGAACTTCAGTAATGAGACCTAAGATCTATTTTCTTATCACAAAGCATTCAAAAGGTCAGGCAGTCTGTTCATCTGACTTACATTTAGCTGGAATTTTGATATATAGAGGAAACAGTTTGGCCTCATGCTCCTATAAATGCACACAATTGAAGAAAGTGGGTTACAATCAGAAATTTACTTTTAATCAATGGACTTTCATTTCACTTCAGTAAAGTTTGGATTAGCCCCTTAATGCACACTTATCATGACTGACAACAGTCCTGCCTTCACACATTTGGTTGATCTGAGCCTGGAGAAGGTGCAGAGGGCAGGAGAGCTGCACAAGGAATACGCCTGGTCTGTAATGGCTGCATTTTTGTGACCCTTTGTGGACTGTAATAAGGATTTTTTATTAAAACAAAACAAAACTGCAAGAGCTTGGGGGCAGATCTGTGTTCTCTTTTGGCCTGTGTTAACCTCTAACCAAAATCTGGCCATTTAAAAAAAAAAGTACTTCAGCTGTTTTTCTTTATTTTTGGAAGTTTAAAATGAAATATAAAGCCCATAATAAAATGCATATGAGGACATGAATCAATAGACATGAGAACTATGTTAAGAACTATGCAACCATAAAGATCTTCATTAACAAGGGTGTTCTACTTGTGAAATTCAGAAAATGCTCTTATTCACTTGCATGCATGTTGTTGTGTCACTATTTATTTCTATGGTAACCAAAACAGTAAAGCAGCAATATTAGACAACAATCAAGAGAAAAAAAATACAACTTCAGTGCAAAAGGAGACAACTAAGAGCCAAAACAGAGGTGTTTAGATGATGGTGTAATTTGCTATAATAACTGTTTAACCACATATTTGGCAAGCCCTGGATAACTCACTTATGAGTAATGCATTTGTCCAAATTACATTCAAATAAAAAGTAGTTACCATGCTCCATTATCATGTGCTCTGCACAGATATTTCCTCCCTATCGATTTTCCCATGGCAAGAAGGCTTCTCACTGAGCCCAGGTTAGCTGTGCATTGGTGCTGATTTCTCTTGTGCAGCCTCTGCCAGGCTGGTTAGGTGCTCTGGAGCCACAGATCATCAGTCCAGTGCTATCTGGAGCTATCTGACTTCCTTGAGCAGCCTCCCACTCGCCTCTTCCCTGTCTGCTCCATCGGGAGGGAGCTTGGCTGCTCTCCTCCAGCCCAACTCCCCGAGTGCACGGCAGCTGCAGCTGCCAGAACATCTGCTGTCTCCTGGCCTTGCTGGGGTGAGCACCAAAAGCACAGCCCTTTGAAAGTTGGACACTGGCCTCCATTTGAAACTGGATGAGTTCAAAGTTCTCCTGTTAGTCCTGAGGCTCAGAGCTTCGTGGGAATAGACAACTGTCTGTAACACAAACTCGAGTGCACGTTTCAAAGGGATAACAGGCATTGTCTTTAGGATGCACTGGCATTGTGCCTGCTCTTCCCCTGCATCTGTGGAGATTTGGGGTTAGAACTGGCTCATTCTGAAGAAAGAGTAATTTTCAAGAGCAAAGAGTGGAAGGAATGCAAACCCAAACAAAATTAGTCCTTGATTCTGCAACTGCATCCATCAAGGGTGGGCTTCTAGTGAACCAGTGCCTGCAGCCTCATACAAAAACTAAAACAATGTGCCCAGGGCTATTCCTGATGAAGGCAGAGGTTGCCTCTTGTTTGAAAAGGTGCATTTGAAAAAGAGATATCTTATTTGGAAAGTTATGAGCATGAAATAACATCACTGTAATCTCACAGGAGGAAAGTCTGCACAGCAGCTCCTCATCAGCTGTACTTTTCATCTGTCAGGGTCAAGTCATGCCCTGGCGACGTGCAGAGCTCCCACTGGCTTCATAATGGGAAATGCATTACTTATTTAGAGCTCACTTGGCTTTATTTAGAATGATTTAATACTTTGGTTATTAAAAGTTTCATGGTTTGGAGAAGGAATATCAACAGGTGACACGCCCTTCTTTGCCACTCTGTTCTGTACTTCCTGACAGGTTTCTGCACGGGGCAGACCCAGAGTGTGCTGGTGAGTGAGGCTCTTCCAGGAACAAATCCTGGACCCTGAGCACAGTATGAACAATCTGGGATGCAGTAGGAGTTCAGCTTTATCCAACTCCTGCTGGCATGGAGCTTTTGGGACTCTCAAAATGTGTCTTAACTGAGATGTTGGCTTGCAATGCAAGCTGACACAGCTTCATCCCCCGAGCATCTCCCACTGCTTATACTTCAGCTTGCTCAAACCTGGAGCTACTCTGGCTCAAGTGAACAAACAGCCTCTCTGAGGAGGAAACCTCAAGCTCAGAAAAGCCTGATCTTTAATCAGGCTCTCTCAGAGCTGGAGGAGCTCTTGACTGTATGAACTCAAAGTTCAACATTAGTGTGGATGTTCCTGCACCCAGAGTTGCCCTCTGGGGAGCTGCCCACCTCCGCAGCACCCACAGACACAAACATGCTGGTCCTGCCCCTCCCTTGGGGCCCTCACAGCTGCTTTTTGCAGAGGAAAGATCCTTACAGAAAACCACCTTACAGAAAATAGGCTTTAAGGGCCTATGACAGTTTCCTCAAACCCACTGTGGTCCTCTCCAGCTCCTCCGTAAGACACGTTGGCACATGCTGTCCCTGTCACCAGGTGGGGAAGCAGGAGCTGCCTTTAAAGTGATCAATACTGAAAACAGAATCAAAAATATGTCTCCAATGGGATGGGCAGCCCCCTGATACACCAGCAGAACACAGAACAAGCTGCACTAAATAATTTTGCAGGTCTGGAAAGAAGATAGAAGCTACTGCTAATCAATTTGTACCATTGCAGCTCAAAGCTAAGTAGGCATGAATAGAATATACAATAAATGTATATTTAGCTGTAGTTAAAAGTGAAACTTAATATCCTATGTTAGTGCATAGTGCTCTCTTACGAAAGAAAACTAATTTATAGGTAAAGAAACAGAGCTTAAAACTAAGAGTCTGTGTGGTTTAAATAAGCTAAGTAAAATGCATACTTACTTACCTTTTATTCTCCTGCTGTGTGTGCCCTGAGCTGGTCCAGGGACTTCTATGAGGTAAGAAATTCCTGGTCAACAAAAGTTCCTTTTCTAAAAAAAGTGAACATAATGGAAACGGGGAACCACTTACCAGGCAGCTGAAAAAGGAGCTGACTGTGCAGAGAATTTCACACCTTATGGCTTTTGGTCAGTAAAGCACATAAACAAAATGTAATTTTCTATGCAATTACACAGGGTCACACAAGAATATTATGTTTTAGAAACCCATTCAAAAGCATACTGCTCTGTAAGAGCCCCATCCAGAAAATGGTTCCTCACTTTAGTAAAGTTCCTCGTAAGCATTTCTGGGAGTGGGGCCTACGAGACATTTTCCTTTTTATGCTTTCTTAAACAGTTTATGTGATAGTAACAACAGGAAGATAAATTACTTTGAATGGTAGCAATTAGAGAAATAAGGAGTGTGATAGATTTACCATGTGGAAAACATCTCTCACACATTTTCCTACAGTCATTAAACCTGCTTTTAATGACACAACACTGATTTCAGAAAGAAACAAAGTTTATTTGATGAAAATAAACAAGCTGATCAACACTAAATACTTCCCATACACATGATAACAATGTTATGAACTCTAAATACCTTGGTACTTTACACTTCTACAAGACATTAAATTACAATGACTGTCTAATACATGCCCACTGGTAATTTCTAGGAATTCCTTAGTTTCATATCAATGTCCTTAACCATATATCAATATCACAATCCAGAACATGCCACTCACTTGAAAAAATTATTACAAGAAGCACTATCAAATGAGGATCTAAGGTAAATAGGGGATACTGACCCATTGCTGCAGAACATCACATTCAAACGTCACCCTACACACACAAAAGAAACATTGCGGATATAGTTTGTGTCAACACATCTGAGGTCTTTTCATAAACACTGTTTAAAAAGGAAATTGAAACCCACTTTCAAATGAAAGTCAATGTGCAGGTACGTGCATACTGGATACACAAAATTCATTAAATACAAAATTCATACTGTACATTTAAATGAAAGAAAGAATGTGCAGTACAAGACTGATCTCACATTAAAATAATAACCATTATCTTAAATGTTAAGCAAAAGTTGGTTTGCTTCATTACACTCAGAGGAGGAGGGGGAAAAAAAATCTACCAAACATTGCTCAAATAAAATATTTCCCAACATCACAGTGTTTATTGTAAACCCCGAGATTCTATTTTAGGATATGAAAAGATTTTCTCCAAACATCATAGAATATCACATGAAATGAAAAGAAGGAGGGGAAAAAAAAAAAACAAAAACAAAGCAAGAAGGAAAAAAAATCAATGTTAGACAAAATTTTCCTCTTAGGGGCTAACTTTTAGGCCCTGATAAAAGTTTAGATCAATACTCATACCAACATGAGTGGAGCAAAAATGCCCCTAAAATAATATCTGTGACAAAATTGGCACATACATATAAATATCTAACTATACAGCTTTGTATCTGTGACCCTATTTCCCCCCTAGTTTATATCCTACTTCAAGTATTCGGTTGCAGAGTTAAGGTAAAGACCTGATTGTAAGAGACACAGACGATTGTCCCCTACTGCGACAACAAATCTGTCATCAGAAACCTGTTTTGTTGTCTGAGTTTCCAAGTGCAACATTTGTCATATGTGCTAATTATACTCCCAAAAGCTTTGCTGTTTCAAAAACAAAGATCTAAAATGCCGTTGATAGTTAAAGGACAAACTTTTTAAACATGAATGAAACTGGGATTATCTACGCTATGCTAATTCTATACATTTTATTCTATTTACTGAAGACAGTCACATCCAGCAGGACTCCTGCTCAAATAAATTGCTCCTTGATTGCACCGAGAATCATGGTACAAATAAATAAAATATCATTTCTAGACAATAATTTTAAGGGGATTACTATGTATGGCTCATGTAGGATGTTTAGGGTTAATCGCACCACAGGTTCAAAAAATAATTTTTCTAAATTCAGTGCAAGACTTTAGGAGTATCCATTTAGATTTTTTTTTCTTTTTTTTCTTTTTTTTTTTTTAACAGCAGCAAAGAAAAACTACTAAGGATTAAGGCCACCCATGCTTAAATTTATTGTTTGTCCTTTAAAAATGCAGATATTCTATTTCCACTGCCATCAGCATGGAAGCATTTCTTCCATGGACAAAAAGATGCCGCAACAAAACAGCCAAACATTTGCACATGTTTGCCAGACTGACTGAAAATGTTTGTGGAGTCAGAAGGAACCTCTCCTTGAGAAGTGGTAGAGATCTGACTGTCAGTTAAGAGTCTCTCACTGAATGGAACAACTTCACATTTTTATTTTTCCTTGCATGTGCTTTAAATTTATTTTACTAGACACATTTTTTGACACAAACAGCCTTCAAGTGCTGTTTGTTCATTGGTATTTTCTTTAACATCTAAGATTCATTGGGGTCTGTGTTGGAGACTGTTTTTCAATGCAGAGAACAATAACAAACAGTTCCACATTTACAGGAGACCTAGTGCATATACTGTATACACAGCAATCTTATCTTTATTTTTGTTTTTGTTTGCTTCTTTAAGAGTCCCAGCTTTTATTGTTGAAAACATGTATGCATTTGGATGGTAAAAGGTTGATACATCCTTGTGTACATGTCCATATATACACACACATATGTATTTATATACACCTCAAGCTTTTACCATCCAGGAATAGATACATCTTGTATATAATCATATATTTATGTTCAAATTAGATGTCCTATGCATTGTCAGAGACACACACCATATTTTCATAAAACTAAGCTTTGTCATCAGTTTTTAGTACCAAAAATTGATTTCATTTCCAACCTGGCCCAGAGCTTAATACCATAGTTATAGTATCAATATTTGGTTTTGGTTTGTTTTTAATTTATATTATTTTATCAGTAGAGAAAAGAAAACAGAGGAGGGTAAAGGCTTGTTTTTATTTTCTGAAAAAGCCTGTATCTAACTGGGGGTAAAGTTAATGCCAACACCCTTATATAGCATTTTACTAATACCTCTTTGATAATCTAGTGCAATAGAAGTGATACTTTAGAATAGACTAGGTAAAATCAGCAAATGCA
Source organism: Camarhynchus parvulus (assembly GCF_901933205.1). Lineage (NCBI taxonomy): Eukaryota > Metazoa > Chordata > Aves > Passeriformes > Thraupidae > Camarhynchus > Camarhynchus parvulus. The sequence continues at coordinate 7,357,575 of NC_044582.1, forward strand.
GATGCCACATCAAGGGAATCTGAATTACCTATTAAAATCAATATTAATTTACCAAAATTTTGCTAAATAACCTGTTTAACTGAACTTCATGAAACAACTATATTCTGAACAGATGGTTTCTTTGTAAAAACAGAGTAACTCACAAGACCCATTAAAGACAGAAATGAAGCTCTTATAATTTCTGCTTGAGTCTCCTTCATTACTTTCCAAAGTATCTAATTTCACAATAGACTACAAGAAATAATGGAGAAAATGCTAATTAATGCAGCATTTCATTAGATATCAACCTTAGCATTCATTTTCTGCATGTGTGATCTTCTCCAGGATATCATGGTCATGTTTGGAGATCCAATGCAATAGATTATCATTGTTACCTTCCAGTGCTACAGTTTTTTCTTCCTTTTTCACTAGTTCCTCTGACAACTGTAACAAGGGAAAAAAATTCCAATTAACAACATTGGACTGAAGCATCCGGAGCATCTTAGTTCTCATCCAATCAAGATTCTCATACATATGAGTGGAGATAATGCTTTTCTAGGGGCTGAGGATTAAGTAAGGCATTTGAATTCAATTTGAACCCACTTATGTTCATAGCGTGGCAATTAGTTTTATTGCTAATTTGTAGGACATGACTCTCTCTACATGGGAAATATTTTAAATTCCTAAGACGTCAAATTCTGTTGTGCTTGTGATTCTGTAAACAGTGAGTTTTATGATCTTGTCTATAAGCACAGCAGCTTTGAAAGGGAAATGCTATTATTAAATTAAATATTTTTCTGTGGGAACCAAGGGAATCATCAGGTTATTTCCACCCAGTTCCATGGCAGGTGGGAATGTGCAGCACCTCTACCAGCCTTCCAAAATTGAAGCACCGTTTTCCTGTCATATTTTAAGCACTTTGAGCTCACTTTAATTTGCCGAACAGTGGAGAAAGGTTTTATGGACACAAGAAGTTCAGATTTGCAGAAGTTAGAACACACAGCAATGTGTTAGGAGGTTTTCAGCCACACAGCCACTAATCACAGGTGCTCTGCCTGGCTTGGCTGGCACTGCTGAAACCCAGGGGACTGCAGGAGGGAGCACAGCTCAGCCAGTGGGAAGAATCTTCCTGCCTTCCACCAGCTTTGGATGGGACTCTGTCTGTTTGGGACTACAGAGAGAGGCCTCAGTGATTTCTGTTGTTACTTTAGCTGTGCTGCAAGCAAACAGCAGGGTATGCTTGAACAGAGAGCAGTGAATTGGTCTTATTCACATTATCTGTATATCAGATGAGTGGGAGGAATCAAATGATTGCTTTAGAGGGCAGTTGTTCATTTATCCACTGACTTTGTTTCTAGAAAATTTGAAATTCATTATGTATGGGATTTTCCATTATTGCCCTTCCATTTATGTAACGTTAAAAGTTTCCAAAACATCCCATTTTATGGAAAAGAATTTGCCATCCAGTGCTTAGGGTTTTGTATACAGCTGAAAAGTTGGGTTTTTTTAAATAGAGCTACTTGACTAAAATTCTCCTTTAAAATTTCAGAATCTAATATTTATCAGATAAATTATTCTGTGAGTAAAGTGAAACACTGTTTACAGAATAAATTATCATATTATTTTAAATCCCCTATTTTCAACTTCACATCTTGCTGGAAAGCACACACAACAGTTTATATCATACAAATGTAGATGAATTTTACTTTTGCAGAGAGCAGTTGGTACAATTCTTCTGGTCAGAACACTCAGGGACTAATCCAAAGCCCACTGAAATATGGAAAGGTTCCCACCGATTTTAACAAGTTTTGGATCTGGCCCTTGAACAGTCTAAAAATGACTTCTGCTGAGCTGCAAAGCCAGGGAGTTCCTAAAGTAGATCGTGTTACTAGTTCTGGCACATAAAATCGTTGCAAACTTTTTATGAAAACTGTAAGTCAGCGCATGCATTACGTTGGTGAACTGTGCATAGCTCCCATTCCTTTGTGTGCTGAGAATTTCTTAATCACCATTCAAAGAGATACTGGGGCAGAGGAAGCACACCTATAAATTAACGAGGAGAACACATTCCAGAAACTGCAGCACAATAATGCCTAGGTTTTTAAACTAAAATGTAATCACAGCAAATCTTCAATGTAGTTGCTATTTTCCAAGCTGAAATTCCTCTGCAATTAACACTTTTATGCTTGGAAAAAATAAGAACCCAGAATAAAGTGTCCAATCTGAGGAACAGCAGCAAAGTGCACAAAATGCACTCCCTCTCCAGCCTGCTCCTCAGATTTTCATTGGGGTTTTACTACAGAATGGAAGCCCCCCAATAAACCTCACCCACTTAATCAACCCACCCATTCATCAGGAAGCCATATATGTATTGGAAGTGTAACAAAAACTTGTTGGCCACAGGTAGGAAATGCGAAGTATTTCTCAAGTAAGTCAAATAAATATATAAAAGGATATTGCTGTCAAATACCAACTGAGGTTAAGTAAATTAAATTTATATTTGTTTCTTCAATGCTGCACTTGGTGAAAGTCACTGAACCTCTAAAACAGAAATAAAGTTTGGTAACATGCATTGGGCAATTGCATGCAATTCAGCAGTGCTCCAGCTGAAATTAATGTCTTATGAGTTTGGCACCTCTGTCAGTCCATTAGATACCAGTCAATGAAAACAGCAGAAGGATGTGAAGATATAAAAGTGTAGTAGCCCACAAATATTTGTTCAGATTGTTTTTCCTTTGGATAAAGACACCTGCCTGATTAGTACTTTTTACCTCCAATCCTTTCCTCTCAGCAGTGATTTGCAGAAACAAGCTGGAGAGGGTGGGTAAACACAAAGGGGTTAAAGGGGAAACTGTTTAATAACAGTAGTAAAATGCAGGCTATTTTTGACATCTGGGTTAATGTCCATTATGCTCCATATGCTTTCCAAATGTTTGCAACAAGCACCCAGATACAAAAACAGATACCCATTCACATAGGCTTAAATTGCCCTCTCCTAACCTGTTACACATGGTACCTACATAAAAGGCCAACAACTGATATGGTAATTAGTGAGTAAGAAAGAGAGGGAATAGACACTTTATTGCAGGGAACTGGTATCTGACCAAATGTTAGTAGAGAAGGATATCATTAATGAAAACCTGTGAGGGCTATTTCTGCTCCCTAATCTACGACAAGGCCTCTGCACTATAATGTGACATCCTTGAAAAAGCTGTCAGGATGAATTCCTCAATTTCCTTCTCCAGACTCATTCATCATTACTGCAATCAGAGTACCAAAAAATGATGGGAAACTATTTCATTTTCTGGAAACAAGTAACGAGACTGGAATAAGGCTATAACTCATAAAGTCTTTCTCTAGTGATGTCCTGGAATTTGTCTCTGCCTCTTGCAACAGCATCATGTAAATTATAGGAGGGAGAAAAAAAAAAAGCATTATCAATTTTTACCTTTGTGCAAAACCGTGAAAAGAATGACTCTATTAACTAAGAAAAAGCCCTGACACTCTAAATTCTGCCCCTGCTGCCAGTCTAATCTGGGACTAAGGAAAAAGAAGTATAATTTTTCTGCGCTTAACTTGCTCTTTGCTACGGCAGGCATAACATCAGCTCCTCACAGGAATTTGCAAGGCTTAATGTTTGTAATGTGCCTAAAAAAGTCTTGGATGAGTGCTAAGTATTATTATTTTTCAGTTCCTGCATTTGATTAAAACTGAAATAACACAGTAAAAATTAAATTAATATATTAAGTTACAAGTAAAGAGCAAGCATGTGGTTTGTGGAGCTACTTGTAACACTTTTAATACGAACATGTATTACAGAGTAGGTGATTCCCAAGGTCTGTACTGACATGTACCATGTGGGCATAACTTAACAACTGAAAAACCCCCCAGAAGTTTGATTCAGCCAAAAATCTGTTCGTGGCTTCTGTGTGAGCTCAGAGCTGGGGCCAGGGGGAGCCCTGTGGGCTGCTTTCCCCTGCCCCTGAAGTACAGTTGCAAACACGATCACAGCCCAGATATTTGCAACTCAGCACAAGCACCAAAATTGGGTAGCACAGATCTGCTGCAGGGCTCGCCACTGCAGAGGTCCCTTAACACAGGATGTGACAATGGCACGACATGTGCTGTTTGAACCTCCCTGTCATTACAGCCCAACAATAAATGCTGGTTTTGCTACTTCCTCCTGGCCTAACTCTTGAGGAAAGAAAGAAAACCCACCTCTCACTTTCTAAAGAATACAATAACCTGTTAAAGCCTGTTATATCAACATGGAAATCTCTAGTGAGGAGGGCCAAGAAGAAAAATAATTAAGGCATAAATTTGTATCCAACCTACATAGAAAATTTTCAATGCTGAGATGCCAAAGACACCTAAGACACTTGTTGAGCAGAGTGAAAAGGTAAAATCTAGTTTAAATTTATAGCATTCCTTCAGTGTCCCTCTAGGAGTTTGGCTTTTTGCCAGCGTTCCTTGTTAAAAATTTGTTAAACGTGTTTGGCATTAATGCAAACACAAAGTGCTCATTTGTTACAAATTCTATTGGAATGCATTCATTTAAGGCAATGAAGTAGTTACCAGAAAAGAAAAAATGTTCATTAAGTACATTTTAAAAATACAATGATGTATGCGGTGCATAACTATGGCGCCCCAGTGGCTATATAAATATCTGACAGAATAACCACAAGTTGTGTTTGGTTTGAAATTGGAATCTCTTAAACAGAACCGATAGAACAAAAACTGGTTTTGTTTGTTGTCAAAACTGATGTTAGTCTTTCTTGTTTAGATCTAGTTATAATAACCAAAGTTTTGCCATACAATGTTTTTTTGCATCTCAAATCAATAAAGCCCATGGGTTAAAGTAGTGCTCAAGGAAGTTTCTTGATTCTAAAGGTAAGTGCAGCACTGCACATTATCTGGAGAACACTGGACACAGAAAGTAAACACCCTGCTTGGAGAAGAACAAATTTTAGTCATTCTTAAAAACTCCACTTGAGGAAATGTTACCTGGGAGATCTGCAACTGTCGGACAACATTCAAGTTCACCTCAGCAAAAGGTGCTCTACTCCCTTCAGAAAATAAAGAGCTCAGACCTAGTTTACAACATCCCAATACCAAATCCCTCTTTTATAATAATGTGAAATATCCCTGGTAATGATAACTCCTGATATTGAATAAGCAACTCTGAGGTCTGTTTCTTAGATGTTAGAAAATATCTTCTTAGCTACATTGTAAAACTAAAACCATTTTTCTCTTTAGCTTTTCAGTGATTTACAGCTACTTACAAAAAAGTTTAAAAATTATAAATACGTAAGTAAAACATATTTAAAAGAAATATTCAGAAACTGTGTGATTTAATTAAATATTGGAAGATTCACAAAAAACCACCAGCATAAAAAGTTATTTATAAAGACAGAATTAACTTTGCTTCAATTCTGGCAAAGAAATTATTTATCCCATTTGTTGCTATTTATGTTTTAAATTCATTACACAGTAAACTTCAGAAGGATCTGCAGCTGGTGGTAGAATCACTGCACGAATGTGATGAACTTTCCATATTGCTATAATGCCAGAATTGTTAATCTTAGTTAGGGATAAAAGCAGATACCATTGGGATGAATAAAATCAAATGGATTCAAGCCCTCTAGACAGTAAGAGTCCTTGAAAACTACTGTACAATTATATCATAAAATTAGATGAAGTTTATGAACCTTGAGACTATTTGGACAAGGATGCCTTCTCTACTGGGAATGTTTATAAATCAATATCAGACAAGTGCTATATGAGTTAGAAGACAGCTATTTCTTCTCAGAACCTTTTTCTTTTCATAAAACAAGTCCAGTCCAAATCAAAACTCTTCAGAAATATGAGAAAACTCAATACATATCCTTCAATCTGTCACTTGGACACTGAATTAAAAAGGGGGAGTGTTAAGGATGGCTTCAGAGCAGGACTTTTCAAGGGGCTGAGCTGAAGTGAAGATGATGGAAGAGTTTCCATCAGTTCCAGGAGACCCCGCAGCCGCCCAGGGAGGCGGCCGGGATTCAGCAGCGCGGGGCACCGGGCTCTTTGTCAAGCCGTTTATGACTTCCTAAAGATACAGCACATTGAGATCATTGTTACTTTTTGTTGTCGTTGTTATTTAAACCGAATTGAAGTGACAAGAAAAGAAGAATTCTTGGGTTTAAATGCCTCAAACAGCGACGCTCCCATCGTGCTCCTGAAAGCGATCGATAGCCGGGATCACTCTACGAAATTGGAAGGTGCCTTTTCCATCCTGGCTGATGTGGAATGCTATTTGTTCTCCTGCGCGGGATTAATTAGGGGCCTTTCTTTGGGTTTTTTTGAAGATCAAGGTTTCTCGCTCGGTGCTGCTTAATAACACGGTGTGCCTGCCCGCCACCTGGCCCGGCGCGGCTCGCCCGGCTCCGGCGGCGGCACCGCCTCGGGCCACGGCAAGTGCGGGCAGGAAACGCCGCCACGGCCGCGCTTAACCCGCGCTCTGCCGGCCCGGAGCTCTGCCCTGCGACCGAGCAGCGACAACGGTGCCGCCGAGAGCCAGGTCACTGCCCCGGCGGGGGGACAGAGCTGCCCCGGGCCCGCGCCCCGCTCGGGGCCGCGCTCGGAGCGCGCTCCGCGGCCAACCCGCGCAGCGCTGGGAGCCCCGAGCGCGCACAGCGCCCGTGCCTGGAGCCTGGGAAAAGAAGTGGTTAAATAAACGCTGTGTCAAGCCCCCAGTCTAATAAGTCATCTTATTAGGAAGTTGTGATGCCCTGTTTGCCCTCGCCTGTGGCTTGTCTGCTCCACTGAAAGGTCTCCTGCTGGGACCTTTGTGGCATTATACGAGGTAGAGAGGGCTGCTGCAATATATGAGCCTTGGTTTGGAGCAGCCAAAACAGCAGGAGAACTAAGCTGCAAAGAATTAAACATGTAACAACTTTGTAAAAGCACAGACAGTGATTGAGGTTGGCCCTTTTGCTGTTGACACATTCTGGCCCCTGTAGGTTGTGGTCACTAAGCCCATTAGAGCTGCAGTGTGGCAACATCTAGTTCAGCAAGTTCAATGTGTTTCTGGTTTATTTCTAAATACTGGATGCAAGCTGGCAGCGATAGGAGAGTGGAATATGGCACCAGAAATATGTCATAAACACAGTCGTCATTGTCAGGGATGTGAAATTACTTTTTAAACTATTTATTTTTGGCAGATGGAGGGCGGGTGTATTTTTGCACTTTGTTAACTGAAATTTAATTGCAACTTGCTGCATGTTTTGTTTAATCAAGGAAAAAAAAAGAGACAGGAAACCTCAAGATACTGTTTTCTCTTAAAAGAGAAAATTTTCACTGGAGAGAGAAATCTTTGTTGCTAGAAATTCACTGCAAAATAAAACCAGAAAAAAACAAACCCAATAAAATCTCAGCTTGGATAAGTTTCACTATGAGCATTCACTTATTTAAATAACTACGCCCCACTGTACTTTCTTTTCCATTTCTTTAAGATAAAATATACATTTAACTCAGATTTTAAAAACTGAGTTGTGAAAGGGACAAGAAAGATTAATTAAATTAATGAAAGGAGGTATTACAGACATAATGAGGGGTAGATTTAAGTTCTAAACCCTGACATGCAGGATAGAATGCACCTTCCCATCTCCTTGTGGACCACACTTTTTCAGGGAACACTGCAAGGTTTCTGTTGCACATTGATGAGGATGCTTGTGGTCCCTCAGCTCTGAGGGCTCTGTTTGCCTCTCCAAACTGTGTTGTGGTCCCAGGTTTTAGGAGTCCCTGCAGATTCATCTCTGCCAAGAGCTACCAGTCTGTGGATAGGGAGCAAAGGATGAGTTGGCTGAACACTTGTGCGTCTGAAACATTTGTCTCTCCCTGGAGCCTGTTAGTGCTGCCCCTGCCCTCCTCCCCAGATGAGGCAAAGCTTATGTAAGAGGTGAAATGTGCAGAGAGGGGTAAAAACAGGTCACAGCTGAAGGAGGAGGGGAGGGTTTGGCAATCTTCTGTTCTTTGTGTCTGCAGCACAGGCATTTCCCTGGTGCTGTCCCTGTTTTCTCCAGGGCTTTTTGCTCAGGTGTGGTTGCCCTTTGGGTGCCCCCAGCTCTGGCAGCACAGCTGAGCCAGACCAAAAGAAAATGCTGACCCACAGAAATTATTGCCACTCCTTTTGGAGGGATGAAAATTATGTCAGGGGCAAAGCACATTCTTTCTTTGGCCACCAGTAATGAAGGAGCACTTCTTTTCTGTTCTTAAGAGTTTGCCTGAGCCAAGCAAGGTCAGAGCTGTGGCTTTTCTCTGGATAAGGGAAATTTCTAGAATTGGTAGGAGGTGGGGTTTTTTTTCTGCCATCTTTTGAGATTTGCTGATAATTTGTGACTAGAAGGAAATTCTTAAAATCTCATACATATTTGTCTGGTTGTAGGGAGTATGATTGGGGTTTCACCTCATGCATCCTACCAGAGTCAGACAATATTTAGTAGCTAAAATTGGCTGGCTGTTGTGCTTGGATAACTCTAGTTACTGTGGCTGCTACCACACTGTTGTTAGAAGCATATTGGTTACTAGATGTTGCACCAGAGTAAATACTAATAAATTTGGTGGTTGTGGAGAGGAAGTTTAATCCAAAAGCATCCCAGCCAGTGAGGAGGCACACAAGGGCTGTACTCCTTCTTTCGATGCACCCAAAGGCTGGATGGAGTTGGACAGAAGAGAAGTGGTGAGGGCTGAGTGCAGTTTTGAGGTGTTTAATGTGTGTGCCTATTTCTGCCTTTAGGAAAAAGGTGGATCCTTGGCCGGGCCTGAAAAGTCTTCTTAGAAATGCTGGACATAAGCATAGTGTCCTTCAGGCACACGACTCCACTAGGTTATTGAAAGTTTGCTGGGGTTATTTTTTCCTTAACCAAGCAATAACAAGAAATTAAATGAAGATGCATCTCATGGCTTGTGCCTGCTTTCCCAAACACCTCAGATTTCTCATCTTCTAAAGCTGAGAATAAACTAAAGAGCTTCAGGGTATTGCTCTGTGGATCTGAATATTTGTACCAACAGCTGTATGTCCCACCTATACTTTATAATTTACATAAACCATTAACATGCCATTTCCTTAGTTTGTTCTGCTAGTTAATAACCCAGTACTCACTGAAGTTATCCTATCAGGTATATCTAAATACTGATTGCTCTGTGGAGGGCATTGTGAGGCCTTATTGTACTAATAATAATAATATAAAAGAAATCAATATGTCAAAGTATAGTCAGAGTTCTATTGTACACAAAAAGTCTGTTTTACACTACATGAGATATACTCTCTCACCTTCTTCCCCTCCAAATTATTCTAAATATATTTTTCTTATTTTACATAGCTCGTGATACAAAATTGCTGATAAAAAATGGTGCCTGATGGTACAGTTGCATCTTTTAATGTTAAGGAGAAAGAGATACAACTAAGGCAAGTGTTAGTAGGTTTGGTCTGTTTGAAGACCAATGCTGGATCCATTTAAACTCCTTCAAACTGCTAAAGCATTACAATGACTGTGTGTGGCACTGGGAACAGGACCATACATGCTCGACAGCTACTTATTTTTTAAATACCCATCCAAGTAACACGCAGCATTTTGAAATCTAACTTGTGTGGTCTAATTATGCAATAATTTTTATAATTTAGGCCCCAATATTATGAGCTTCTCCACAATTATGGCTCTGCCCACGCATTTCTCAGTGCATGATAGGGAAGACATAGGGGCCAGCTCTGTTAAACATACAAACATATGCTTTAATTTTTAAATTTTTACTATATGTGAGACTTAAAAATGCACTTAATATTAAGAAAAGGCTTAAGAGTCCATCCTGAAGGGGACCTTAGTGGCTTTCATTCAACTAAAGGTATACATATATAATTCCATGCAGACTGAGGACCCACATTTATCAGCATTCCAATGATAATGAGTATCACATAAAGGGAAATGATAAAATAGCAGCAAGCAAAAATTTGCTCCCTCCCAATCTTCAAACACCACCTTTATAATCACTGTACACTCAAAAACATATATGTGTGCAAGAGCTGGAGAGATCAGAAGCTTAGACTGCAAGATTTCCAAAGATACTCAAACCATCCATGCAAGTGTCAAATGACAGGTAAACATGTACAACTAAAAACATGAACTTCATTATGAAATCATATAAAACTACAGTGGTGACATTTGCTACTTGATGCTATTATGCTATTATAAAAAAATTGATGCATTGCAATTAAACTGTTTAGCAAAACAAGACAAGGAAATTAATGAGCAAGAATAATCGCCACAATTCATTGCTAACTACAATTTACACTGAGCAGTATTTTTTCTAGACAACACCTATTTCTCTATGCCCATTTTCTTTCTCCTCTCAATCTCCCATTCCAGACCTTGTCTGACTTCTCTATTTTTCTACTTGCTTAAACTTGATTTCTCCCCACTTTTTTTTATTCCATTTTCTGCAGCAGAGCTCCTTCTGCCTGGTCACCAACCTCTGCCCAACTCCTGCTGAGAGGTGGCACAACAGCTGGAAATGGTGTGACACCACCACCCTCTATTCTCCCTGCAGTTCTTGCAGAACAAGATAAAACATGACAAGAGTAGTTCATAAAAAGCAGGTTTGAGGACAGTAATTTGCTAATTAGAAACAGAAGATACTCTTGATGTGCATGCACAATTGTGTCAACCCCACTGAGGTAAAAGTAAAGCCCAGAGTGGAACTTAATTCATAGAAACAACTTGGAAAATAAGAATCGTGATGGCAGTGCAAAAACTGTTCATTCCTCCATTAATTTTAGGGACAGCAACAACTAAACAGGTACTTATAAAAAATATTTCCCACTGAAAAACTACAAGAAAGACAAGATAGTTTTAGGGCTACTTTCTAGAAACTTTGTTTTTACCAATTCTTTAATTCAAGAAGGTAAAACTGTATTTAATTTCTCATTAAACACTCTAAATGCAAACAAAATTATCTAACCCATTTAATTCTAATTTTCTGGATTTTTCTTTTCTTACACTTGCATACCTTGCCTCATTTTCTACAGGAACCTAAAGATATAATATAAAGGTCACCACTTCCAGGAACACCACTACATTCATATTTTTACAGTCTGTAAATGAAACACAGTGGCCTGTGCTATATAAAAAACATTGGGTTTGGACAAAAAGATGTGGGAAATTCAGCAAAAAAAGCACAGCTGGATCATTATTTCATATCTGAATGCAGCATGTTGTATTACGAAAATGTGAGGATTAAGTCAAAGAATGCAGTTTCACCACATTTTTTTATGAGGAAATCTTGTTTTTACAAACATTTCCAGAGATCAAATCAAGCTAACTTTTTATTAATTTATCGAAGCTACTCGTTCTTTTGAACAAGTGAACAAGTCTTTTTTTTTTTTTTTTAGAATATACCTCAACTGTAATTTATCAATTCTTTTATCATCAAAAGTTACTGTTTAAGCTAGGAATAGCTTTTTAGCAGAGCTCAATGGTTAATCATGCAAAAACCAAAAAAACCCCAAAAACCAAAAAAACCAGTAATTTCTCATTCAAGTCAAGTTCACAAACAGGGGATGTGAAAAAGGAGCAGAGGAGGAAGAGGGTCACCTGTGTCCTTTGCAGGTTTTTTTTCCAATAGAGTATTTGGGGATATTTCATTTCATTAAACCAAATTTTACTTTGAATTCCCCAAGGTATGCACCTTCCATCATCAGGCATTACCACAGTAATGATCAGAAAATATTTTATAGGCTCATTGTAGAAATTGCAGTTTGTTCCAGCAATAATTCCTAATTTATCTGTCTTCCAAATTTCAAAGTGTGGGTCAGGAACAGTTCACACCTTCCAGTGCCCTTGTGGAGAAGGAAAGGGAATGAACCCTCCAGGCTCCCTGCAGGAGCTCAGGGCTCCTGCTAAACCCAGAACATGGCATTTAATGGTCCTCAGGAGACCAATACCATCCACAAACCACTCAGCACAGTTCCAGTTTCATTCATCCTCGTGGTCTCTGCAGCTGGCATGGCAAGCCTGGCCAACAGCTCCATGATACCCGAGTCAGCATTGCTTGTGTTCTATCCAGAGCCAATGCCAGCCCATTGCACTCAGGGTCCATACTGCAGGAAAATTTACCACTCAATTAATCTTCGCCCCCTTTGGATTATTAATGATTTTACAGAACTATCATATTTCTATTTCTTTCCCAAACTGAGTATATTGCAATAGCTTCTCTTTACATAGAAATAATTTTAAATCTCCTTTATATATATATATATATATATATATATATATGTATATATTTAGCCTTTGTTGTGTTCACTGTTCTTTCTCAGTGGCTTATAAAAAATGGGTAGAATTGCAAGGATGTGGGCAAGCCTTGAACAGGTAGAGGGGTTAAAATGGCTCTGTGTTTAAATAACATTTCTTTTCCAACTATTTATTGCATTATTTTCCTTTTTTATTACTGCTGCAAATAAAGGTAAGCTTAGAGGACTGTGCACAAGAATTCCAGCATCCCATCCTGAAGGGTAATTGCTAATATTATATCCTGATAATTACTATGCAGTCTTAGAGTTTGGGATTGCTTTTCTTCCATATGGTTCATTTTACATTTATCTAAAGGTAATTACATCTGCCCAGTCCCTCAAGTCACTGCAACCTAGATTTTGCATTTTCAGAATTCCTTTAGTCCTGCAGAACAACAAAATAGATTTCAAAACCATTTTGTGGGAAATTCCCATTAAATATATCTGGTTTCTCAAAAGAATGAGCTGAAACCTGCAGGGCAGCTGGGATGGAGGGAAGGCAACAGACACAGCTCCACTCTGTGCATAATTCAACAAAGTGCCAAGCCATGCTTGTGGAATCCTTTGCTGTGCTGGTGCTGCTGGCTGACACAGTGTCAGCATTTTTCAGCATTACACCACCATCAGCCTGCACTGGGACCCTTTAAAACAGCTGAAATAAAAGAGCTCTTTCTGCATATTTATGCCATCCTGCTTTGAGCACTTCCTGTTGGCCCCAGTAAATCTCTGCTAAATTTCAATCGACTCTCGTGGTGTTCCAGCTGTTAGATAAACTTCCAAGGGTATTTTTGTGACAGGTACAAACCTAGACAGGAAATCTCAAGAAGAAATCTTAAATTAATTATATGTCAACATTCAAGCCACAAGAAGGAGCAATTGTCATAAATTTTTGGAAGTTAGAATCCAATTTTAGTTGTAAGTGCAAAAAAGTTCACTGACTCATTTGGGATTCAGAGCCAATAAAATAATATATTTCATATTCTTCAGCAGTTCACTTTGACTAAACATAGAAGGGAAGCTAAGAACAGTGAACTGTATATTTAAATCACATAAAAAATTCAGATGTAAACTAATAACAAATTGTAGATCTATAACGTATAATTCGGAATTTCCTAATCTTGTCCCACCGTTTTGAAAACAGATACTACATATAAACTAATTCTGTGTTAAATGAAAACATCTTCACTACCTAAAAATCTGATAATGGTACCAAGAACATCTTTCTGCAATTCCCAACAGCACAGACTCCATCCCTCTTCTCTCTCCCAAACATTTTGGTTTTGTGAATTCTGGGAAGGACAAGTAAGGAAGGGGTTGAGAGAGCAGAGGGTGCTGTAACTGTGCTGACCCAGAGCATTGCCCATGTTTCCTGGGCTTAAGCATTGCTGTGGAATTCCTGACAGCTTTTCCCATCCCTCTGCAATGTGTCCCTGGAGAACCTCAGTGGTGTCTGGGGCACACAGGGGTGTGAGAGCTCAGCAGCAGCACAGGCAGCACAGCTGGCAGAGGTTCCACATCCTGCTCCCCCAATATCCCAAACATTTTCCTGAAATGCCCTTGGGGTCCTGAACCCTTGCTGTGCTCCCCAGGTGTGCTGCCCCAGCAGCAGCGTGGGTTCCTCTCCAGGTCCACCCCTGTGGCAGCCTGGGCAGAGCTCCCAACCTCGAGCAGCTGAAAAAGCCAACAACTGTGTGCTGAGTTAGCTGCTCCAAAGCAACCTTGGGCTTGAACCTGGCAGGGGGCCCTTCCCAAACCTGTCTGCCTAAAAACAAAAGGGACAGTTTTGAGACACCTGTTGTCTCAGTACACAGAAAAATGTATCATGGCAGGGCAAGAGAGGGAGTGGGAGAAAATGCCATGAAGCTTTGCAGGCTGCACTGCTGGATGCAGCTTTGTGGCACATGTGGGAGATGCCTGTGGTCCTCGTCCTGGCAGCAGGTCTGTCCCAAGCTCTGGCCAGCAGCCGAGCACAGGGCGCTTTTCCAAACCCTGCAGCCACTGCTCTAGCCCTCAGCAGAGCTCCTTGGATAGGGAGTGCTGGGAAGAATCATTGCTCCACACAGGAGAGCCCAACAAGGAGCTGCAGCCACCTTCCCTAGGCAGAGGCAGGAGGAAGCAAGCAAGGCAGGGGATGCGCTTTGCAGCAGGGAGAGCTGCAGGTCAGAGGGAGAGCAGGATAGTTCAGGCTATTGACAAGGAAAGGAAACATTGATCACACACCATGGGCACGAGGCCACAGCTGAGTATTCTCTCCCTAAACAATGCTCTTTCACACAATGCAGGTAACAGTCCCTGTGCTTTACTGAGTACTTTCTCTTCCCAGACACTAAAAGGATCCATCCAGAGTCTTCCAAATTATTTCAGTGGAGATACATCAAGTAGTCCCAGGAAGCAAACACTCAGAGCCCCATCTGCAGCCAAAACTGGGCCCACAGCACAAACACAAACAGATCAGAAATCCTGCAAGGAACCAGCAGAAACATACTGCACTTAGCTGACCACCTTGATTCTGTGTCTCTCAAATACCATGGATAAATAACTACTTATGTCACCCTGGGAGAAAAGGAATGTATGATATGGCTATGAAACCACCTGGATTTTTTATATATAAAAAGTGTTTTCACTACTTATGGAAAGCCAGACATGTAAATTACACTGCCCTTAGCAGGAAAAAATATGTGCCAAAGACCATGCCTAGGAGCAGAACTCGGGAAGAATGGGGGTATGGTCATGCCAGTTTTGCAATGTTTTCTTTTACAAGCCTGTTTTACTGCTGAGGTGGGGGAGACTAGTGTTATTGCTTCCTCAGAAAGCTGTTCTCACAGGATTTGACTATAGGTCATGAAAATCTTATAAGGTCAGACAATCCTGCAAGATTTTAACAAATTGAAGGTTTAAACATGTTCCCAAGATTTTGGTTATGTCCGTTTCTAAGACGGAAAGTAATCCCCTTAACAATGTGCATCACCTGGGAAACAAGAATTAAATAAAAGCAAATCTGGAGATCTGAATTCAATACCTTTGAAAGTTTACACAAATTTTTTATCAAATACTTTATCTACTTTCAGCCTTTCCACGTGGACAGATAGAGGTGGCACTACCAGCAAAACTACACCTGCATATTCAGTATGGCAGTAAACAGACTTGGCTTGTTCCCTTGGTGCTGATTCTGTGAAGGTCATTCTGCAAGAGCAAGAAGATACAGCCACAGCAACCTATGCCATTAGAGGTCCCTTCAAGGCTGATTGTTAGCATTAGAACATTAGCACTCTGGGTATTTATCAAAATGTGGACACCAGAGTGGCTTGAAGTAGTTTCACTTCCTCTTAAATGATAATAAATTGGCAGTGTGAGTGTTGACTGCCTGCAATGCAACTTCATTACTTCAGAGGTTAATGGAGCAGCCTCTCTCTGTTGATCTTCCTGTCACCATTGGCTACAAAAGACTCTCTGACACAGTGCAGTTTTCAGGAGAGGCACAAGTACAACAGAGATTAACCACATCAAAAAGAATACTGTCCCACTCCATTATATTCTGCAAAGCTGGTGTGCAGCAAATCACAGTGGCCAGCAGTGTCATCTGCCTTGTCTGACAATGAAATCAGGGTAAAAGGAGGTGATGATGCTGTATTAGAGACAAACACCTTTCAAACATCTTAAAAAAAAAGGAAAAAGAAAGAAAAAAAAGGTGAAATAAAGTAAAAGAAGGAAAAATATATAGGAAAGAAGAAAAGCAAAGAAATGAGAATAGGATAAAATAAAATAATTTTAAAAAAGAAAATTAGAAAGAAGATAATACTTTAATTATAATGTAAATATGGGAGCCACTGACCTTGAGCTATTTTGCACTGATACTATAAAATTCCTCTTGTATTTCTTACAGAAAGCTACACAGTGAATTAACCAAGCTATTATCCTTTTGAACGCTGGATTTGTGATTTTGCAGGAGATGAAAACTGACAGGAATAGAGTAGGAGGTGACCATGAGATTCAAAGGGGACTACATTTAATGCTGGCTAAGTGAATAAACCTCTGAATGAAAATGTATTCATTTAGGGAAATGTGCCTCTTCTTGTTACAGGTTACTGCCCTGAAATGCCTGGCAGGCATGTTAACTTTCAATAATTCATAACTCCTGTTGTCACTAGCACAATGAACATGTCCCTCACAGCTCTGAACAGAGACCACTGCCCAAGGAAGCTGAACATTCTGTACATCCTATACACAAATACCTGGAAATCACTTCCCAGAAGGGAGCTTACTCCTGTCCTACCAGCAGCATCCACTTTGTCAGGAGCACAAATCCAAATTCACAGTACACCCAGGTTAGTTTTCTTTTTGTGAGCATGTGCTTGAAATACAATGGCTCACTGGAAATGTTACATTTTGTTCAATATTTCTGTTCTCTTCAGCAGATTAGCAGATGAACAGGTAACTGAAAGTGCACCAGACATGCAATTACAGCATTGCAAATGCATGCACACATATCCAGTAATTACATGTGTGGTTGCGCAAACCATTCAGGGGTGCTTCAGGTCACTCGTCTCCACTCTCCACTTTTCAACCCCACCAGTGTTTGGGATGGGACTTAGCCAGTCTGACAACACTTCTACAGCAAATACATCAAATTCTTGTTGAACTCTTATCTTTTGGAGGTCTCAATTAGAAGTGAATACTTTTGAGCATGAAACCCATCAGCCTGAATGAAAGCAGCAACTTTCTACACACACACAGTGGCAGGTACTTCTTGTTAGAAGATACATTGATAATAAGGAGTGTCTGCTGATAGCAGAAGGGAGGAGGACTCTACTGGAAATTATAGGAGATAAGGAAGATTGGGATTTCTTGCTAGAGAGGCAAACAGAGGATCAGATTCCAGGATGGAACTCCTCCAAACACTAGAGCAAGTGTACCTTCCCAGCCTGTGAACTAAATGTTGTGAACAAGACAGGATTCAGTGTTCGGTTCTGATTGTGTCAGTGGCTCCTTTTGAGACCCTGGGCAAGTTGCTTAATCTCTATCAAGATTTTCTCAATTGTAAAAACCAAAAAGCTGCTACTAAACCTGGGGAAGTCCCTTTCAAATTACAAATCAAAGCAGAATGTCAATTCTACACTTACTTCTGCACTATTACACCATTTTCAGTTTCTTTAGGTTGATAAACATATGCAGTATTATCTGAATTCAGGCTGATAAGGAACCATGGCTTACCTTTTAAAAGCATAAATAGTGGATCTGGATGTAAAATTTGAAAAAACAGTTAAATGTCTTACTTTCACAAAGTATTGAGTCTCTCCTTAACATCCTGAGATCTACCAGTTTGAAGTCAGGTTTTTAATAGCTGCAATGCAGCTGTGGAAAGACAACCCTTTACTGAAGGATTTATGTAAGAATTAGAAAGACACCTCATCATTGGAAGTGTTTAAGGCCAGGCTGGATAGGGCCTTTGAGCTACTGGTCTAGTGGAAGTGTCCTTGCCCATGGCAGGGGGTGGAACTGGATGAACTTTAAGGTCCCTTCTGACCCAAACCATTCTATGATTCTATGAATTGAAGAGAAAAAATTGGTAGTTCAGTGCCATGTTGGCTCCATGAATGTTAGAGCTGAGAGCATCTCTCCCATAAATATGCCAAAATCAAATCAGGCACTTAAGATTGTCATCTTAAATGTGCTGCAGTGCTGCAGCTTCTAAAAGTTCCCATTTCTAATACCTCAAAAAGATACTGTTCTACTGAAAAGAGTTTGAGAAATTACACAACGGCATACCAATATTAATTGAATATGAGAGCGTAAAACTACTCTTAAATATGGGAAAACTCCACCTCTGCATGCAAAGAATACCAGATGCAGCAATACACACTTCAAAGCTACATTGCTGCAGACAGAATCAGCCACAGCTTTCTTTGTAGACTTTCCTTTGAAGAAGGAACTTTATGGGTAAGTGGGTGCATAACCACTCACAGCTACACAAAGCTGTTCATCCTTACACCAGAACCCTTCATTTTTGCTCCAGTCAAAAACAGCAGCTAAAGAGTGGCTGGTCTATAAGTTAAGAAAATATTTTTGGATATCAGTGAGAATTTAATTCCAGCTTTTCTTCAATAGCCATAGATTTTTTTTGTACTTATTTTTTTAAATCTCTAAATCAAGTTCAGCTCTACTGAAATGTTGTTGCTGCAATGCCAATATATATTACAATGCACTGCTAACATAATGTTCAAAATTGCATAATTCCATCCTGCATCACAATGAATACTGCTGTGGATACATCTATATAAAAGCACCTCACCCAAAGGAAGAAAAAGCCTATTAAGTATTTCAGAATCTCTTCAGTACATGTGACCTTGGAAAAAGGTAAGTTTTAAGAAATAAAAATTTGTATCAAAAATCCCAATATGACAGCAACTTTTGTATTTTCTGACAAAGGAGATTATTACTTATATCAGGTGTCAGTTTTTATTGATGTTGTGATAAGATTCCTTATTCCCCAAAACTGAAGCACATCAGGCACTTTTATCTGAGAGGGAGCAGTTCCCATTCTCAGCTCATCACTGGAGTTAAAGCAACTCCACAACTGCAGAAGTAACTGAGTATAGAGAGATTATAAAACAACTACTGTTAACTACATTTTAATTACATGTATGGTTCAAAAAATGTCTACAATTGGTAAAATAATTCTAAGTATTTTAAATATTTCACAGTAAGGAGATATTCTGGATCTTTAGAATAGACTCTGACTTTGCATTCCCAACTTTTTTCTCTAAAAACTCTTCAGTTTTTTCTTAATTAGAATTTTTAACAACCAAAGTCAGAAAACTTAGAGGGAAATCTGTACCAATATATTTTTCAATGAGAGGCAGACTTTAGAAGGATTTTCTTTGTAAAAAAGCAACACTATTTTGATCTTTATCTCCATTTGCATGGTAGAAGTATTCAAAGGAGTGAAGTATTACAGTCATTAGTAAGTAAAAGAGATATCAAGTGTACTAAACTCCAAGATTATCCATCAGAAATGAAACAAAACCAAGACCATACAAGTATAAGATAGGCTCTTTTTCTGCTGGCTGAAATCTTTCATATGGTATATAATACTGGCAAAACAGAATTTTTCTATTCACCTTTTCCCTATTGAAAATCAACTCTCTCTTTATCTAACCTTTTCTAAACCACCATTGAAAATTGTATTTTCTGACTCAAACAAAACATTGTTTTTCTTTCTGCCTCATATGGCTAATAATAAAGTCTTGAGGTAAATCTCCCTACAGCTGCTTTCAGTTCATTTTAAGTCAATGAAACCTATATAATCCTGTAATACAGTCAATTGTTTCTTTTCCACTAGGCCTGAAGGGCTGCAAGCTTAGAAAGGGAAGAATTACTGTTTTGCTTTTAAGCACCTATTAATATTTTGCCCCTCCAGGAGTTCTTTTTTCCCCCTTTGAAGCCTTTTTCCCACTAAATTAATGTTTAACAATTAAATCAAGCTGAAGGAGATCTTAAAAGATCTAGACAATTACTGATTGGGTAGAAGAACAGGCCTTTAATTTAAATGGGAAACATCTCTGAAACGATGGTATGAGACCCCACAACTAATTACATAATTTTCTGCATCTGAGAAAACATGAGCTGGGAGAATGCAAATAGAGACACACATGGAATACCAGGAAGAAAAGCTGGAACTCTAACATCTTCCTATCGTCTTTGAGAATAGAGCAACTTGTAGAAAAACAAGCTTTGAGCTACTAGATGGAGTAAAAATATAACTTTAAAAAAAAATATTCAAGGGATGGCATCTCTTTTTCAGGCAAATATTGCCAATAGACCCAGAATGGCAATCCTAAGTCTCTATGTAAACATCACAAGCAGGCCTAAGAGCCCTTTCAAAAGTGTGTATTCTTTGTATATATAATATACTTTTGTGCACTTGTGAGATAGAAGTGTTCTGCGTTTCCTGCTTTCTTCCATAGCAATGTGTACGTTACCTTAAAAATATACCCACAGTAAGGTATGATAATGGAGGATTTCTCTTAGGCCTGGATAAACAGAGTTTGTTCTGAATGAAAATCCTTAAGCTGAACTCAAGAGCTGGCTAGTGGCCAACTCCTTTGTCAGAGCCCCCGAGCAGAGACCTGTCCTACCCCCTTGGTTCAGGCAGTTCTGTGGGCACTGAGATCTGCTCAGACCTCACAAATCAATCAGTGGGTGCTAAGACCACAAACACTGCTCTTTTTCCCTCCTAGCCCAAGGAGAATACTGTGATCAGTCTTGCTTCTTAAAAGAGGCCAGACTGAACTATGGCCAGGGAGTGTTTGGACCAAATGTGCATTGCTGAGATCTAATTAACGTCAGTGACATTATCCTACATCCAACAGAGGTGTAGAAGCCCCTAAAGGCACCTGCTGGGACATCCAAGAAAATGATGGATCGTGCCAGCGGGAACTGGATATGTCCATGGTGTGAAACTTCCCACACTGGACATGTGCCTTTTAAGTTTGTCCATCACACCAGCATTAGGGACAGACCTTGAATGAACTGGACACCTAATTTCCCAACAGACCCTCTAAAGTATTTCCAAAGGAATCTGGCTCTCACTGATTCCAAATATACAAGAAAACAGCAGTTTTAAAGAGAGATACTTTATGTTGGTTCCAGTTAAAACAGAACAGTTGAACTCTCAGAGAACTTGAAGGTTTTGTTTGCAGTTTCAATGTTGACCAAACTATAGCTATTCTTTAAACATTTCAGAAATTGCACATTTTTCTCTGGTGATCTCAAGTACTTCTTACTACAAGACAAGGCACAGGCAAATGAATTTTAAAAAATCCCAACAGATTTTCATGATTCAAATACGTGCTTAATATTTCAGATAGAGTTTTCTCTAATTTTACTCATCCCTAGATAGAATCAAAACATGATTTGAGGCAAAAAGTGTTATTCAGTTTTATGATTCATCAAATAATTTTGAAGCACTGAGCACATTTTAGCTCACCATCTGTTACATAACCTCAATACAAAGTAAAAAATATTCCAGTTTTGGCTACAAACCTGAATTCCATCTTCAGAAAAAAGTGGGATGACAAACAGACACTATGAAGGACACATTCAGCCAACAAAAAAACTCTAGCACTTCCAGGAATTAAGCCTCTCATTTCTATAACAAAAACCACCACTAACATAAGAAGGTCATGTCCTTTCCCGCTTTTAATACTTTTTAATATAAATTCTTTAGTATCTTTCTATTACCCATTGTAAATGTTTCATTTCACCAAGCCAATTATATTCACAATATATTTCCCAATACAGACTGTAACTGATTCATGAGTGTGTGTGCAGCAGAAGCATGTGCACTGAAAAGCAATCTCCAGTCAAATGCCTTCTTTTTGTCCACAGAAAGAACAACTAGGTGACCTCACATGTGTAATATACACAGCACGCTGTTAAAAATCAACAAAACTGAGAATCACGTATATTATGCAAAACCACCAAAACCACGCACCCACACACACACTCAGGAAGTTCTACAGTAACATTTCATTTATGTTCCTGAAAGGGATTGACTCTCTCGAGGAAATATAAACGCTGAGGGCCACCACAAGCACCGGCCCCTCGCAGACAGCTCAGCACAGGCTCTGCTCACAGCTTTGTCCCACTTGTCCCTGTCTGAAATCCGCTGTGTGAGAGGGGCTGGCATGGGTGACACCTCTGGGGCTGTGACCAGCAAGAAGAGAAGACACAGTCAGGGCAATCAGGCCGGAGCTTAGGGCTCCCACCACCGCTGGCATCAGCTGGGTGCAGAATGTGTTGGCAGTAGCTCTGAAATGACAAATCTGGGGTGTGGCTGAAGGGTTCTTACTGAGCAACCAGCAGTGATTTACCTGCTGCTGCTTCTTTCCCTTCTGAGTCAGTGTGTGTGCTGCCAGGAGCCACCAGGCAGCCCCAGGGTCTCCAGGGCTGCCCGAGCGCTGCTTCCCTGCCAGGGCTGGACACAGTCCCTGAGGGCAAAGCCGGCCCTTCCAGCCAGCGACTCAGGACGGGACACACAGGACAGAAGGTGCCAGCAAAAATGACAATGCCAGCTCTCACCGAGCCTTAGACAGGCAGTGGCAAACCTGTGCTGTGCCCTCATGTCCTCACTCTTTCCCCTCCATTCCACGCCCCACGTAAATCTGATGAGGACACTGTCCTCTGACACCTCTGTTCCAGAGAAACTACAGAACAAGCAAAGATGTTGCTAACACTCCAAGAATGTGCTGAGCTGGGCAGCAAGTTTGCTAAGGATTGCCTGAGAAGGCAGAACCACCCTCCTGGGGCAATCTGAAGGGAACACAGTATTAAACAGTGTTTTTAAATCCATGAAGATAGGGTGGGTCAAGAAGACAGATGATGCAAAAAGCAGGAGAGGGATGAACAAAGGCACAGGCTTTGGGCCAAAGAATAAACCCTCCTTACTGAGTAATGGCAGAGGTGAAGGGGAGCTGGCTGGCAGCAAGAAACGCCACAGAGGGACCAAAAGCTGTTCCTGACACACAAAGAAAGTGATGCAAGGACACTGACATATTTCTGTATTTTGGATTCAGCGTATTCTGCGCAATGTCAAAAGTTCAGCGCGAAAATTTCCATCTCGGCCTGAAGAAGAGCAGTGCAAATATTTGAGTTTTGTGCAAGCAGGAGGCTGTTCCCGGAGATGCGGTGTGCGTGCAGGCCCCGGCGGCAGCGGGAGCAGGCCCGAGCAGCCGGGGCAGCGAGCGAGCGGGGAAGGCCCCGAGCCAAAGGCAGCGCCGGGCCCTGCTCCGAGCCAGGGACACCGAGCCAGCACAGCCCCGGCCTGGTGGGGCTGAGCTGGGGAGCCTATCCAGACACCTAGTAACAAATAAACAGCAAACAAAGATGTGCCGGCGACAACAATCAGCTTTAGAAGTTAACAGGAGAAACCTGGAAAGTGTAAAACGTATTTGTGTTGCTAGGCAAAGGCACTGAAACTAATTCTAGAGTAATGCTGTGTCAAGTAGAGTTTTGCACAGACGAATTCAAAGACCAGAAAACAAGGAAGATTAATTGTTATTTAAATTTCCAGACTTGGATCACCCCCATAAGCTTGACAATGAAAAATTAATAATATGGATTCATGAAGTTTGCAATAAAAAGAAAGAGGCCAATGTTACGTTCTTAACAGGCATTAGCTAAGGGGCATGGAAAGGTTTAAACTGTTACCATTCAGAGCAGCGATGATGAGTGAAAAGTGACACAGGAAACTTAGGGACTGTTTTTAATCACTCTTGCATAGCTGTTAAAGGCACAATAAAATGGCAACACGACATTATAAATAGAGCATGTAAAAGAGCTTTCTGTGACAGGGAGAACTGTGACAGACACCCTTATTAGACAGGTTGGCTTAAGCATTCACTCTGTCACCCTCCCCAGCTGCTCAAATGCTCTGCCCCATCTCAAAGCGAACTCAGCTTGTTCAGCTTTGCTTGGCCCATCTTTAGGTTAATATTAAAAGGGTGATTTATCAGACAGTTAGTTTAAAAAGCAAAGCAAGCACCAGCACAAATGTGTTAAGACTTTTTCAATTTCACAGGAAGGATGTCAGCTTTGTTGTAAAAGCCTCATATGATGTGAAATACAATTTAAACAATCTGGGATGCTTGGAAGTAGATATGTAGAAAAGAGACCATCTTCCCACGAAGACACTGGGAGAGGCTGGAGCTTCCTGGAGATTTCTGGTTGTGTCAGAACTGAATTTTGTACATCTGTCTGCAAACCACTCCACAAAAAGCGTTTCACAACATTGTCTTTACCCTGGTTTTCAAAGAAGCACAGTACCAATAATTCCCACTAAAGTCACCAGGAACATGCAACCAGTGAAAGGAATCTGAACATTTATGTAATTTATGAAGCATAAATTATCATCAATCCATTTAGTCTTGAAATGTGGCCTGCAACCATATTAAATTCTAGATGTTATTCGTAATTTACAGCAAGAGTTTCAACATAGAGGCTGAAAGCTTAAAAAAAAACAAAAAAGAGAAATATTTCTGGTTTTTATAACTCATTTTGGATTCTTACTTCCCTGCCAGATATGAACTGTAATACTGAACATAAAGAACAACTATCATTCAGAGTGAGCACTGAAGAATTACAAAGTTATTTCCAGCTGTTATTTCCTTTAGCTATTACATCACAGATGTCCACACATTTATTTTGCTAAAAACTTAATGCAGTGAAGGCCACAGTTAAAAGAAAATGGGGTCTCCTTCTAATGACTTGTTAGCAATACCTGCTCTTCATAATCATAGAAGAATATATAGCAGGAAGCCCATAAAAAGGAATATTGATGCTCATGTAATTTAAATTTCTTATTCTTCCTTCCTTTCCCCAAATGTGTACTGTGTTCACCTAATATCACTTGTCATTCTCAGAAATGTTTAAAATAATGAAAAGAAACTCCTTAAAGAGAAAGATTATTTCCCTTAAGGCTAGGCATAACTGAAGTATTCCAAGGAAATAATATCTATAGTGCTCAAAGATGAAGGATCTTTCACAAGACCTACAGTTTCGGACATTTTTATTTACATTCTTCTTCAAAAGTGAGGAAGAATATCAATGATTAAGAACAATGAATTTTTGGTAGATCACCCGACAGAACGTAAAAAAAACCAAAACCAACAAATAATAAAAAGCTCACTAAAACCTTGAAAAGGAAATCAAACAGCAATTAAATAAATATGATTATATTTAAGTGTGCACTTAATACATGTAGTAAATCCTCCCAGTTTTTGTAAACAAATGAGAGTGCAAAGAAGAAGTTCACATACAAGTCACCCACCCTGCACCTCTGCAAACAGACATGCCCCACCTCACCAGGAGGCTGGTGCACAGTAGACCAAACCTTTCATGTGTCATCTCCTAAGATTAAAAAGGAACACACAGCAGTATCTTACTTTTCTTATTATCTTTTTCAAACTGCACATTTTTGTTCTGTTGCAAACTACTCCATTCTCACGGCTTAGAGGAGCTGCAGACAAGCCATAAAATTATGCCACTACTTCCCTGCCTTTTCAATTTCATTGTATTCAACTGCTTTTAAAGGAAATACATTTGAAAGTCTTTTTTCCTCAACAAATATCTCCTTATATAAAGATTGTCTGTGAAATAATTTAGATTGCTCAGTGCTAACCTAGAAAAGGATTGCACAACACTGACAAATAACCCCCTAGACATAAGGACATGGCAAATGACAGGATGTCAAAAGCAAAAGGAGGGAGACACCTGCAAATTAATTCTGTCATCTTCTCCCTCCTCACCCACTCACATCACGTGGGGCTGAAGAATGAGAGACCTCACCTCAGCAGGGTGGTGAAAGAATCAGAAGAAAGAACAAAGCAGCAGCTGATCATAACAGTTACAATTGAAAATTGGAAAGGAAAAGCACAAGGAAAAATTGAAAAACTGAATTTAAATACAGAGATGGAGAAAGAGAGAAGACATAAAACACCCCAGGCAACTAAAGAGGGAAGACTGCATTAGAAGAAAAGCAGGGGTTAGCCCAGCAGCAGACTTACACCTGAGGGACCCTCTGTGCCAGGGCACGCTGAGGGGACTGAGGGGTGGCCCTGCTGCTTCTGAGCCTGCAGAGCCATTCCCCAGTTCTGGAAGAGGAAGAAGGCAGGTACAGGCATGAGTGATAGCCACCACCCCTGCTGAACTCCACTGGAAGGCTGCCAAAAAGCAAACACAGTTGAGGATTAATTAAACTATGAGCAAACTACCACTGCTGAGCAAATCCTTCCCTCCTCCCTGTGCCTGAGAAACTGGAAGAGGGAAGGAAGACTGAAGTGCAGAAGCTGTGCAGGAGCACCCATCACCCTGAGGATGACTTTGTGGCTCTGGAGGATCCCCTGGGACATTTGCTGCTGCCTTCATGCAGGCAAACCACACTGCTCCTGCTGCACTGCAGGCTAAAACATCCAAATATGGAGCAACCAGCAGGGAAATTGTCTGTATTTCTTGTAGGCTTTTTCCCATTAGTGTTAGAGCAGGTCCTAACATCAGGATACAGACGCCTGGCTGAAAATGTGTAAAATCTACCTGACAGCATGCCTTTAAGGAAATATTTGTGTGGAGAAGGGCTACATTTGTGGGAATCTACCTTAGGGTATCCTTATCAATGCGCATTTGCTTTCCCTCCTTGGGAGCAGGTACCACTATCAGTGTAAAATGATAGCTTAATTGTTGGAGTACTTACATGGTTTTAATGAGTAGCTGCTTAAATGGTCCAGCAATTCCACACACAAATATTTGACCCCAGGGCTACAGTAATTTATGGACCTCCCAATTACAGAAAGTACTCTTTTGTCTTTTGCTTTGCACTTGGACTGTTCCTTTTATTACTCACTCCACATCCTTTCCCACTGTTCCCCTATGGAGCTTCAGGTGCTGTGAAAAATGACAGAGGGAGATGTACATTACCCAAACATACCAGGGAAAAGGGTCTATTTATCTACAAACCTGGCAAACAAAATACAGGAATTGAGGAGAAGTTCATGTGGAAAAGTTCCAGATAACATTTTTTTTCCCCTAGAACAGTGCAAAAAAGGATGTGAGCTAAAAAATGGGGTCCAGAGCTAAAGTTTCAATATAATATATGGATGAGCCCACAGCTAAATTCTGTTGAAATCCTGACCTTTTAGGTGTCAATAACTGCTGTAAATGTTTATGAGATGGGAAAATGGAAATTCTCATCTAATTCAAGTCATGACAGAAACATATTTTCATTGTCTACAGCGATATGGAAACTGTATCAAGCACAGCCTGATCGTATTAAAATTTTTAATTCCAAAGTCCTACGCAACTATGAACAAAGTCTTTAGATGTTTCTTCATGAAGTCCAACTTAAGACACACATTCCAGTACTTAAAAACTCTTGCTGTTTATGGTAAGGGAATCATTAAAGTACTTCCAAAATATAAATTATGTATCTTTCATATAATATTTGCAAAATCTGCTTTAAATGTGTGTTTCTCAGTGCTGATAATACTACAATAGAATTGGAAAAGAAGAAAGCCAAAAGTAATCTCTGTCTAATGAATAACAACATTTTCAACTATTTGGGTGAGCTAAAAATACACAGCTTGGATGAGGAAGGATAGCTTTGAGCTAAAAATAGCAGAAACAAAAATTATTTAAGACAAAACAAAAAATCCCAAATCATTATTAAGAATTTGTGCAGAGCTTTAATATTTATAACCTCTTTTCCCAAGCAGAGCTTCAAAACACAAAGAGGACGTGAAATTGATAACAAAGGAAAGATGCCAAGAATGTACAAAATAGAAAGAATTTCTGCATTCCTTCTGTGAACATGGAAGTCCTCCCTCTGAAGCAATTTATCTTGGCTGATGAGGGATTGGTGGGTGTGCCTAAGACAAAACTCATCAGACAAAGACATGTTTGTTTGCTTTTCATTTATCTTGAAGTCAAAAGCACAATATGTGTCAGTGCCAATGTGGGCCTTTCCAGATCTTCACTCTGCAGTGGGATATGAGATGAAGAGAATTTTTCTTCCAAAGGGAGGATAGGTCTGTAACTAACTCCATGGTTATCATAAATTTGTATAATAAGTAGCCTTTGGAATGGCTGTACAAGCATAGTGAAAAGCATTCTAAACACATAACACAAATAAAGCCTGAAAGCAGCATCAAAGACAGAGGTGACACAGTCTGTTCCACCTCCTACAGTAGAATAATGGCCCACTCATTGCTACAACTGTTGGACTACAGGGCCTTGCTCCCTGCAGTGATGTTCCACCCCAGAGAAATGTAGATCCTTAAATTAGCATAAATTAGTCACTCAGAACCCACTCCAGCCTTAAAACTGAGGCCTAACTGGAAGACAAACTTTCCTTATTTTATGTTTTTGATTCCAGTCTTGAACACACTAAAAATCTGTCTTTGAAGGTAAATTATTATCCAAAATCAAAAGATTTGGGAATATGACAGCAGAAGCTGTCACTTAGGAAGCTGGAATGGGTGAACTGATACATATAGTTTTTCATTTCAATTGTCCATGTTTCCATGTGGACAAAAAGTGACCCTGAAGGCTGCATTCCCAGTAAAACCAAACAGAACACAATTAACTTTCTGTTTAGAACAAGATTAAAGATCTCTGGAAGACAGAGAGTCAACACTTTCCTTCAAAGACAGGTACACAAATTTATTCCGACAAAACCAAACAATATAAAGTGAAAAGTCAGAAAAAATTGTCTTGGACCTCTACTAGTCAACATTGTTTTTCTCAAAATGGAAGTCAAGAGGTCCATCATCAGAAATTCTTTGTTGATGAACTACATGTTAAGTGACCAGTTCAAATTAATTTATCAATGCCACGTCTGGATTTTCATGCATTACATCTGATTTTTTTTTAATTGCACCTTGTTTTAAGATGCAAATAGCATAGGATTAATGCACTGGACATTGATCTTCATTCTGTTTTGTACAGTCCCAATTGCAAAGCAGAATTTCTGGAAATTGGGAAGTTTTGAAATCCTGAATTGTTGCTACACCACTCAGGGTTAAATTCTGCCTTGCTGGCTTTTGACAGATTGACAACAAGAATAAAAATAGTACCATGATAATATTTTCTCTTCACGAAATTTGACTAATTCTAGTTACTTTTGTACCCTTATTAATATCTTGGGATTACTAGTTTTAAGCTACACAAAATAAAATGTATTATCTGATGTAATAATTTGATGAAATTAATGGCCTGAGTTATTACTACAGAAAATGAGTGTTCAGTACCCCAGGGAATGAGGGCCTAACAAGGGAATAGCAAGGCATTGCTTTTTTGTCCAAAATTGAATAGTTACATAATATTTACTGTTACCCACCCATGTATTAAAACACATAATGCAGTTGGTATTTAACTTGAATTTGTCTCATTCTCAGAATAGCCCATGGAGATTTTATTTACTTCCAAAGACATTGAAGAAAGAAGATATCCACTGCACTTGCATAATTCCTGGTCAAGACCTAGGGGTGGCTTTAGGCTGTATGAGCCTTAGAGGACTCACAGCCTCCCTGCTGGAGTGTGCCAAATCCTACCAAAGCCTGAATTTTAGCCCTGCAGAATTCAATCCTGGATAGAATTCTATTGCAGTTTTTCAGTAAGAAAATCAGAGGGAATCCCTCAAACACTGTGGCAATAAATGACATTTGATAGTTTATCCATGGCCTATTTACCACAGGAAGAACCCATGAAGAGGGGTGAGGTCTGTGCCTTCCAGAAGCAGGCTAGGGAGAAAAGCTTCTGCCTAAAAAAGATGCTACAAGGAATTTATCATGAGTTTCAGAAGAAACAACAATATAGTTGGTTTTGTTACAATCCCTTTGTTCCTGCAATCAACCAGTTCTATCTCACATGCCTGTTACTCAAATATTCAAAAACCACTAAGATGCCCTAGACCACTAAAAGAAGCATTTCTGTTTTCAGAGGTAGGTCAGCAACAGAACATTGTATATGAAATGTGGACTGTCTTACAATTTCTGACATTTATCTTTTAAGCAGACAGTGACTGCATGGCACAAAGTAAATGCAATGAACTAGCAAAGCCCAGCAACAACAGGGTTAGAAAGGTTTGAAGTGACTGTAGGGCAGCAAGTTATCTTTTTCTACAGGTTTTACTCCTGAAGTACAGAAACCCTGGAAAAATTATATCTTTTCATAAGATTAATATAAAATGCAAAACATTCATAAATATGGTTTTAAGCTACTTCAAATATAATGCTGTAAATCTTATTACAGACTTCAGATGTAATTGTTCTGCTGTTTGTCTCCTAACGCTGTGCCTCTTAACTTTATATGGTTACAAAGGGGATTAATTTTGCTTTAGTCCTTTGTTTTCTTTTGCTAATAAAGACCAGACTTGTTTATTCATTTTCTTTCAAGTACTTCTGTTTCTTATAGCATGAGCTCATACAGATGTAATATAGAAAATCAGTATAAAAGTCTAGATGGTTCAGGTAAAGTACAAAAATTTGGATAACTGAAGAATCATCAGGAGCTTTGGGGATCATTCATTCCTTTTTTATTTCCTCTTATATTTATCTATCTCTATATTTTCGTTTTATTTCAAACTAATAGAAACTTTTTTTCTCTCCTCCTAAATTCATATGCTTTCCTCTCAGAGTCCAATTTTCTCTTTCCAAAATATCCCCTACAACTGAGACTACCTTGCTGTTAAGGGCTTATAAGTCCATCTCCTTTAAAGGTCATCTTGACAAGAAGGATGTACATTTCCAGAAAAGCCCATTTGATCCTCCTGCCAGCTGAAAGCCCCTGTGGATGTGTAGATCTTTGCTGGTATGAATGTGTAGGTGTACGGCAGATTTCCCACAGGGCATATCTAGATCAGGTCTAACAGTAATAACTTTATAGACATTTTGTAAAGTAATAGAGTAGAAAAGCCTTCAAAGTTTAAAAATAACATAAATATTAATTGAAATGATTTTGTATTGCATGCCCCTAGCCTGTGCTACGAACTTGAATACAAAAGAATTATGAACAAAAAAAAAACCCAGCTTAGGTAATTGCCAAAATGAAATGAAAATGTGCACCTGAACTAAGTGTTACAATCAATACAGATTTTGGTACTCTCTTCTGTTGCAGAATCCCAAAGCATTAGTTACAAATAGAAGCTACACAGTTTACCTTGACATCATTCCTTTATATTCTCTAGCTATAATTCCATTTTAAGGAAGAAATACTGTTTTAAATAAAAGAATTATGAAAACAGGTCTTTTCATTGTATTCTTCCAACAACAGAGACGTCTCTGACCTGTAATTTCCTGGACTACAGCTTATGTGCATATTAATGAAGCTCTCACTTATTATTGGCAAAAATTTTCCTTAACTTAATGAGAGATAAGCTCTTAGAATGCAAATACCAGAAATATCAGAAGGTTACTTATGGATTTTTTTTCTTTTTTTTACCCATCTCATGCACTTGCCTCAGGCAGGATGAACAAAACCCAAACATTGCTATGCTGCTTATACACACCTCCATACAGACTCTGTGACTTCATCTCCCCTTCCCCTCTAAATGCACCATGTCCTAAGCACTGTACATGCACTTGGTACTAACAAGTTTAAAGTAGGAAGTGATGGTGATATGATAGCAAATGAATGTTGGCAAAATGTCAAATGTCCGGTGTAAAATTTTATGAGCATGCACATTCCAAAGTAATGTGGACACAAGCCATCCACTGTAGTTCATTTTGGCAGAAATATTGCAAAAATATGTAATTCTAGCATATATTACAATTCACTTGCAGATACTTAAAAACACATCCATCAGCCTTCCCAGAAAGGCCAGAGGAGCACATGGGCAGAGCACATACAAGAGGAACTGGTGCATCCAAAAACACTGGTTGAAAACCAACATGCAGATAGATGAATCACAGCTTTTGCACAGGTTCCTCAGCGCTGACTAGAAGGAAAAACACATCTAACATCAGGGAAATCCAAGTGAACAGGGCTTTGCTGATGCTACTGATGTTATGCCAGCAGGCTGTGCACAGTCAGGCACTTCTGAACCAAATCTCTGCACCAGGGACTACATTACAGACGCTCAAACACACCTCTGAAACATCTTTATAAATATACTCAAGTCTACTCTGTGTAACATAGGCAACATATAGTGAACATATTGGGAAAAAAGCACAATAGAACTGAAAACTTTGTTAAATCATTTGAGCTGGTAGGTTTTGAAAAGAAGAAATCATTATATTACCCAATTTTATACTTCTAAACACACAGTCATTGGCAATTAGCAGTTTTCAGAATAGATGGAAATATACATTCAAAGAGTTATTATATTAACTCTTATTTATATAATCAATTCCAGTTCACAAAAGGAAATGTGACATTTGCCACACTTGGAGACCTGCAGTGTGTAGTGTTTCTTCATGATCCAAAAATTAAATTCTTTAGTTGGCAGAAAACATCTGATACCTGGAAGAATTGACCTCTTGGAATATTTATCTCTTGACATTATTTAATCACAAAGCGATACAATATCTGTGAAAAAGGGGAACCTAGCCAAGACTTTGAGATCCTTTGCTATAATTTTCAAACCCACTAACTGTCAGACAAAATTCTTCTTTAAAAAAAAATATATGAAATCCCTCAAAGCTCTATCTGTCCAAGGCTCACTAGCAGTTAATGATAAAAGACATTAACAAGTGAGATATTTTTAATGAGCTTGCACATTGTGTCTGCAGGCAGCCTGACTCCTTCTTGTGGCCCTTGGGTTCCTGTCTTACCAAAATAGATCTCCCCTCGTGCAATTCTGCTCCTTTGGCTTTTGTCAGCACTTTACAAGCTATGAAACAGGTAAACTAAAACCCAAATAAAATCATGCTAAGTACCAGCCTAAGCATTAATTACGGCTGCACAAGAGTGTCCAAACCCATCAACTTCAGGTCCCCCAGATAACAACAGGTAAAGTTGCTTTCACAGCAGAGGTCATACCTCATGTGCAGAGAGTGTCTAACACCTGCTGCTAGTGACTGACCAATGGCAGGCAAAACCAGCCAATGTCCTTTACCAGCCTTTGTGTGGCCAGGATTATTCCCCAGCAGTGGGGACCTAGAGGTTAAAAAAAAAAGGCAAAGATCCTTAAGAGTTGTGACTATAGAGACCATGAGAAGTTAAGGAAATGCCCTGCTGTATCATACACCCACAAAATCCCTTTCAAAGGCTTTGGCTGGTCCACAGGGTCAGCTTCAGGCAGAAGCTAATGGAGAAGACCTTTAACTCTAGAGTGGAAATGAGGAAGTAACACTGATTGTCAAAGGTGCCTTGGGAACACTGCCCAAGACACTTAAGAACCACCTCAATGACTTTTTAATTTGTCTCTAGAGTTTCCAAAAGTCTAGACTTACTATCTTGGAAATGTCAGTATCAGACAAATTTATGGTGAGAAGCAAAGTTCATGAGATAATGTGGGCAGGGAAAAGAGGATGTTGAGGGGAGGGAGAGGGAAGAGAGAAAGATAGTAAGTCTAGACTTTATTTTTCATATATCTTCCATTTTGTGACATCATCTTGACTTCTAAGGATCTGGTTGATCTTGAGCTCATGGGGAAATACATCCAGTTCATAGACAATGGCATCAGTTCATTTGACTGTGATACAAATTGATAAAAACAACAAGCCTTGATTTTATCCAGTTTGAGCATCTAATGACCAGGGACTCATCTTGATGCACATACACCTAATGCCTAACTCAAAAAAAAGGATCAATTCAAAGTTGCAGAGAAAGACTGCAAGTCAAGGTCACACAGAAATGCATAAAGATGATGCTAAACTACCAGGATTTCCTTAAGTGAGTCCTTGAGTCAAAGCTGGGACTAAAAGTAATGTAGATGACAGCACTGCCCAAGGTTCCTTCCATTCTTAGCATTCACCAGTCCTTAATTCATCACTGTGTTGAACTTCAGTTGCACTGTACACATTGTACATATTCCTATTCAGCCTGAAAGCAAATAATGCTTAAAAATGTGCCCATTTCACCTGATGAACAGGCTGACCAGAATGAGTTCCCAACCTGTCTGGTTAAACAAAGAAAGGCAAACCTGAAAAGATTAAAGGGCTTAAACATTCCCTTTGATTGTTCTTAACTGATTTACATCTGGAAAAGGCATCAGAGAACATAATGTGACAAAACTAATAGGTTAAGATGTTTGCAGAACAAGAATAATCCTTATGCTATAGACAGGAAATATTCAACTCAGAATAAAGTTTAATGAGGGCAAAAAAAAAGCCTAGGCATGTGGAAATGCTCCTCTTTGAGGATATTCTTTATACCAATTACTCTTCAAAGGTAATGCATTAATGTTTTTGGCAAAAGATTACAATTAAATCAGATGAATAGTTTCCAATGTTTTTGCATCTAATGTGCTCAAAAAATGTTCTTTTGCTCATATTGTGAATCTGTCACCCTTGTATTTTATTTTGGTAATACATGTATATACTGATTTCATTGTCAAGAATTTAAAAACTTCTCAGCCTATGAATCTAATTTATATATGACAAATAAATAATTTCTTTTCATTATTGTTTTTTGTTTTCCAAGAATTCATATGGGGAGAAAAATTGCCAGTTAATTCCTACATAAGTGCTTTATTCAGAATTAGTGTTAGGAGCCAGTGTCCTGATGCTCCTACTCCCTTTTCCCATCACAGTCTTCAGCACTGAGGAGCCCTCCTTCATCCCTGGGCTTTGAAGTGCATCCTCAGCCAGAGATTCACACCCTATCACCCACCCCTGAGGAATTTGATGTAATTTACCTTCTTTACTACTATACTCGTGTATAAGAGTAGAAAAGAATTATAAATAGCTGTAGACATTTCAAACACTCAGGTCTTCCAGTAAAATTGCTGTAAATTTAGAAGAGGTTATTGGATGAAATGGGCTTAAACCATGTCTTCAGTGCCTGTTGCTGCTCTTCACCCTTTTTGCTACAAAGTCTTTTGGACATTGCTGCAGTTCTTTGCTTTTACCTAAGGCAGAGGAGCCTGCATTCCTGTTTAATCACTGTGGCCTGATGTGCCCAGCATTGTTTCCTGGGCTATGGGGTGACCAAAAGCCTGTGGGTCACAGGTTAAACTTTCTGGGATACGTGCATACATTTCCAGCATTAATCCCGATTTTGATTTTCAGGATATTCAAGAACTTGGAGGCTCAGCTGAAAGAAGTGTATTGTCCCATTATAGAAAAGGGGGGATGGGAGGGGGAAGTGTATAGAAAACAGTTTTCTGAAAGGCAGCCTCTTTTCTGCCAGAATAATTTCAAAATACCAGTTGAATTGCAAGTACAATTTCTGTTCCTTGCACCTCTAAGTGGACTTGACTGTGGATTCAAAAAAAATGTACCTGTTTATTCTCTAAGGGAAGACTATTTAGAATAAGTGTATGCTTACAATTATGGTAATGCTTAGAAACCTCAGTTATGAAAGGATTTGGTTTGGTTTTTTTTTTTTTTTTGTATATAAGTTGCAGTGAAATCTAATGAATTGCATTGAAAATGCATGATTTTTGCATTCACATCACATTGCTCCTTTTCTGTTCACAAAGTCTCATAAATGTAACCAAGACAGATCAAGTTTCACTGAGAAAATTAGCCTAAGAAAAAAAGCAGAATTCCCTTCCACTACCACCCTTTCTGCTTCCCTCATACACTCACAAGAGAAAGACTAATATCAGCTGCACAGAAAAAGAAGAAATTAGGCCCAAACTTGACATTTCATGCTACATGTAGACTATGTATTTATGAGAGCTTTACATGCGCTCATATTTGTCAATAAAAATATGGCTCTACCTAAATTCACAGAAACTGTGTAACACACTGAATATTGCCTTAACTTTTTACTTATCCTCCAAATTTTGTCTCCGTATGCAGAAGAATGAAGATTACCTGTCAAAATAAAATGCTGCAAGAATGAAATATACAGCATGTACTGTGGGAAAGTGCTTGGTTTCCCTACAGATGCAGCAGCTGGTGTGCCCTGCTCACAAGTGCTTATTTTATTCAACCAGAAAAATAAAATAGTTTATGGCATATTTCAGTGAAGACATCTTGAATTTTTCACATGCTTAGTATTCACTATTCTTACTTTAATATTCATAGGCCCTCACTGAAAATTAGCACTCTTTGTACTATAAAAGGTTAAATTTTAACTCTTTTTCCCATTCAATGTAATATACTGTTACACAGGAAGGAAATCAAGATGTCTGTTAAATCCACCTTCAAGTATCTATACACTTCATATTAAGCTGCAATGCTTAATTTAATATCTGTACAGGACTGGTAAACATTTTACACAATGGATTATGTAGCCTAAGGGACAAAGCCACAGCATTCAAAAGGTGGTATAATAGGTTTGAAGGATGACTGTACACTTGAGAGGAGGCAGAAAAACCCAAAGCAAGGAAATCTTTACCACAATTGCCAGAAAATAATGCAGTCACTATGTGAGCACACCCTCTGGCACTCTCTTCTGTTAGGACAGGAGAGAAGTCTACAGTACTGTCATGGTCCACAGGCTACAAATGTTCCCAATGTAGCTTTGTATTCAAAGCTTTTGACAAAAAAGGTCAACAGCTGTGGTTCACTGAAAGTCTGGGGGCAATAATTCTGTGTTTTAATGACATAAATGACAATAGTTTTTCAACAAGAGAAAGAACAGAGAGAGGAGAGAAAGCAAAAATGGAAAATAAAATTAGTCTTATTTCATTTCCTTTCTACATTACTAGTTGGAATAAAACATAAAATGTTGTTCCAACTTCCCTCAAGTGCTTGAACTCATTCTTCAAAATGAAAAGCATTAATTACCTGCAGCAGTAATGTTCATCCAATGCTACAAGATTTCATTTAGCCTGTCCAACCTCCTCAGAGTTGCTATTGGACTTCCATTTGGGCAGTGAAGGGAGGACTTGTATGTTATTATGAAAAGATTCAATCCCAAATATACAAACGAAAATTCCTCAAATATCAAAGGAAATTAGATCATTAATATCATACCTGCATATGCATTTAAAATTTTATTGCTAAGAACTGGCAGATTACAAAAGATTCTAAAACTACTTCACATGACGCTGAAAATGCATACAGCGATTCCAGAAGTGATAAAAAAAAAGGTGTCTCGGGAAGATAAAATGTTTCCTACATTATATGAATGTTATCATTTAGGATGAGCCAAAAAATTCCTTCTGCAGGTTCAATTAAACTGCTTGGGAAACTCAGGGATCAAAATATTTACTAGATACAGATGTTATGAACTTAAAAACTAAAAAAAAAACCACCTTTATAATCCTTCCTTCTACACTTCTACTGTTTTCCTGCCATTCCTACCATTTTGTGATGTGCTTGTGATTTTTCACAGGAGCTCAAAAGGTTCAGCTCAGCCTGGAAAGCAGCAATGGAGTAACTTTCAGCTCTCCTGTTCTCATAATCTCCTTTATCCCCAGAACACACCTCCCACCGCTGGCCATGCGTGTCGGCTGCGTGATCCCTTTCTCCTTCACTGACACCAGCAGCCTGAGTGCCACAGTTTTGTCTCCAGTGTGATCCCTAGGAGCTAAATTCTCTCAGATTCTTGTTTTGGGGTTTTTTTCCTTCCTGCTCTGAGATTCATAACAAAGCCAATAAAAATGGAGGGTCTGCTCACAGAATCGGTTCCACACATACTTGTCTTATGGAGGTGAATAATCCTGCTGATTTCAAAAGAATGACAAATGTGCATGAAGTTCAACATAAGTGTAACTGATTGCAGGCTCGTGGCCTGGATGCTGATCCCAGGATTTGGCTCCAGCAGCACAATCTTATGCAGCTTGTGCTGATAAGCCTTATTTTAATATTAGTAAAGGGGGTATGGCACAGAATGTGTCTGTTAAAAGGTTTAAAATACATATGTATTTTATTTAAGAAACGTTGAATTTCTGGGCAACCTCCCTAAATTCCTTTAGTTTGCTGAACAATTAGAATCAGCTTTGGCATTCTTGTGTAATGACGCAGCGGAGAATTAAATGACAGACCATATGTATATGAAATGTATGTAAATTCATACAAACATGCAGTAAAGTTAGACATATTATAAGAGAAAAAAAATGCAAAAGTATATGCTGGTTTGTGCACACAAGGTTTAACACTCTGGTAAAAAACCTGCTGTGCTTGTCTACGAATTTATCTTAACTTGCCTCATCTATAGAATAAAACAAATGTTTAACACTTTTCAAAAAACTCTCTTTTTCAGCAAAAGTACACATCTGTTCACCAAGTCTGACCTGAATTTGCACACTGTATAGCATCCTTCAAAACCTTTTTTTGGAAACAAATTTCAATTTTTCAACAAAAATGTTCCTAATTATCTCCATGTAAAGATAATTTTTATACACTAGAAGACACTGAGGCCCAAACTAACAACAAATACCGAGTCCTAGGGAAAAGAAGCAGATTTCTCTCTTATCTGCATGCCCAGGCACTTTTCTACAAGAGTCTGAAAGCCACACACAGACAGAGGCACTTGAGCAGGCAATCAGGGGCAGTGCTGAGGTACAACATTTCAGCCATGGTGTCACCCACACAGAACTCTTGGCTTACAGAATGGCACAAGTATTCTGACACCCACAGCAAGATGTCACACTGCTTACAAAGCAATCTCTCAGAAGCACAGGCCAACCTGATGATTAGCTTTCCATGGCTGCACTGGTGTTACTTTCCTGACACTCCCATGGGAAACAGCCCTGCCTCACACTCAGGGGAGCTGCCAGGGAAAGGGGAACCTGCATTTTCCTGCTGCTGCTCCATGGGCAAAAGGCAGCTCCAGCAACTGTGCAGCTCCTCCTGTGTCAGGACCCAGGACATCCCTCTGGCTGTCCTGAGCAGCCAAGACCCCTGCCAGGGGTCTCAGAGACCCTGGCACAGAGCCCAGAATGCCTGTGGTTTTGATTATGACCCATGGAGCAAGTTACCAAGCTTATATGAAGATCTGCAAGCCATGACAAATTAGGTAGAATAATAGTGAAGTTATCACAGGGTGGAAAAGTAGATTTTGGGGTTTCTGGTGCGGGGATTCAGGGGGCCAAGATGGAGGGATCTGGGCGTGTCCAGCCTTTCTCCTTCTTCTTCTCGGCCTCCATTTTCTGCAGTGATATTGGCACTTACAGATTGGTTTAGAGTAGAAGCTCACTGTCTAACATAGGTGATAGGTATGGGAAAGTAACTGTAAACATTGTATACGTAGTTTTTAGTATAAAGACATAACACCGCCCTGGGGGCGGGCAGAGTGCCTGAAACTGTCCTGCTGGACGGACCTCAGCAGGACAGGAGAAAGAATTTTATAGATAAGATACAATAAACAACCTTGAGACCAAGAAATGAAGAGCTCTGACTCCTTCTTCAAGCGCCAGGCTGGGAAAAGACACTTTCCAACTTTTCTTGGGGTCACTCTGACAAGCTAGAGATCCCAACATTCCTGGGCACAGCATCCTGAAGGAATCCTGCACTTCAGCAGGGCTGATGATGCTGGGAAACAGAGATGGAGAGAGGGGCTGTCACCTGCACAGCCAGAGCACAGGGAGTGGCAGCTCCCACCGCTCAGGGGACAGCACAGAAGTGACCAAGAGTGATCACCCAGAGCAGGCACCTCCTGGGCTCCCAGAAAAGCTGGAGCCCTGCAGCCCTGCTCCCCTGGACTCTGCAGTTTGCACCTCACGTGAGGTTCTCTGACACTGGCACCCTACACCTTTTTGGTGTAGTGTGGGTGACTGCTTTTGGAAACAGGAATGGCACTATGGCATTTGTAATCTCACGGCTTAGCTGTTGGTTATGTTTTTACACAAATAATTAATAAAAGCTTTGCTTTCGTGCACAGTGAATTTTGCAGTACATCAGTAGTTTAGCATAGAACTGGGAAAAAGAAAGTTAACCCGCATCTTGAGAAAAACCACTAATCTGGAAGAAGAAAAGAGCCCAGCAGATTTTGGAAACATTTCCCAAAATACTTCAGGCCAGAATTTCCACAGGGTTTCTGAACCACGATCACAGCATTTATGATGTATGTATGATGACTTATTACAGATTTCCATCTAGCCTAAGGCATTTACTTTCCTAATTTGTTACGTATCATAACAAGAAGAAAGTGAAAATACTTTGTAATGACCACCAATAAAGAAAGATTTGTAAAATACAGACCACACTGATCCATGACAATAAGGAACAAGAGTTGAAAGTAGTTCTCCCTCAAAGTGCTCAAAAAACCCTCTCCAAATGCAGCACTGATTTATCATTAAAGAATAGGGACATTTTAAAATAAAATCCCATCCCTAATTCATCCATCCATCCATCTGCTTTATCGATCAGTTAGGAAAAGAATACATCTGTATGGTCCATAATCTAGATATAAGCACCTGCAAAAATAGTTTTGTTAACAATTCTACAGTAATTTATTACCTTTGTTATTTCAATTAAATTAATTGCTAATTGCCTTTGCAACAGAAGAAACTCCCAACCAAGAAAAAAACCCCAAGCAACTCAAATCCAGATATTAACACTGTCTGAACCCACTAGCCAAAACAGTCACTCTTACTGTGGAAAATCCCTCATCACTGTGGACAATCCTAACTGAGCAAGGAACATTTCCTTACTTGGTTAACTAAGGTAATCTCAAACTAATGTGTTTGTCCTTTGCATACCTTATTTCCCCATGAGCCAGTCCAAGCTCTCATCTGCTACTGCAGTTTCCAGCTGCTCTCAGAATTAGAACAGACTCCCTGAATTTATGAGTGTCTGTTCGGAAGCTGGACAACTTCCAGGACACAGGAGATGAACGTGACCCTCTGATCAGCGCTCAGCAGTTCAATACTGCTTAAGGAAAGAACTTCCAGTGTTCAGTGGAAACAAAAACTTACTTACACTGAACACAGCCCTCTGTGCCCCCAAAATTCTGCCCAAAACAGTAGAGTTTGTGACCATACTTTCACACAGGGACTGGGAAATATAGCTGACATCTGAAAATTACCTGGTAATAATACAAAGAATTTATAAGAATGAACATGGCTCCTGCTTCAGAGAATTTTATATCCATTAAAATGAAAGTGGAATTGTGGAGATAAAAGAAATCACACTCCTATCCAAGCCATAACACTAAGAATTCAGCGATTTTTTGGGCAATTACTTATGTCATATACATAGCAGTGATTTTTCTTCAAAAGAAACTTGTTCTATGTTTGCTGCAGGAATTGCTGAT
The DNA here is from genome assembly GCF_901933205.1 of Camarhynchus parvulus. Lineage (NCBI taxonomy): Eukaryota > Metazoa > Chordata > Aves > Passeriformes > Thraupidae > Camarhynchus > Camarhynchus parvulus. Next base: position 7,398,679 of record NC_044582.1, read on the forward strand.
GACAAAACTAACACTGGTCACAGATTTTTGCTGTAAAACTATTCAGTTTACCAAAAAGGCAGGAAAAACTACCAATTTTGCTGTTTGAAAGTATTTCCTAACAAAGTACTAAACCAATATATAGCTCTTTTTTACTTTCAAAAAAATGCCAAGTGGATTTTAAGCATGGAGCTTTATTCTTCAGCCAGACACTATAGATATACAGATGATCACTAAAGAAAAAATCCACTAACGGCAGATCCCTTCATCACAGATATCTGTCACTGCAAATTTATCAGTTTAATTATGGCACCCAAGAATGCTTGTGCAGCTGTTTTTGTTATTAACTACATATCCTGTGGTGGTGCTAAGTTAAAAGCTTTTGTAGGAACGTCCTTTACTCACAGCTACTTGTCCAGCAGCTCCATCCCCACAGCACAGCAGAGCTGGTCATGCCTTTGGCACAGTGCTCACTGGGGGTCATACATGACTGAGCTTTGATAGTCATGCTATGCCCTTCTACCCTGAAAGAAAGAATGCAACTCATGTACCAGGTAATTTCCTGTATTTTATAATTCAGATATTCTCTTAATGCTTAGTTTCATGCTGTAATATTAATAATTACTAACTGTTTTATGAGGAATTAAAAAATCAATCTGTAAGCTTCAAGAAACTTCAGATTTGCCATTGGATATTTCCAGACCTTCTGTATCCAAATTGAGAGTATAGAGCAGGAATGCAGACTAGAAATTGAAAACAGATAATAAGTGCTTTCCTTGTGAAGGACACAAAAGCAGGGAAGGATTTAGATGGCTCTGTGATTGGCATGGTTTCAGTGCTACAATAAATCATTCCTGGTCTCATACAAATTTAAAGTTGCCAAATGCTGTTTTTTATTTTTTAACTATTATATTCTTAACTATTATATTCTTAAATCCATTCTTGGGAATGGATTTAATAAATAATTAAGTGTAACTAAGGAATTCAGCAACCTCAGCCACCTTCAATTTATATTTTTTTTATAGTTGAAAGAAAAAACAATTACTATACTCTGTATAACTCCTGAATCTTAAAATAAATGTAATCTAAATGTAGACCGAATGTTAATTAAATATAAATGCATTTCATGCCTAGGCATTTTGTACCAAATATATTTATAAACGTTAAGTAACAATTATACATCAAGTTTTTCATTGGTGGTAAGTTCTAATTAATTGATGAAACAGTTACTCTAGAGAGCCCTTTGCATTTCCATTCATATTTCTTTATTAAAAGATGTGAAATACTTGGAATCTTGTAAGAGGCTTGTATCAAATCTTATGTACAGTGGAGGAGAAGGTCATATAAAATGGACCTTCTTTCAGGTGTCAGCAATTTTCACTTTTTATTAACTATTTTATTTAAGATATGCAAGTTAAAAGGCCAAGTCTGACTGATGAAACATTTCTGTACATTCTGTATTGAATAAATACTCATTACTGAAAATGTTGCCTGAAATAACACATATTGATTTTGTACGTTGGGTTGTGAGGAGTTGTCTGGAAGATGCAAGGCTTCAGTGATCAGAGAAATTCCTATATGGGTGTATATGTGTCAAATGACTCTAAGTTCTCTACAGGAACAGTAAATCTCTCAATATGAGGACAAGGGGAGGTGCTGAAGTTCTGACTGGCATAAATAACAGAAAGCAAAAACTGGAAAAAAAACCCTAAAAAAATACAGTAAAAACAAACAAGGGAAAAAAGATATTAAACTAGGAAATATGAATATCTGACAAAAATCACTACAGGGCAAGCTTTGGATTAGACTTCTAGAAAACCCAATTCAATCAAACAACAGTTGTCAGACTGGAGGCTGACACATCAGCCATGTCCTGTCCAGTGCTGTCCATCATGGGAATAACTTTACCATTTTATAAAGCACTGGGAAAAATTCCCTCAGTCAGGAACCATAGTGGAAATCTTGGCCCTCCCCTCTCCCCCTCCATTTGTTATTTACATTAAAATAATGCCCAGAGGCTGTAAACAGGATTGAAACCTGGAAACGAGTTCTGACAGCTCTTTGCATGGTGCTGTCTAAGCTTGCTGAATTGGCATGTGTACACAAATGAACATGTTTGTGTACACACACAAACACAGCAGCCCTGCTCGCTGCACATACAAACACACAGGCCTTCTTTGCATACTCCAGCCCATGATTTTACGCTACCAGAATCACAGATAAATGCATTTTTTTTGTATCCTACATAACGCAGTCACCTCTTGGTCCATAGGTGGGCTCAGTAGACAATTGTTTAATTTAAAAAGTAACCTAGCACAAAATCATCTGGGACCTGCTGGTTTTGTAAGCAAAATTCACAGTACTCACAGGAATAGATGTCACATTTGAGCATTATTTTCCTCATTCTTCTCCATTTTATAAATCCATTATATATAAAGACAATATCAAATTACACTTCTTTGCTCATTATCTGACGAGTACTTTGAACATGAGATAAATTAGACATATTTTTCTGCTACTTTCTCATTGCTGAGCCCCTGTAGCAAATACTTGATAAAGACTAAGGTAAAAATCCCTTATATAGGATTTTTCCCTTATACCTCATGTTAGAAGACATGAATTCCCAGGAGCTCTGTTAACTAGGCACATAAGAATTCCCTTCAGCTCTGTCCAGAATTACAGAGTATTATCTTCTGCTGTGGCTATCAAATCCATGGATATTAGCCTGGACACACAACTCCCTCTGTAAATCACTTTGCACCTTGTGACAATTTAAGTTTTATATCTGTGTCTGCAATCTGAAGGGGAGGGAGGGCAAAAAGATAAATCTATAGTATATTTATCTTAGTTCCATGATGGGACCTCTGTTAATTAGGTCTTCCCCAATCATCACCTCTTTAATTGGCATTTTTCTAGTATCAAGAAGAGACACCCAAGATTTAGATGCCTGATGCTGCATAAAAAGGCCACCAGTAATGCACAGCCCTGTGCCAGCAGGGCAGCATCTATTAAGAGAATTTCCTCTTGTTTTAAAAACAATGTCTAAGCAATGAAGTACTTATAGTGTCAGAAGTGAAAAAAAAAATTGGGGGAAGAAAAGAAGCAGAAAAATTGTTACAGGTATTTTCTAAACAGATAAATGTTCCCAGCCAAATGGATATCAGATTAGGAAGACAGAAAAATAAAAGTTCTGTACCAATGGGAAAATTCTGAGCCCAGATGACAAACTCTTGTTATTCCATAGGCAAAATATTCCAAGATATTTTCTAGGCAAAATACTCTGAGATATTTTCTAGGCAGAATGTTCCGAGATATTTTCTGGCTTAAGATGTATAGATTAAGATTTCAGAGTTACAATATACTTTGGGCTTCCATGAGCTTTTGTAGGGTTTTTATTTTGGGGTGTCTTGGTTGTACAAGGACTAGGAAAATACATTTAAAACACTTCAACATCTCTCTCCTTCCTTCTGTCTCTTGTCCTCTGCAATTTTTTTTTTTTTCTAGTCCTGTAATATTTGCCTCATGCTCCTTCTTCATTCTATGGAGCCATATCTTCTGGAAGAGCTTACCTGCTAAAATTCTCGACCATTATTAAAAAAAAAACATCCTACAGAATTCAAAACAATATTTTTCAACTAGGTACTAATGGATTTATTTATGCATTCCTTCATTCCTTTCGAGCAAAATCTGATTTGGCCCTACATCTTATGTTTCTTAAAGATAAACAGGGCATTATTAAAAAAAGTTCTTGTTTAGGCATAAGCCAAATGCACCTTGGTGAATACGACAACAGTTCTTACTTATGCACAAGTAAATCAAGGCTGTATTTGCACTACACACTTTTAAAGGTTTTCTGATAGCATGAGTTAAACTGATTCTGTTAATTGTTTAGGAAAGATGAGAAACATGCAGGTCTTTAATAATATTTTCTGGTGAATGACATTAACTTAGTGACTTTGATGGTTATACCTCTTGTTCAAGATAAATGTTTCTAAATATGTTTACTGAGAATGTGTTCTAAAGAAATTTATCTAACACTCCATTTTGTTCATCAACAGAAGTGCTGGTGATTAGAAGCTCATGATGTAGCCAATAGAACTATTTGTCTGAAAATCTACACATCTTGAATAGAGAAAGAAAGAATGAGGGCAGGATGGAACACTTTTTTGGTTATCTAGAACTAGATATATTTAAACTAAAGGGTTTTTTAATAGCTTCCCAGGCTTTGATTTATTTCACATTTAAGGGATTTTTTTCCCATATTAAAGATGTCTGTTAAAGAAAAAGAGAGACTCTTAAAACCCTCCCCCACAAGTTTTGGCTGAGCACATAATTTTCAATTTAGGAGCAGGTGACAGTGAGGTATCTCCCAAGGGCAGAGTATTTAGACTTCTACAGAACTAAACAACCCTGTTGTGATGAAAGCTGGACATTCCTCAGTGCTGGGATCAAATGAAAACATTGGTGTTTCACTAAACTTTGTGACTGACAATGTAAGAGTTTTACAAGAACCATTAAACATTTATCATTGCATCCTGAAAACTACGGTTAGACAAGGGAGTTACATTAAGCAAACAATCTTGCACAGAAAAAAAAAAGGCAGAAACTTCTTAAAAATAGATGGATATTTAAGAATGATGCCTCTTTGCAATAACCTGTCAGCAATAACGGGTTTCCATAAACAGGAAATGGTATTTTAAAAATAGGAACAGATTAGTATCATTTCTGATGACAGAAACTTTTTTTTCTTCTGATTATGTTCAGTGCAAAGTCCATCAAGCTGAGCACTTTCACAGACCAAATAACAGGAAACTGTAAGGTCAGAAGAGAACAGTGGAAGTTTCTGTAACACAACTGTGGCAGAAGTTGTGGCCACTGGAGATCAGTAGGAAAAGGCTGAAGAGGTAGAAGAAATGATGTAATCTGGGAAAGTGAGGTTTTAAGTTTGGAAAAACAGGGTTTGAAGAGCCTGCAGGTTACTAATGAGGAAAGAAGGGAAAAGAGGCTGGATTGAAAAGAAACCAAATGAGCCTGAAACCCTGGAAGGAATATTGCAACTGGAAAAGGCTGTAGAGGGAAAAGAGCTAAGAGAATGAAGAGTCACTAGAGGCTCTTAGAAAAGAGACATTGAAATCCTGAATACAAAATTTTAAAAGAGGAAGTCTGGGAAAATAAGGATAAGGTGCTTCCTTGAATTAGGAAGACAAAGTTGAGTATGAGCCATATCCATGCAAGTGTTGAGATATTAGTAACTGGAATATTGGAACACTTTTCATTTAGAAAATTTCTCTTAATGAGATGAGGCTGATTGTCTTTGACAGGAGGGGTTGGCAGACAAAAAGCTCTCGGTACTCAAGAGGAGAACTAGAAGACAAATTTGGGAGAGATAGCACAGTTCATGATTACGTGGATTTCAAGAGTGCAGAAACAATGAAAAAGAAAATTGAAAGTGATATTCTCGTTCTCTAGACTTTCCTATAAAGTCTAGAACAGGAAGCTTCTGTATTTTAGAACAATGTCTTGCACATCTCACAGGTACTAAGCAACATGAAAATTAGCTAAAACAGATCAGTTTTAGGAACATATGCCACCTTTTAAATTTGCCTTTAACTGCCTAGAGAAACCCTTGCTATAAGAGAATTGCCCTCATCTGTTTTGCAAAACACCATTTCCAGAAGTGAAGCTTGGTCTCATTGAAACATAGATAAATATTTGTGTTCAGATGATGAATTCACTTGCTTGTTCTAAAGATTCATTATTTGATTCTGCATCTCTAAGAAAAACAAATTTGCACAAAGGTTTATCACTACTCCATTTCAATAGTGCACAGAAAACTGAAACTGTTGGAAATGCACAACTGTGCTTTACGCAACAAAAACCTATTTATAAATTAGGACTCTATACACAATATGCCTTGGGGATTGTTCCTGTTCTAATCAAATACTTTTGCAAATTTCTTGCCAAGAACTGAAAAAGTATTTACCTGTAATAGTAAGGTGAAAAAATGATACTATCAGGTAAAATATGTTTTCACATACACTGTGGATGTTTTATTCACTCACTAGCCAGCTTCTAAAGGTTCCACAAAAAATTAAATCACATAGCTTAAATATTTGTCTGCAAATAACACTGGTTAAATAACTCTGCAACATCTGGTTTCCTTTTCTGTTTGCTATTTGAGAGCTTTTTCTGAGTATAATTAATCCTTATAAAAAGGGAATAAAGCAAGTTATTGTCTTTTGGAAACTGATGAAGTACATTACAACTACAGAGAAAGGGACTGTACTTCATTCTGCACAGCAGAGTTAAGATGCCCACAAAGAGGAAAAAAAAAAGTTTATGTTCATGTGAAAATGGTACTTGGAGCTCAGAAGTCTAGATTCACTTAACAAATTTAGAAAATGAAGTACTTAAAGTAACCACAAAGCTGAAGTGGAGAATTTCAGCAGAAGGACAGTTTGAAGAGTTGGAAAATAAAAGCACAGACACACATGACAGGACAGTTTCTGTCTGCCTTGATTTTCCAGGGCTCTGTGCCAACACAGACTGAATTTGTGGGCCAGTACAGATAATCAAAGTGGGAGAAAAACCCAACATGTGAATGGTGCTTCTATGGGAGCTGTGGTAACATACACAAGTATTTGCATGTTCATGACAGTATTGAAGTAAGATCAAAAAAAAAGGTTTTGTCCTCCCTGTATCTGTCAGTTTGCACAGGAGAACAAAGCCTCACTCCTAAGAAATCATCTTTGAATTGAGGATTCATTACTGTAACACTTCAACCAGCAGACCTTGACAGGGCAGCTCCAAACCAAGCTGTTTAAAAAACTCTACATCAAAAAAAGTCTTTATTATGTTAATTACAGTCGGCAAAACTAACATATCCCAATCTTTCTTTTAGAAATCAAAAAAACTCTTGCCTTTGTTATCCATAAACTAGGTTTAACACAAAAAGGTCAACAAGAGACAGTGAATCTTGTTGAAAATATTGGTCTACCTCCTGTTTCTGTTACCCATTTAAAAAAAAACACACTAAAGAAAAATCAGAAGCAAAACTAAATCTAGTAAAACAGTCTTTCCTACTTGTCCAGTTGGGGCACTTGGTCCACACATTAAAATAAATTAAAGAGTAGATTTTTTTTCCCCCTTTAAAATCAATTCTTTCACCTCATCAAAATCACCAAAGGAGATTCATGTTGATCAGCTACTTACATATTTATAATGCATAATAAAATATTATCTACTTTACATTTCTGTTTTGGGGCTAGATCTGATTTTGCTTTGTAAACACAAAGTCCTACATTCATAACTTTCTTTGTGACCTTTTATAATCAAAGCTTATTTTATATTTTAACAAGATATTACCCACAAAAGGATTCAGACTTTATGGAAGAAGCTGGTCCAACCCCTTTGCCACCTACACAAGCAACAGCTTGAACCTCAGACTCCAAAACATAACAAAGAGCATGACCTTTTTCAAGAAAACCTCAGCAGGACTCAGGATGTAACCTTGATATCTCTCAGCACTTCTGACTGTACAATGTAAATGAAAGAAGAGTGGGTAATGCATGTAGGAGTCACACAGTCATAACAGACTAAAGCACAAATATTCACTGTTCATTGTATTCAGTCTAATAAAACTCTTATTTTGCAACCCTCTTCGTTGTATCTTTAAATAGGATCTAGGCCTACTGCATACCTAGACATGTATTGGACTTTGCTTGCTGGATCAAATTAAAACCATGAATTGCCATCACCAGTTTGCCCAAAATTTATTAACTACTCTAGGTATGCCACGTTACACTGTTTCCAAAAATCAGTTTGCTAAAGGAAATCTTCCCAGTGAAAATGTGGGTTTTTTTCAATATGCTTCAAATTTCTGCGTTTTTCTGACTCAATTTGTTATGGAACTATCTTTCATATTATCCCTGCTTTTATTTTCTTTGGTGTTTGTTTTTAAGTAGAGTCATAAATGTATTTCCATTTCATGCTATTCCCAGTTAGGAATAAAATGACGGTACTTCCAAGAAAGAAAATTACCCGGGAATCTGTTCTGCATTTGTAGACAGGAGAGAGGCACTTTGAATGGAGAAGAAGAATTAAATTAGCCCCAGATATAGGGGCTGAATACTAGCCATGTGTTTTTGAAGTGAGTATCTGCAAACCCTTTCCTACAGATCCTTTATAGTCTGAACTTTATAACAATAAAGGTATAATCTGGTAAAAAGTTCGCTGCCCTACAGCAAGCACAAAGCACTTTTTTTTTTCCTTCATCCAAAGGAACCACTGGTCTTTGAATAAAATATTTTTACCTTCCCCCACAGCCAGCAGTTTAGAATGAAAGCATATTCCATGTTTAAGATTCTATATTTACTCAGTTTAAATATTTATGGGTGAGATGTATATACAGTATTGAATAAAACAGAAACCAGATTCATTCCTTAATGAGTGAGAAAGAATAAACTTCATATGGGGCAAAAAGTAGTGCTAGAAATTGTCACTGCTTTCAAGTCAGCAGCCACAAGAAATGCTGTCTTCTCAACTACTGTACAAAATAACAAAACCAAAAGCAAGCATTAGTTTTTCTTCTACATTATCAGATTTTTATGACAAAGGTTAGAATGTTCTAAAATGTGTTTAAATTTATTCAGCTGTTCTCATAGTTTCATGTTTCACTGGGCTGCTACACTGCATTATGTTCCCATATGACTAGATTAAAGCTATCTAACAGGCTGGGGAAGTTATTAGCCCAGCATCTGAATACTTGTTCAGAACATTCTTCAGAAAGTATTGACAAGCTGAAAAAGTCAGATTGATTTGGTTTGGGTTTTTTCTAACAGGACATCCATAGTATTTGTCAGATCTGCACTTCTAAAGAGTGCTCTTCCTCACAAGACACTGATAAACTAAAAGTGGTGTTAAACCCAGTTGTAGGGAGACTGGACAGCCCAAGGGAGAGGTAATGGGATACAGAGACTTTAACCTTTAGGTCATCAATTTAAATTCAGCTCAAGTTGATCATGACCAACACTTCCACATGATGAATGTTTGCTAGCCTGTGTAAAGAAATAGACACAATAAATATTGGTGGACACATTACCAAGGTAACTGATCCCTTTTGGTAATCTCAGAAGAATACCTACACTCTGACAGGCCACCAAACAGTCCTGATTCCTCTGGTTTCATGGAATCCATCACCACTGCAGGCTCCAAAACAATGTCCTAACCACCATCAAATTACTTTCAACATGTTTTGGAATTTTTTTTCTTTCATTAAGTGGATATTTCAACCAGAAGTATCTTCAGCAGTGATCACAGAGTTAGCTTACCATAATAAAGTTGAATGTGCAAAGAATACAAAAGGCTATATTGAAAAATGGTGTTAAATTCATTGTTATAACCCAAGTGCTACTTTCAGGCAGATTTGGTTGAATTGTTAAAAGAATGGATATAGGAAAACCAGAAAAACCCAAGACAGCTGACAGTAATAACCAGAGGCATGGAAAGACAGTTCTATATGGGGTCTGAGATTGAGATTTAGTTTAGAGTCCAGATTAACAAATGTTGCATGGTATGAACATATAAAATAATGATTATTACAGGCATTTCTTCAGAGCCTGGGGGTTATGAATAAAGCTAAGCACAAAGGTTCTTTCCCAGCCTATAAGAATTCTGAAGATTTCAGAAAGGTCTTGTTAGTATTAGGACAAATCCTTTCACAATTTTCACAAAAGCAGAGATACCCAACCTATTACAGACAATAGTCCAGTAGTAAAGACAGTTGCCTTGGATGCATTAGATATTCAGCTGGATTTAAGTCTCTATTCAGCTGGATTCAGAAAAGGAAATTGAACCAAAGTCGCATGTCTTAAAGGATAATGCCCTAACTATTAGGCTCTGGGCATTGTAATGCAGATTTCTCTCAAGGTTTCTTTTTGAGCAGTTCCATTTCCAATAAATTATTTATTTGCTATTTGAAATTAAAGCTTTCTAAAGGAATTTTTTTTAAACTACTCTTGACATGAGAAAGGTTTTAGGTTTGATAAAGAAGCAATTTCTATCAAAAACTCGGTTAACTTGGAAAAATCCCTATCAGCTTTAGTATTTCCAAGAGCAGATGCAAAAAATTTCAGACATTTGTACACAATCTTTTTCCTTTGTGGCAACACTAAAAAGAGGACAGCAAGACCATGCCATGAGATCTTTTCCTCACATATCAAGTGATTTAAGGCTGAGGAATCATTGCTACTAATATACACAAATCAACCTCTTCCATAAAAAAAAAAAACAAAACAAAACAAAACAAAAAAACAACCAACAAAAAAACAACAAACCAAAAAAAAAACCAAAATATGTCATAAAATGTTTTCATGTAAAATTGATCAACACAACAGTATTCACGCTCCTTTTTTTTTACCTAACTCAGAACAAAGTTGACTATTTTTATAGCTGGGAGGATAAGGTCTTTAATGTGGGCTTTCACTAACATATGAGTCATATTTATAGTGATTTACTTTTACCCTTCCAATCTATAATCTTGGAAGTATGCTGTTCCCAAATGAAATAGCAATTTTCATGTGATTGGAACTACAAGTCTGTTTTTCTTAGCTTGTTCTTCTATAGCTGATCTTGTATTTGACTATTGCCTCCATCAAGATGCTTATTGATCACAACTTTTAGTTATTGTAGCTGTCTTATGCAGGCTTCCCAAATTACAATCATTGAAATCAAACAAAGTCACGTAATAGAGTTTATCCATAGTTATACAAAAATCTATTCATTTTTGAAGATCTCTACTCATCTCCCAAGCTTACCACTGCACCAACTCTGTGGCAATGTTTTTTCCTCCCCCCTCCTTCTCAGTTTTCCCATTCTGGCTTTCATCCAGTCCTCTCTACCTTTCTCTGTCATCATGTGGGTTACTGCAGTGTGTTTTTTAGCTATTCATCCCAAATTCATAACAGTGGTACCTAAAGACCCCCTTTAACACACCAACTCACACCCACTTTAAAGCAATTAACTCAACACCGTGCCAAGCAGTTCGCTGCACCAATGCACACAGAATCATTAGGATGGTTACAGTCTTTATCAGTTTAACTTCTGTTCGATGGGAGAGACATTAATGTTTTACTGAGCAAATGGTAGTCCTACTAAATCCAGATTATGGGAGAGTGAAAGTCCTGTGTGTGGAACCAGAAATGCTGCCAAAAGAACTGCAGCTAAACCACGAACCAACTGGCTACAGACTGCATCCTTCCTACTTCAGTGTTCTCCTACTACATAAAAAGTTCCCTTGCAATGAAAATAGACACTAGCATGACAGAAAAAGACTTGTCTTTAAAACCAACCACCTGTCATGAATAGAAGTTTCTATTCCTACCTCCACCACCCCCAATTCACCATATTACAAAGCAGAAATAGTTCATATTTGGATACCAAACTACGTGATACATCTACTACCATGAAAGTAATGTGTAATGAATCACATTATTTCTCCAGAGTTTTAAACAGGTAGAAATAACCATAGAGAAACTGCCAAGGAAATCTACAGTTCCAATTTTATACTATCTGTAGGTCTTCAGACTAAAAATAACACACAGATGTCATTTTCAAAATTAGCATTCCCATTAAAAAGAAAACCAGACTCATCCTAGTTGATCTTAGACATTGACTTATTCACCAGAATAATTCCACTGAGGCAGATAAATACATTTGCATGAATAAGGGCCTGCACTGCAGGACTTCATAAAAACATACATATGGGACAAAAAAAGACCCTAGGAATTAAGTCAGTAATTTTGACAAACTTTTGTTTCAAAACTGCAATGCAGTCAACTTAGTTGGCTATTCCTAAATTCAGATTAAATACACATTGCTGTACAGCACTGCCTGAACAGCATTAATGTCTTCAAAGCAACTTCACTTTTTAAGCTTCAAAACACACTGTTTGGCTCATAACTGTTGATACACTTTTGAACCACAAATTCTTCTTGCCATCTTGCCTAATTATAACACATTCTTTAAAACTTAACTTTTGCATGAAAAACAGGTTCATAAAATCTCTCAGTTCTACATTCAAAAGAGCTGTTAAATTAAAGTAATTAAAAGCCTAAAAATGTAGGAATTCAAAGAGAAGAATTTAGACATGTGCAGCCAAAAAGATGATCCTGCAGATGTTCCTACCTGGAGATGCTCCTACCCCAACCTGGAGATGTTTCTGATGGCCATAAAGGTTTTGATGGTAACACAGGCCAGACCCAGAAGCCGCATCTCTGTTCAGGGCCAGAGTTTACCTGCTCAGCCAGGGTGCTTCATCTCAGGACTCAGCTTGTGCCCAGTCCTGTGGGGAGCTGCACAACTGATCTGAGTTTGACCCACCAGGCACCCTCAAAGCCAGCCCAATAAACACCAGCCAGGTGGGCTCCCTACAAAATGCTTCAGGTGCTGTTTCTTTCTAAAACAACACATGAACATCAGTCATTCCCAGCCTGGCAGCAGCTCTGCTCATCCCAGAAGCCAAATCCCCTGGTCCCATTCCTTCCTCAGCCCAAGACCCAGCAATGTCCTTTATCAGGATGGACAATTCTGCTAAATTCCAGATCAATCAGTTGGCTGCAGGCTGCAGTAAATGCTGGGGCAAGGAGATGGAGATATCAAAGTTCTACCACTGAAGCTCTCTCATTGTACAGAAAATAATTCAAGATTCATTGGGCTGGAGAAAGAACACAAGAGGGAGCAAGAGTCTGTAGCCTAGTGATTTGGGCACTCAGCTGGGAAAAGGAGTCCTGGGCTCCTGGCCTGTGCTCTGTAGAAGGTTCATGCAATTTATCTAACAGCCTTTCAACAATCTAAGTCTTAGCTCGAATATGGCCATGTTTCCTTCCTGATCCAAGTCTATAAATAACACTTTGTTTGCAAACATCAACATACCTCTTGTATGCTTTTAATGCTAAATTTTAAATAGAAAACATCAATAAAACTGAAATGTGCCAAAATCTGAAAGCTTATTTCATATTCACTTTCCTTTATAATACTTAAACTACAAGAACTTACTTGTGATCAGGTTAAAAATGCTATTAAAATGCAAATACATGGTTTTACCTGTGTCAATAATGCTGCTTTGAACCACTAAATTGGAAGTTATCTCTTCATCTCATCTTTCTCAGGATGAGGTAAGATTTTTAAGAAGTTATAAAAATAGTAATAGCCTTCTAACATCTTTATTCTGCTCAGTTTCTGATTCTCACTTAACAGTATTTTCATTTGCTGGTTCTCATTCCCTAGAACAACAGTGCAATGTCATGCAGGCGACTTTAAATCCAAGCAAGGTTACCCTGAAATTCCCACTCCAACAATTTCATGGACATATTTCTGGTTTTGCTAAACATTCTTTTCATAATAGCTTCATTTTGGGCCTAAGCCTACATAACAGGGTCCCTTTAAATAATATTCCATGCCTTGAAACATATTACAAAAACTGTTATATCAAGGCGAGTTATGCAAGGGCTCTCTATGGTTTTAGCATATTTACTCTGTCACGCCATGTGTGAGACTGCAGCCTCCACAACAAAACCTTTACACACTGAAGTCATTATCTCTGTGAAGTCTGCAACTGGCATTTAAAACTTATTGATGGCCTGGGTATTGGTGGCTCAGTAGGCAGCACTCTTGCCGGAGGCCCAGGAGGTCAGGGGTTCACATTCTGCTCAGAGAACAAGTTGGACATATTCCAGGTTTGTGTGTGGGCTGTGCTACACTGAAGGGGCAGTCCTTAGGACAGTAAGTGAAACCTTGGCTTTTTGGGGATATCAAAGTTCTCCCACAAAGGGAAGAGGAAGAGTAAGAAGAAAGTTAACAAGTGAATGAACACGATCGCGCTGGCTGGGGACCTGGATTTGGTTGTGTGCTAAACACAGAATGGTCCAGCTAGAGTACAGTGAACAACTTTAAAGTTGCCACATTTTAGTCTCTGTGGTCAGCACATGTTCAAGGGGGAGGTACAGACTCCAGGCATGCTCAGTATCAGCCAACTTCTCAACAGCAGAGTGACTTTGGGTTCAATTTCACACCACAGAACTATGAAAAATGCATGTGCAGTTTCAGCAAGTGAGCAGTCCAAACAAAAACACTTCAACACTGGAGCAACTTCCACCCATACTATACAATCACTGAAAAAATATCCAGCCAAATAACCAAGTCAAAACTAGCAACACATATAGAGAATAATATAAATCAAGATTCGACCTGCTCTGGTGTTAAACTTTGATACTTGAATATCCCAGATGTCTCCCTCCTCCTCTTCTTCTTTATAGACAGGTAAAGATGGATCTCTTGAAGGAACTGGGGATCACACTCTAGGCAAAGGTTGGACAGGTGATCAATGTACAGCATGAGATTGTGCCGTGGCTATGTGCCTCCAACAGTGACTGGATCATCTGGTTTAGAAAAACAATTCAAAATTGTAATATTTTCTAAAGCACTTATAAGGGAAATATTAGCAAAAGGGAGAACATGTCATTTTTATAACATGGAATATATCACAGAACATATTTCCATAATTATATATTTCATTTCAAAAATTCATTTATTTCCTATTTAACATTTAGTTCATAAACTTTTCAATTCCGTAGAAGTCAGTCTTGAGAGGATTGCATCCCATTTCCACTGAAAGAATATATTTAAAAGTTACCAGTGTGATACAAAGTTACTCTTGTAAGTGTCAATATATATATATTTTTGGCATGTAGATTTAGACACAACCCTACAAAGCGCCAGGGCCAGGCCCAGCCCATTCCTTAGTCAGGTTTTGGGGCAAGCCAGTATTTATCAACCAACTGGACTTCTACTCTGCAGTGCTCTTCAGAAGGTAAGCACAGAGGTTAATGTTTTGTTAATGAAGATACATCTCCCAACACTCCCTTCTATGTCAATAGAATGAAAGAGCATTTTCTAAAGGACCATTCAGAGAACTTGAATGATACCTTTTCTTCCAACGTTTAGGAACACCATCTTTTATCTACCTATCTTTTACATGGTGCCTTTTTTTTTTTTTACCATCATGGAAAAACAAATACTGCCCTCCTTCCCAGAAATATCCATTAGTATAATGGATCTTTAGGTTTACATTTGTTGAAATCAACCTGTATTTACACACAGTAAAAGAGATAATTAATTACAAGCATCATGACATCCTTAGGCTATCACACAATTAATGTATAAGCAACGAGCTGCTTAAATGAAACAAGATATTGATGGCATTATTTCAAGTTCAGAAACAGAGGAACTCCTAATATAATCCCGGTGCAAATTTGCAAAGAATTATGTGTTCATTTTGTCACTAAAATATGAAAAGAAGCTATTTCAAGGAACGAAGGATGTCCTCTTAACCTGCAACAACAAATTTGTTTGGTTTTTTCTCTTCTCAGTAAGAAAGCAATTAGGATTTTTTCCAATAAAAATATCCTTGTCCATATATAAACACTCCTGGTAATCATGTAATTACCTTACCCAATCAGATTAAATTGCTGTCAGTTGAGTTCCCACCGTTGATTAACTTTTGTGTACTCTGAACCTAAATGAAGTCTTTGGTAAAGTCACTTAGTCATTTACAAAGGTGTCTCTATGATCCCAAAAAGGGTAACAGCAGTATATTATTTACGATAATCATCAAATATCCAAGGTCAAAGATAGATCACAGTGGACCCCTTTTTTAAAACCCAAAGAAACACAGAATTAAACTATGTTGCTTATTTTTGTGTTTCTTGCCATGACTTCTAAATGTAATAGTAACCTTTGACCCCCCCATATTAAACACCATAATTATGTAATTAAAACTAATTATGCAATTTAACATACATATTTTTGTCCTACAACAGGCAGGTCAATTACCTCACTCATTGACCTTGGAAGCTTTCACAGTTTAAACAAAACAATGAGGCTTTCAATTAATTTTAAAGTACAAACAGAGAAGGAGCAGCAGAACCGCAAGTCCTCGCACTGATACTGCATGGAGGGATCACTTACAAACCTCTTCATTTTGGATTCCACAGATTAAATCCCTTGATAAAAGCTGTTAAACATCTTTCTTCTATGTTGCTATCATTAGAAATGTTAACACATTTGTGAACAAATCATATATGCACGTTATTTGCTAAATGCAAGAAAGGAGACCAAGTAATAGGTTTGCTTTGTCTCACTTCTTTTCTTCAGTATTGTTTCGTCTGCTTCCTTCCATACTTCATTGCCTCTATCCCTGTTTCACCACCTCTTTCTGTAGTCTCTTTCTTTCCCCTGTTTTCGTCATTATCTTCTCTCTTCCATTTCTAGCTGTAAAGTTTATCATTATATCAAACTGCTGTAGCTGTTGTCTTCTCCAGTTCCCATCCACATCCCTGATCCCATTTACAGGGTTTCTCAGAAGGTCTTGGCACCAGGTGCCTTCTGATGATGATGATGATGATGATGATCCAGCTGTGAGGGAACTAAAATTTAGCATTAAAAGCCGCAGCTGAAGCAAACATGGTACATACTCTAAAATGAATTTTCCAGAGAGGGAAGTTTGGTACAAGTGAGAGACAATTTATGAAATTGTTGAAATATGTTTCACCTTGATAATATCTTTTTTTCTCTTTAAACACTTAGGTAAGCTCTATATATTGCGCTGAAGGTTTTCAAATTGTACAAGAGAGACTCATGTAATATTACACTGTGTCCAAAGAACTTGTTCAAAGAATAAAATTTGCATTATCATTTAACCACATGTTTATTCTTCAGTAAAGTAAATTCCATTCTCTAAAGAATAATTCTTAAAGCAAGTACAAGCCCAGGAGCTTGACATTAAAAAGGATCATGTTCTGCTATCCTGCTTTTCTCAGTTGCTATATTGACCACAAATAGATCCAGCAGAGTTAATAAACTTAGGTGTGAAGTAAAGGGACAGACCACATATATATAAATACTCCCTATATATACATATATACACACCCTGTATATATATATACATACATACATACATATACCAATCATGCTTTAAGTTGTTTTCTCTAAGCCTTGGTTCATGTGGGGATCAGAAAATAGCTACTGGAAAAACACATGTGAAAATCTTCCCTGACTTCTTGAAAATACGGCAGAAAAATACCTAAAGTGCACTTTGTGCTTTGGTGTAGTTTCTGACACCATTTTTGGAGTCCTTTCAGTTCTCTGCTTTAATTAGGCCTGACTTGCACAAGGAGCTTGAAAAGATTTCAGTAAACCCTTGACATAATGGAAACAAGGAGCACTGAACTCTGAATGAGGAGTTACAACAGGAAAGAAACAATTTAAGATGGTAGCAGGCCTTATTGCAACATTAAACCTCAAATTGGATCTGATTTACACAAAGTAAACCAATATATTGAAATAGTGCCCCAAACTTCTGGACAAAAGTTTGAAGAAAAATAATACAGTGCATGTGTAGAAATTCTGTCCAAAGGACTGGAGGAGATTATTCCTTATATTCTCATTTAACAAAAAGGTTCCTTCTGTTTTGAACGGAACATTAAAATTCTAATTCAGCTCATAGAGAATCCCAAACAGAGCAGCAAAAGAATCTATAAAGGAGCCCAAATATGGTGCTATTGAAACAGAGTGGATTAGAGGAATTGGGATAGAATCCTACAAGCGGCTAAGCAGCAGCAGGAGGTCAGCTTCACAAACAGCAGGATGCTGTTCTTGCCAGACGTGAGTGACATAATACAGGCAAAACAACCAAGATTTCAGCTGATAAATGTATGCCTGAGGAAAAGGCCTTGCTGTAGAACTTTCATAAGCAACAAATATTTAAGCAAATGCTGTAGACCTAACTTACACAGGAGAGCATTTTATTCTTATACAAAAATGTCGTGTTAACCACATAGACCAGAATTCTTTATAATATAAAGACAATTATTTTAAGAGCCTAAATGTAGAAAATATAGGGGTCTTTGCTCAATTATTCAGTAAATGGATCAAACAAAGGGAATTCACAGGTTGATGCAGCTTCAAATCTGTTCAAAGCAATTCTGCGTACATTAGGATAATACACATGAAAACATTAGCTCCAAATGTCTAGGATACCCAGAAAGAATAACAGAATCCATGTAGCCCCATTGGTTATCTATAAATTGCACATATCAGTAGTATTAGACAAGTTTCAAGTCTCTGAAGGGAACAGTGGCATTTATAAGGAGACATTGATATACTAAAGTAACATGATTAATAAATCATTTTGATTTCTAAATGCTATGGTATTATATTAAATCATACTTTAAACATCTATTTTTCACTTCTACTATTTTTAAAATATATTCTAAAAGGCTGAGATACCACTTATTTTCAATTTTATGCTATGAGCAATAAAAAGAAAATTTATTCAATTGCTTTTTAACTAGGGAAGTGCAAAGTATCATACGGAAAACATTAATCTGTCTACCCCAAATTCTCCTCTGTCCTCCACAAAATATCCTTTTGGGCTAAATACTTTTGCAAGTCTGAAATAAATTGTAATTCTGAGGTCAGATTCCAGCCTGGAGCAGACATCAAACTTCCCCTAGACTCTTAGGACATTGTGAAATAAGAATTTCTACACAGTGCAGTTGACTGTTTTCATTCAGAAATCAGATTAAGAGGCAGTTGGGTCTTTGAGAACATGAGCTACATGAGTGTTTAAGGAAGCAGGACAGAGAGAAGCCAGCCAGGAGCACAAGGACACAAAGCTGCCCTGCCATGGCTTGGGCAATCACATAAGACCACCATGGCATTAGCAGACAACACCTGAGGACCTTTCTCCACATGGCCAGGAGCTCTCCTATGATATGACCACAAAGAGGGCATTTCATAGCCCAGGGACCATGACAGAGCATGTCTGTATTTTGGTAACTTGATGGACATGGGAACAATCTATGGCCATTTCTGCTGGGGAAAGATCAGACTGCATTGCAGGCCAAACTTGCGCTCTCTGGCTCCAGTTTGTGGATCTTGTAACACGCTGTCCATCCGTGATCTCAATGTGCATGATTTCTGGAGATCTTTCACAAAACCATACAATCAGGAATTCGAAATGACGTGGAATCAGCCATGACATTCAGCAGCTCCTGCTCAGCTGGAAGAGGAGGTGATGCTGCTCCTCCCTCTCCCTCAGCTGCAGTTACTGAAGCCCAGAGCCATCCTGCTCTCATCACCACAGGCACTGGGACTTAGTTACATGCAGGGTGTGCTGCACATCTAAACCTGCTTGGTACGGAGCAGAGCAGCTCAGTAAAAGCTGATTAAGACATGGTGCTGAGCTAAAAACTGGATGCTTTGTGAATATCTGTGTTTTGGCCTTTCCCCAAATGTCTTCCCCCAACAAGTGAGAGAGGACAGCTGGAGCAGACAAACTTTCTGTACCCAAGAGATTGTTTTTCTTTCCTTTGAAGGTATTACTTGCCTGTTATTACATTTACATAAAGGACCTTTATTCTTTCCCATATATAGTAAATTGCACTCCTGTATGTGAACATTGTGTAGCCATTTCCCCTCAAATACAAAACTGAATTATCTTCACTGTCATTCAAGCCTTTCTTTTACCCCCATTACAAAGAATTGATGCAAATCTATTTTTGTTTGGTCTGGTTTATGCTGACAGCAATTAATTCTAAAGCCTCAGCATAAAGACATACAAGAATCACATATGTTTTTAATCTACAAGCAAGTTATCCAATTATTTTAGGTAAACTTTATGATCACAACCATCCTTACCAACTCTGATATGATAGGCTATTTTCTTCTTAATGGCTTAAGACTAATATACACTGCTACAGGGAATATGCTCTTCAACATTCCTCATGTTTTACCTCCTGATCTTGAAATAATAATATAGTCAATGAGCACATTTTGTTTATACTTGTTAGTAAAAAGTCACTAAAAGCATGCTGGGAAATAATATTCCATGCCTTAGGACTCAAACAATTTCTCTTTATAAATAGAGCTTGTGTAAATCACAGACAAAGTTGACAAATTTCATGGATTAGTCATGGTGAAAATATCAGATTTAAAATAGATTAACAGGAAAATCATATTACAATTCTGAGTACCCAAATTCTGCATCTTGTGGAAGAATGAAATGAAAAAGTAGTGATAATTCTGGAGCCAATTCACTAAATTACACTTGCACTGAGTTGCATACAGAGGGTAAGGATTCCTCATTAACCTTTTAAAACCTCTGAAATCTATATTTAGCTACATTGGAATGAGAAATCACAAGTTATAGAGATTATAGCACACTGAAGCTATTTCAGTGCACTTTTCCATCAAATTATGCTAGTATGAAATTATTTTGTCACCTCGTAGAAAAAAAGAAATTAAGGAAGAAACTGATTTGAAGTTAAAGCTCCTATTTTCACAATTATTTGTATTTGGAGCATCCACTTAAAAATTAGGGAAATAATATTTGAAAGAAGTCCCACTTTAACAGAATATCCCATTATTCCTGTTAAAACATAAAATTCATAACTGTGAAGAACAACATTTGGAGTTAAGCACAACTATCAGCTTTCACACAGAACTTCACGGCTTTTAAGTCTTTCATGATGATGTAATTTAAATTGAGACTTTATTTAAAAGAGAGGTTACACACAACCATGTGATTCAAAGAGACTTGTTGACTACATAACAATTTGGCTTGATGCCTCCATGTCCTCCACTGAGCTGCACAGACCACTTGTCATCCTTGCATCTGAAGACAGCCAATTTGTCAGACATTTGCTTTAATTCTTTTTCTTTGTCTTCTTTACAATATCCCTCATATGCATCCTGGTCATCAATATCATATATCTGACTGGAGGATGGAAATTCATCTGTGTTTCCGTCTTATTTTCTTTGCATGCAATCCTCCTGGGTCTTATAGGATGTGCTTAATAAGAACCACATTATTCTGCTAAAGGAAGTCCTTGAGCAGACTTTGAGAAGCAGTATGGCAAATTAGTTTCAGAACGTGGAAGGTCAGGTTGGAAATAAAAAGCTGCAGTTATCTACAGTGTTTTCTGCAGTTCAGAAAGTAAGAAAAAGAGGCCTAACCTTCAAGAAAGGATTTGTTTGATGTTTTTCCTTTAGAAAGCTGGACTAATTTATGCCCAAACAATAAAGTGTTGAACATTAGCTGCTACTAATTAAAATTAGCTTTTAGTTAAATTCACATTTGTAACAAATGAACAATCACACTTCTCTTCCAACTGCATTTAAATGTTTTTGTTTCCACAAACACAATGCTGTTTGCAACAAATTCCACCATTCAAATATTTAAATTTTAAAGCGTGCTTGAGTTTGAACTTAAATAGCCCTCTGCTTGGGAATGCCAGGTTTATGGGTGTCCTTGCAACCTTAATTCTGCCCCCTGGTGTCTGTAAATTATGGCTATTTCTAACTAATGATCACAGGTTATTTTTCACTCCGGGGTCTGTGTCACTCTGTCCACAGGACAAATGTTCCCCACACAGTGCAGCTGCTTTCAGCACTACCAAAGTTTTTCAAACGCTGCTTTTGCTAAGCATCTCCCTGGAGCTCTAGTGCTGCTTGCTTCCTG
This sequence comes from Camarhynchus parvulus, assembly GCF_901933205.1. NCBI lineage: Eukaryota > Metazoa > Chordata > Aves > Passeriformes > Thraupidae > Camarhynchus > Camarhynchus parvulus. Next base: position 7,420,235 of record NC_044582.1, read on the forward strand.
GGCTTGCCTGGGCTGCTCATCACCATATCTGGATCTCTCTAGAGCACTAACAAGCCACTTTCTTCTTTGTGATAGGAGGAGAGCATTATTATTTATGTGGGAAAAGACAGTGCACAGACACTGGGCACAGGTTCAAAAGTCTTTGTTGCAGATGTCTTGGTCATTTGCTCTGATGTATTAGGCTTGCTAGTGTAAAGTTTTCAGTTTTTATAGTCCTTTTCATTTTTAAAACAGTTGCATAGACTTCAAGATGTTATATTTGACACATCTCTATAAAATAAAATTGTAGTTTTTATTTTCCACACTTTGTAGATGTGAAAAAATTGCTTTTTTCCTGGCAGCCCAGAAAACTGTCAGAGATGGCCTAAAGCTCAGAACCACTCCTGCTTCAGCTCTGGTTCTGCTCCTGATGACCAGACACTCTTCCAGTCTTCATGGCAGAGTTTTTATGCCCCTGAAGCTGCTGAGGGTGCTCTCTGCATCTCAGACAGGCCCTGACTGAATTAAATAGAAGTCCACACCACACCCATTTTTTGGTCTACACAATTTTTTAGCACATAAGGAATCTGAAGAAGGAGCATGGGTAGGGCTAAGTTGCCCAATACCATAACTGCTTGTCTGTCCCACAGTTACTGTCCTAGATAAAATGCAGCTCAAGAATGGAGTCAACAATGGGGAGCAAGCATGGACAAGCAGTGAGTGCTACAGAAAAGGCAGTAAATGGCTGGGCAACTGAAAATGCTGCAACATGTAACCAAAAGGACACCTAAAAAATAATTATATGAGCTACTTTAAATCTGGCACTTTCCAACTTGTAGGTTTTCAATATATACATTGATACCCATTTAATGAAACCATTGTCTTCCAATATGTATTTGCTACATTAAAAGACAAAAGTTACAGACAACTTTCATGATGGCTTCTAACTTATATAGACCTGAGCAAATGAAGGCATTTTAAATTGCTTTTATTGTTAAGGCACATTGGAGCATAAATCCATCACTTGCTCTCTGAACAAAAGCTGAGTGCCCTCTGGACCTGTCATGCAAACCAAAATACAGTGAAAATAGAACTTCTGATTCTTTAAATCTACCAGCTTTCCTTCCCTACTTTGAAAGAGATCTGACCCAAAAACCAGCGGGACTTCTAAGGAGCCTTTTTGCTGATTCCCCAGTGCAGATTGGAGCAATGCATTTGGCCAGGTTTTTCAAAAGTCATATCCACCCTTTGCTTTTACCCTCTGGCTCTCAATCACACTCACAGACCTCAATGGATTTCTCATGATCTAACATCAGTAAATTAAAATCAGCTACGAAATTTAACTAAATAAATTTATTCATAGAAGCAATGAATGCATCATTAAGATGCAATAATAGTCTCAGTCACGTCTATCAAAAACTTCCTATTTTCTTTGGCAAAACCAGATTAAAACTGAAATGGTATGAAAAATCCAATTTACCCTCCAGTAGTGAGCTTATATGTGTTGTGTTTGTACTTCATTCTCCTCAGTCATGAACAATAGTACAGTCAAGTTTTGGTTCTTAATACTTTGGGGTGCAAGAACTGCAAAAGACATGTTTGATTTTCTATTACCCTGAAATGAGAAAAAAAAAAAAACCAATGTTTACTTACAATTCTAAACCAACCCACCCCCGTCCAAAATAACAACAAAGAAAAACCCAAACAGAAAAAAAACCAAAACAAACGAAAGCAAAACAACTTTGGACTACATTTGGTCAAAACTTTGACATAATAATCTATTTCCCACCTTCTAATATACTGGAAGAAATAAGTAATCCATGTTTGTGAAGTGTTTTAATGACCTCAGATGAAAACTACAGAAATGCAAAGCAAGAATGATTGTTGTTCTGATGATGAAAATGTCTTATTCTACTCACCATGTTCATTGCCTAAAGTAACACAGTGGGTAGCCTGTTATTATTAAAGGAATAAACTTTTTCATCAAACACTCTTCATAAAAATATTTCCCTGGAAATGTAACACAGCATGTAGCAAGACTACTACAATTTTCCATCAACTATGAGTACAAGCAGTATAGGTACTGTTTTTAGATAATTTCACCCAAGCTTTTTGGCAATAGTTCCTCTCAAGGAAATCTACACTAACCAGAAATTTAGAGTCTGTTATCCCCAGGCCAGCTTCACTGGAATTTTTAATATGGCACTGTCTATTCAACAGTTGTGTGTAAAATGCCAATAAACTGGCCAGAAAAGAGCTGAAGGGCTAATTGCCTTTTAACTCCACTGTGATGATAAAGTCACGTAGAAAGAAAGGAAAAACTCCCACTGCTTTAACAAGTTTATCTGACTGCCACTTTAACATTCTCTGTCTGCATGCACTTTAGTGCATTCACCAATAAAAGGATAAAAGCATTCAAAATCCTGTACCCTCAATAACTAAGAAGTCCAGATTCAAAACGTCTGCTCTGCTGGAATCAGCCCATTAGGTCAGCCAGATTTTTGCCTGGTACTTGATTTCAACTATACAGTATGTAGCAGCAAAAACATTTCCTTTTGATGCAAAAGATTATAAATCCTTAGGAAACTGGAGTGAGAGAAGAAAATGAAGGATATAATTTTGAAATAGTAATAAAAAGCAGAAATTGCTTCTCACAGATGAAGGGTGAAATAGTACCAATCGAACCAGTGGTGAAAATCTCGTTGACCTTAAAAGGTCAAGGAATTAACTTTAAAAAATAAAATACAGGAAAATATAGCATAATTTATAAGCTGGATAAACACATAATTTTCAGTTCTTCTCTGTTCCCTCAAATACATTTTATATTATTCCCTTCGATACTTTCCTTTTCAAAAATCCAGTTTTATAAATATGATTTCTTTCATCTGAACAAGACTTTCTACCTAACTCTGCCTTTCTGCACTTTCTTCATGCTGTAAGTGCTTATTAACCCATAATTAAAAGTAGACATTGAACAACATCACTTATGGAAGTCAGTGCTATAGACAAAAGGTGCATTTTCCTTTGCCAGCTGCGTGATGACCATCCTTGTCCTCCTTGATTCCACAAAATGGGACAGTTGTTAAAAAGACATTTCATAGAAAGATTGAAAAGAAGAAACTAGTGGTCATTTAATTTTTGCTAGACCTGTGTTTTGACTTTCACCAGAGAAGGAACACAGTCAGCTCTGATAGTGAATTGACCTGTTCCACTTAATAAAATAAAAGCAGCAGTAGAGGCATTGTGATTGCCAGCTGCAGACCACTGAGTGTTGGTTTCTTCTATTAAAAATCTCTTCCATGTTTTTCTTATTGTAACCTGGAAAGAATACAAAATCCAAAATCCAATGGAATTTCTATCAAAAAGAATACTGTTAACACTGAAAGTTCCTCAAGTACTCACCCAAGCAAATGTTGTATCAGATTACAGTAAAATTTAAAAGCAGAAGTTCAAACTAAAATGAAGTGTCCTTCAAAACAGACTCATGTGCATCAGAGCTTATGCATTAATGCACTTATTTCCATACAGCTCTGCATTTCCCTTCTCCATCACTTTGTAATTTGTTCCAGATTTTGTTATTTCTTTCAAATTTGAAGGTACATTGTTCCACATTTGAGTGATGAAAGACTGAACTGGATGGAAGTACACTGAAATGTTAGAGGGAGAATGAAAACAAAAATGAAGTTAAATTTTTAATTTATAAGGTAGTAACAAGTGAAAGAAATAAAACAAAGAAACAAAGAAACATCTCCCAACAAAAAAGGAAAATGTAGTGCTCAGGGAGACCCAGAGTGGTCATGTTCACAGTACAAAAGAAACAACTTTGCTATCCTTCCAAATTTAAAATGCCAATACCTAAGGGAAGCAATGAATTTCTCCCTAACAATACACTGCTTTTAGGTTGTCACTGCAGTTCAGGGGTATTCTTAAAGCTTAGATCTTTCTTACTAGATTAGAAGGCAGAGTAAACTAAAAGATCAAGCTAATCTAGGATAAACTTCTTTTCCACAGTTCAAAGGCATTGGCCTTTCCACAGGTTCAATTGCAGGTTTCTTTGAAGATGTGCCCTAAAGTTCATTAAAGAAATTTCACTGACTTGAACTGATTTCAACATTAAAAAGATAATGTGAGAGCTTCATTGCCATAAAGAACCTGACAGACTGACTTTGAAGCTTTTTTAGGTGGCATTAATTTTTTTATTCCTGGACTAAAAGCCTTACTTAAACATATCTTTATGTTTAAATCCTCATAATTACTTAAAAAATTAATAGCAAAAAACCCCTTGCAAACACAGATTTTTAAAAATCCAGTTTAAAAAATCAGTAAATTATTTCTACTGAATTCAAAGTCACCATCACTGATGTTTTTCCCCCCACTGACTGTACTTAACAACATTTCCAGTTAGTGCTGCACACAGTGCTTAAGCAGCATCTAATCTGTGCAGAGAAGTTTGAAAATAATCATATGGCAAGAAGAACTGCAGGCTTTAACAACATAAGATTTAGACAGATGTACTTAGCCTTAAAACAGGTCCTATACAGCCTGTGACAACTGTAATGGGGAAAGGAAAACATTGCTTAAGGTTTTTTCAACCTCTGTTGAAATCCAGAGAGACATATTTTCTGATTTTAACTCCAGAACTATAGTTGATGCTTAAGATAAACCTTTGATTTCTTACATTAGGATAAATGCTCATCTCCTTATTCAGCAAAAAAGCCCCAAAAAAACCAAAAAACAACAACCTACAAACATGCAGACTTATGAAATAGCTTGCAGTGTATTACACTTTATACCTCTTTTAGTGCACAACACTGCACTGATGACATGAAAATAATGTTTCTGGGAACACACAGATTTCCCAAAGCAAGGGCAAGCACCTTGGCATCAGTTTTCTTAATAACCAGATACTCTCTAACTTTCCAGAAGAGAAGCTGTGGTTCCTGGTTACTACAGATCTCAGACTTCTGCACCAGACTCACAAAAAGGATTCTTGAATTCCCCTCCATTCCATCATGTTTACTCTATGTACCACCTCACTGACCAGATTCTGTCAAATAAAAACCCCATTGTGGAGTCTGACATCCATTGTTTTGTAAACACTGCTCATGCATGGACCTTGTCTTCTTGGACAATAAATTCTACATATTTAGATAAACTAAATACTTCCATCACCTCAAAAAATTGCCTACAGGAAAAGCCAGATATTCTGGCAGTACTCTATTCCAACTTTAAGTTTTTATACCTTGAACCTTTATGAGAAAATCCTAAACAGAGAACTGTCACATGTACTAAGGTTTATTTGCAGCACGTCATCCTCAGCTTTCTGATTTATCCCCTGTTACTGTTTCTCTTCACAAAAGCACACAGTTGTCTCTTTTAGCCTATTTGTTTTATTTATTTTGCTTTTCTGAGTTCAAGATTTTATGCTGTAGATTTAAAAAAAAAAGTGACAGAACAGTTTGCCAGTGCTGACACATTTAGGTTTTGTAGTAAAAGCTGTCAGGCCACGCAGCTCACTCAAGGAAACTGTCTTAGCTGAACAGTGCAACTGATTATAAAATAATTATTAAAAATATTACAAGCTGACTGATACAGAGATACATACTGAAGATGAAACACATTACAGCTTTTGTTAATTAGCAGATCTCTTGTTGCATATTTAACCACTTGCAGGAATGAAGAAGTAAATATTTTAACAATTAAAAAGATATTGAAAAGTTGATCTTTCTTTCTACTACCTACCTAATGTTAACTGCATAATACAATTAAAGCCAAGGCATTCATCATATTTTTCTATCTTGCATACAATCTACTTCATGTGTTCTCCCCACACAAGAAAAACTGCTATGGTATAAGTACATTATCAGCTTATGACTTGGAACAAGCAAAATGTAAAAAAGTTCCAGAACTGAGATAATCTCTTCAGTTTGAATTTTGAACCTGATTAGATATTAGTTATGATACAGCCATTAATTCTGCATATTTTGTTTTTCCCCAGGACTCCTGCCTCAATCAGTACACAGAAACATCAGGCCTATGACCAACTAGCCAAGATGTTTGATCCATGGTTTCTTCAAAGTGGTTAACTGAATTTTGCTCAGGAACAAATGTCAAACACACACATTGATTCATTCAGGCTTTTCTAGGGCATCCTTCTGTGACTATTGCATCCATTTACCTGACTGTCAGTGCCCACTGTTTGGTCCACTTGCACTTATCCTCATCTCTCCAGACCCTTCAGTTTCTACCATTTGGGATTTTCCTCTGTCAGTTCCAATGTTCCCTCCATCGTCAATCATTTTTTCCTCCAATTCCAATCTCCCCACCCTCTCCTGCAGAGTTTAGCAGCTTCCTCCTTGTCTCCTGAAGCCCCAACCATTACTCCCACCTGTTTGCACAGGTACCTCAGCTCTATCTCACCCCAAAGCTGACTTATCCTTTCTTCCATATGCAGATGAATTCCCTAAGGATCTCACAGAAAGCACAATTCTTCTATAGTAACCAAATTTAACAAACATTTTCTTGGACAACAGAAAATACATCCAGGAAATTAATACCATGCAACTGCTAACACTCAGGACACCATGTTGAAGCAACTGGATCAATAGATCTTTTAAAACAAGCATTATTTACAAGTGTGTTGGGGTCTTTTTTTATTTTTTGGGGTTTTTTTTCCTTTATTGTCTGCGCTGGAAATAGCTGAGACTTTCCAGCTCAGCACCTGGAACCATTTGTGTGGAGTATAAACTCTTCAGACAGATACCTCACTTGGCAAGTGTCCCAAGTAATTTTATAAAATTATCAGCTAAAAGAAAGGATTTCTTTATGGGAAAGGTCAGACAACCTTTAAAAGAAGAAAGGATAACTAGGCAGGACTGTAAACTGGGAATATATAATGCAGATAAATAAACTCCATACTACTGCTTTACTGTAATGACTTGTTTCTTTCTTTTTGCTGTCAAAAAGGAAATTCTGAAATGCCGCAATTATAAAAAATATGTGGAAAATCTTGTTTAGTAATGATGTTAAAGTAGCTGAAAAACCCTACCAAAACTCAGCAGAACAATAAATATAGTTAAAATTATTATTAACAAATTTTATTATTCGTTTTTTTAATATATTTTCCCATATTGATTTAAATTACCATGTATTTATACAATTTTGATATACTTCTTCCTAAGAATGACAAAGATAAAAAATTATTGCACCCTTATATTCAGTAGAAGAAAAACAACTATATAGCACTTTCAAGCTACAGTATTGACAGCTCATTAAATATATTTAAATCTATCATAACAATGTTTTTTCTTTTAATATTTTGTACTATATTAGTGTCCATGGTGAAATTAGGGACACAATTTGTCACAGAACAGGTGAATACAAATAAATCAATAAATAAACACCAAATAACTTATGTACAGGTCTTCATAATTCAATTTAAAAATGGAAATTTAACTGCTCTTCCTTACGATTTATTTTGTGGAGTTTAAATTTATTGAAAAGAGAATAAAATAATTGCAGCAATTAACACCACATACTGATTGAAGAAGCAATCAAGGTCCTCACAGAGGAACATAACGCATAAACTATCTCCATAACACCTAAAAAGAATGGGTTGCTTGAACAACACCCTCACACTTCAGCAGAGAAGGTAAAACTTGCTTTTATGGTTTGATGGAAAAGGTAATGGTTGCCTCTCAGCTGACATTGATGGATTGGACATCACACCCTCAAAGCCAGCTGGAGGAATTCCAGTTTTCATAGGTGTGATATCACTATCAGTATTGCTGCCACACTCAAATAATTGACCAGTGACATCACACCCAAATTGTAAGATTTTATTTGGAGGCCATGGGCTGCCATGTGTTTAATACTACAGTGGACCACGAGGGCCCTTAAAGCATTTCCTTTTCATTTTTTTCCCTCTGTTAGGTGGGTTATTAACTGCATTAGCAGCATTTCCTACTCTGCATATAGGAAATACCTGCTCCTACCAGTAATACCTTGTCAAACTGTAAAAAAACTCGAAGGAAACTACCCACTATCCTACACTCCATAAATACATCAGGCTCCTAGGCACATAAAAGTGAGACCCTGCAATCCCTAGTTAATACCAGGCAGATCTCTGTTACAGTAGTTTGGCTCCTTCTACACAAACCCCCCACCATTAAATTTGATTCAAATTAATCCTGCCTAAAATTAAAGTAATGCTATTATTTATTATATTGACCATGAATTCTTACTTTAAGAGAAAAACAACTAAGAAGAAGTGGCAGGAATTAGAGATATTTGAAATATAAATAATTGTCATTTTTCAACATGTGATTTTAAGATTAAAATACAAGATATTTAAAAATCAGATTTATTTGCTAACCAAAAAATTGGTTGTGGGCAATGTCTGTTGAACTCAACAAGTGTATAATCTAATTTCTTAGGACAAAGACAATTCACAAAAATACAAATATATTTCATCTTCCTTGGGTTCCATTTTTTGTAAATTGCTTAGGCATAAGAGTTTTTCTAACTATATGAATGAAGGAAAAACACAAAAGCCTTGGGTTTTCTCACTTCAAAGGTAAAAAGTCCAAACTACATTTTAATCCATTTAGTTACACCTTGAGATCAACACAGTCTGAAAGCCCAGCTAAGTCCACTTATATTCTGTATTTATTAAGTATTTGAAAGATATGTCCTTATTTCTAAAATTTCGAGAACCACTGCAGATATTGAGTTATATTTAGAATTGTAAAGAACTTTCTCTTTTTCTTTTAGAGGACCATGGAGAACCATATACACATGAAAACATTTTTATTTATTAAAATTTAGTCATCTCACTTCTGCTTTTTTGTACCACAAACAGATGCAGAAATGTATAATATTCAGTGTGTCTAAAAATGAAAAGCACCAGAGTATAAGCCAGAGTCAAATTCTTTCCCAGCATTAATTCCACCCTTTTTTCTTCCACCATGCATTCTTGCCCCATCTACAACAAGCCTTGAAGTTTAGCAGCTTGAAATCATATGTCTGTCTGTTAAGCTGCTGGTATGTGGAAACAAAGTTTTTAGGAGACCCATAAAATCAAACAAGATCAGACTAAATTATCTGCTGCTGATCTGCACTGATACATTGGCGCTAGTCACTAAACCAGTCACTTAGGGTCCTCAAAAAAATTCAAGGGCGATGAACCATGATGTGCAACTTCATTGAAAGCTAGTTAAGCACATTATCAGACAGAAAAAGCATTTTGGACCCCCTCTGTTGTCACCCTGGCAAACAGTAACAGTGATAATTACCTCCTCAGCTCTGGTGGGGACCAGCTGAAATATTACACCACCAAAGCTCCTTCATTCCACAAACTGATCTCCTAATGACTAGGAATGAATTCAACTATTTTTTAATTCTGGGATAGAAGTTATGCTCCCAAACTTGTGCAGAGGTCTACCTGGAGAAGAGAAGGCTGCACTTCAATCACAGTCATGCCTGTGCAGGTCCCTTATCCTACACTCCAAGTAGGATCAGATCAGAATGGGGCTGCTGGGCTTCCACCACTGCTCCTTCTCCTTTGGGAAGACAACACGTCAGACCTTCTCCACCTCCCACTGCAAAGCTGCAGCTGGGCAGTGGAGTTTTCTCCTCACTCCTTTGCTCTTGCTCCTGTTTCACACACAAAGTCTGTTTTGCTCTCAGGTTCATAATTTTTAAGACAAAAAAAGGACTGCATTAGTCATCTAAACATGGTGTTACGAACATTTTCAGATCACCTGCTAATTCTAATTGAAATTAGAACTAACCATAAGTGTAGAATTGATCAGAACTCCCTTATACTGGGTATTAAAAACTATGAACAGCTGTGGAAAAACTAAGTATTGAGTATGTGTTTGTGCATGAGCTTCCAGAGAAAATTCTTGATCCTGGAGGACAGCAGCGTGTGGTGAGCAAGTTCAATCTGCTGTTCTTTATAGCAAAATTCTTAACACTTCTCCAGGTCCTCTGCCTCTGTGTAATTACCCTAATGGTTAAAGCCATGAGAAAAGCACTGATAAAGAACCCCCATGACACCATGAATCACATGTCAAGTGATTCCTTCAATAATTTTTTGTTTAGCTGGAACAGTGTATCTTAAGTGAAAGTTTCAGAATGCACCACAACTGTTCGATGCTCAATTCTTTCCTGTTGCAGATTTCTCTCTTATCTGTCCCAATAATTTTGTGTCTGTGTGAAACACATGCTGCAATTAGCTCCACTGCAGTTTTCCAGTCATCATAAAGTGGCAATCTACAATTTTAGTCCATGAATGTCGTGACAGTGCTTCTGAGCATTTCATCCCTTATTTTCTTCTACAGACATGACTTATAGTTTTGTCTCATTTATACTCTTCCTTTACTCATCAGACTCCCTTAAATTCTGCTTCCTGCATGACTGTATTTCTGATTTCCACATTCTCTGTTCCTGCTCTCACTTTGCAAAATATCCCTGGAAAAAGCCTCCTGCCCCTGTAGCTTCCTCTGTTATAACACAGTAAAGTACAAAAAGGCAACTGGCATACCCTGGTTATGTAGGGTTTATAATTTAAAATATGACAGTTTGTAGGTTAAAAGTATAACTATGGTAGTTGTGAACCACATTCCTAAACATGAATCTTGCAATCTGCCATCTCTCCTAATATTGAAATATCCACCCTTGTTATTAATATCCCAGCCTTTTTATGGATTCAATTTAATTACCAACATTTGAAAAATATTTTGGCTCTAATAAAATTAAATTTCTTTATTGTTGTTCCAAGAGATATATCCTCAAAGACTCCAAAACTTTTGGCTATGAAAATAAGCATCTAAGTCTTTGATTCTTTGGATACTTATCTTCTCTGAACACATCAAGGAAAATAAGCAAATAAATAAATAACCCAACTTTGAACTGGTATGTCTGAGACCTTCAGGTAGCAAACAACAATATTTGACTGAGGTATGTAAGAACTCAAATATCACAGATAGGATACCATGGAAATGCTTAGAACAGGGGAAATGAAAGCCACTATACACAACAATACCATGTTTTTTAATTCTCTCTAAACACATGAAACATCTTTTAAGTCAATATGATGCACTAGATATATGCCCTTTTTTCTTTTTCTGCTTTTGACCACTGGAATATCTTTTTTTATTATTATTTCTAAATATAGGGCGAAAGCCAAAGCAACAATCACAGACTGGTTTACAAAGAAAATCATCAGCCAAGATCTGTGGAACCCTTTCATGAACTAACTTTCCCAATGCCTTGTACTTGCATGGTTAGCCCCCTGTATTTTCAGTGCCATTGTCAGCAGGCACATACAAATTGGAAAAAAAATAATTAATTCCACTCCTAAGTTCTAATCACTCCTAAGTGATGTGGAGACATCACTTAGAAGAGGTAGAAAATGGTCCAGGACTAAACAACATGCTCAGTAATTTCAAATACACATTTATATCTCTGCTAGGACTGCATAGGATTTATCTACAGGGCACACAGCAAAGCCAAGGGACTCATTGAACTGGGAATCTCAACTGACCAAGCTCAGCCTCTTGTTTCAACAGCCCTGTCCTGAGTTCATGTTTTGCACTGAGAGGAATTATTCACCCACATGCAAAAAGGACAGCTATGATTATAATATTCCTCTGACATTTCAAAAATTAGTAGTCCTTCTCTGGTGTATTAGATAAGGAGTGACTTGTCTTGTGTTGTGAGCAACCATTTAAGGTGCCTACAAGACACAAACTACGATGAGCAAGTGAAAAAACTATCTCAGAGACAAAAAGCCTAAACAGCAAAACTCAGCGACTCCTGGCAAATTATACTTTTAGAAATACTACTATTTCTACACATGCATACAAAAAAATCAAGAAAACAAAAAAGGTGAAGTCAATTGGGTAATCATGGCTTCTGGAAGAGATATTCAGATGAAGTTTCTATTTGCCCCATGCAGCCAAAAGTAATAATAATAAAAATGTTTTAAGGAAGGTGGAAAATCATCTGCTTCAGAGAGAGAGAATGCAATGGCTGTAAGGGTGAGTATTCAGCTTCCCCAGCTCTCCAAAGACTGTCACAGCCCTAAGAAACTGTGGGGTAAAATTTCCCCTACCCTCTCTCTCCCTCACAAAAGGATCTGCACAACAGTGGGCAAGAACAGCTGTTTTATAGAATTGCTTTCAATAAACTTCCCTGAGTGCACATCTCCTGATTTGTGATGCCCTTTGATTTACTGAAAGTGAAAATTCAAAATCACACAGATCATAACATTCAGAATTAGTAATTTCCATTACAATTGTACCTATTATCCATTCAAGGACTTCAGTCCCTTTTGTCCACATTTTTACAACTTCAGATAAAATTATAAGGAAACAAATAAAGGTGCGATAAATAGGAAGATACAGCCCTGATCTGAATATTTATCAGCTTTGCTCATCACTTGACCCTCTTTAGTCAGACAGAAGTGAATAGCCTTTAAGGATAATTATTAGGGATTTAAAGGGAGACATGGTGGTGAGTTTACAGACTTGTACAGAGCTTCCCCTCACCTTGAAGAAATATGAGAGAAACTGATGGTGTGATCTGCTAAGCCATGGGGAATAAATGCTGACAAAACCAGGAGAGGACACCAAACAGTTACAGCAGTTCTACTTTCTTTCTTCTGCACTCATGAAGCCAAGTTGTGTATACTAGAATATAGATACAGGTCTGTAACAGAGACAGGTCACTATAAACTGTCTCTGTTCCCAGACTAGAGTGCATCAGGCCCCAAACATGAACAAGCTAAAAGTGAGTCATTGCATTAAACAGATTGGACATTCATAGCATCTCACTTTGGGGGAGATGGAAGAGCCATTGATATTGGAAGAGATCACCCCTTAAAAGTTGTAGTAACAGGAGAAAATACCTTTAAAGAATAAAAGCAGCTGCTTGTACTGCTGTGAAAACTTACATGCACATCTGGGCTTTCATACAAAAATATTTTAATTGTATTTCATATGAAATATATTTTATTCCAAATTATTTACCTAGTTTAGTGGATACATGTATTCAATTATTATTTTGATTAAAGAAGTAATGAGGTGACTTAAAAGCATTAATTTAAAATTACACAGTTTGATTTTTGTAACATTCTTAAATACACAGCTTGGACAAATGCACGTGTAAGCAGCCCCCAAGCACATCCCAGTAACTGTATCTGCCAAGTCTTATTGTGCTAAACATGAAATTCATTCCTTTGACCTCGTCTCCTGCCCTCCTGCTGCAAGGACTCAAGCATTTACTGCATGCTGCTGCTTCTTCTCTCCAAATCCATAACCTGATGTGCTACAGGACACTGAAAGGACGATCAAGCCAAGTTCGTGCAGTGGGACTTTGATGGCATTGGGGAAGTGACAAGGGCAGCTCAGGCAGCTGAAAAAGCAAGGGCCTGCTGGGCTGTGTCTGTCGTGGGAGAAACCCCCATCTCCCACTCATGGCTCACGTGCTGGGATCCCAATAAACTGAGAGGACTGCAGCATGCAGGAGGGATTGACATGTGGAAAATCAAATATGGAGGGGAAACACTTCTTTTATGATGCACAAAACCCATTGGTGTGGTCAACAGATGGAATGTAGCCAGATGCTCATTACAGCAATGCTATTGACATTGCTACAATTAAGGTAAGAGTCACTGTTTCCACTGTAAACTCCTGTTTGCAAGACCTTATAAATTGGCCGTAAAACTTCACTTCAGGCAGAACCTTAACACACAAGGTCTCAGCATTAAAGTATGTTTCACATATATTAAAAAAAATGGTGTGCCTTTCAGATTACATGGTAGCTCAAAACAGGTTTCTCATTCTTGTTCTAGTATTCTCTGCAGTCCATGCACTCAGAAAAACCTTTGTGTCTACTGAGTAGAATGATGGAATTTTCCATTCTAATTACAATTTTCCATCGTTGGGAGCAGTTCCATTTCTTATTTTACTGTCGCATTAATAAGCTAAGTAGTTAGCACTGGAAAACTGGTTATCATCTTTGAAACAGTATTTGTAATTCACAACAGCTCCTATATATGCATTTTACATAATCAAAAGGATGCATTATAGTTTTTGAGTCTATTTTCCTCACATAAACACCCTCCCTCAATGTAAAAAAAAAAAATCCTCTAGTTAATACAGTATGTTATCCTTTGTCCCTGAAGTAAGAGGGGAAAAATTTCCTTGGACTTCAACAGGAGCAGATCCAAGCTTTCAAAATACATGGGTGCATTACACTATAATTACTTCTTATTTATGGAGTGCTGACAGTAGGCTCAGGGCTGTGCAAACAAAAGAAGACATGGTCCCTGCCCCTTGGGGCTTGCAATCTGAAAACACAACAATTGAGGCACATAAAACATCAAGTGGTGATACAGTCCACAGTGGAACACTAACGTGTTTGTTTCCCCATAAATAAATTGCTTTTGGAAGTGGAGGGAAAAAGAGCAGATAGTCTTCTTCAATTTGCTCTTTGAGGATTTGAAAGAATTCATATTCCTAGCGCCCTGACTTTCAAATTCCCCATCAAGCAGGACTGTGAGAAAAACAATATATAATATGTAAGGACTTAGTAGGCATTATCACAGAAAAAAATAAAAGTTTGCATTCCCTTTAGAATGTAACTGTATGTTTGCATTGAAGAGCACACATCACCCTACTTCTGCACAGAATGGATCTGCCTTATTCACACACACACACTGCACAACCCACCACAGCTGGGAGTCAGAGCAGACAAGGGACTTCTCAGTAGAGATTTTGTGCTCATGAAACCTGGATTGAGATATATAAACCCAGTGCACTCTGTCTTTAGAAAACATCTGCAGGCAGGTTTTCTAAAGCTCAGGAATGACCTTGGTCTAAGTGCTCCAAGATAGGGCCCATTTCAGCAGCCTTCCAGGAGACAGAGAACATTTCATTCCATTCCTTCCAAGGCACATTCCAGGGATGTTCCCAGCAGACACAGACTCACCCTGTACTACAGAGCAAGTTCTTGGTTTAGAACAGTCATTTTAAACTTAATCAGACCAGCTTTAATTCAAACATTAGTGGAAGGCTAACCACTTCTTTCTCCTGATTTCATCTCCTCTGGCCACTGACAGCAATACCATGGGCCCTGTATGTCTTCCCACTGCCAAATTAAATTTAAAAATGTTGGAAACAGGAAGACATTTTGGCACATGCAACACAATCCCAACTAAAGTGCTGATGTTAATGCTTCTGGAGCACTCCCCAGTTGTGTATATGACAAAATCCAGTCAAAACTTTGTAAGAGCAAGATCCTGCAGCTTGTAAGCTCCACAGTGCAAGTGCCTGAGACTACAGCTTTGCATTCTTCACATAAACTTCTTATGACCTGTGGCTTATGGCTGGATCCAGTTTTTAAATTAATCCAGCCTTGGTTATTTATCACACTGGGTCAGTGACAAGTTTTTAAAAAACTATTTGTTAACTAAACATTTACACTGTTAACTTGTTAGACTGTAATGTCTTCACAGAATTATAGGGAGGTGGTTTTGTTGTTTTGTTGTGGGTTTGCTTTTTTTAAGACTGAGGCCTAAAATTTGACCTATTCTAGAAGTGATCCTCCTTTCCATTTCCATTTATTTATTTTTTCTACCTGTCTGTCACTGGTGAAATCAAATTAATGAAAGGCAAGTGATATTAGTAACAGAAAAATTAATGTCTAGGGAGTACCACAAGAAACTATACATAAGAAGTAACAACAATAAAACAATATGAAACAATATGTAAGGTTATTTGTTTACTGAAATGATCCCCCAAGAGGTATCCTGGGGCTTGGAAAATGAGCACATGTAACTGAAGGGAAGGATGTTGGTGGAGGGGAGATGACATCCCTGCCCATGGCAGAGGGACAATGAATGACAAGGCCTTTGAGGGTCCCTTCCAACCCAAACCATTCTATGATTCTGTGATGAAGCAGCTATAGCAGACTAACTCAAATTTGCAGGTTTTCTCATCCAAATAATGAAACAGTGTACTAAATAAACTTCAGTGTAATTACAGTAGGGATGAATATTTTAGAAGACACAGTGGAAAATCAAGGCAGAGAAAAAGAAAATGAAGCAGCATTTAAATTTTGACCTCCCAACCACAGTGAAGTAGAACTTGTGCTGACTGCACTTTGCAAACAGAAATGTGAAAGAAAATGTAAGTGAACACTGTCCCTACATCTGCACTATAACACGTTTCTGAGAGCTCTTCCTCTGCTATCCCCCAATATTATGATTAAACCCACTTATGCTACTTAAGACATCTTTGCACTGTTACTACATTCAGAGGCAATGAAGAGTGTTATTTACACACTGATTGGAGGTGGATGTACATGGTGTCTAGAAATATAAACTGTCATGAGGGACATCTTAAGGATAAAAAATGAGATTTAAGTCAACACAGATAAGACTCTATCCAGACTTAACTCCAACCCATTCACAAAGAGGTATTTGCAAGGTAGGTATGGATTGATTTTTACCTTGAAAATATTACAGAATCCTTAAAGAGCTCAAATAGCGAAGAAAGAATGGGAAAATATATGGTGGGATTGAAGGCACAGAAGATGCTTTGTGCCTCGTGAGTGCATTTGCTGTGGCTGGGCACACACTGCAATCCAGAGCCAGGCACAAGAGCCACATGTGAGTCCTCCCCTGCTCCTGCTGGCCGCTGTACCCTGCTGGACAGAACCTGCCTCCTCCTGCTCCTGGCAATGCTGGGCTGGGGATGGAGGTCACTGCATTCTGCTGACCTTCTACGTTGTGATTATTTTTTTTCCCCTAAAAAACTTCTGTCTCTGTTGCATTCCTTATAGACACTCCCTGTTAAAAACAGGTATTCATACAGGCAATATACATAAATACAATTTAATACAAGGACTGGGGAAAGATTCATTAGTAAGTAAACAATGACTAAATCAAACCACTTGAAAAGAAAACCACAACAACCATTTGGTCATCTCTTGTAAGAACACATGTGATAATCTCATGCAAAATTCATGCCTACAGACTTGCCAAATACCATGAGCTGAGTGCTGGTTTCACACATCTAAGCAAAACAATTTAACTGCAATTCTCAAGACTATTTTTAAACCTCTAACATCCGACTAAATTCTGTCACATTAAGATAAAAGAATCAGTAAATAAAGAAATCTGTAAACTGCATTTTTTCCTAAAACATTTTTTGTTATTTGGAAGACCTATAAAATTCAGTGTTGTAATGAAGTACTTCTGAATTTTCAGCAACTCAGATGTCTTTTTCTCTTCCATGTTAGGGGACTGTCATGGCAAGCTAGGGAGTTTGCTGTAACCTCTATTGTTTGTATTGAGTTCTGCAGGACCAAGGCTTTAAACTGTAGGTCACCTTTTGGAATGTAAATTAGAGCAGACCAATGGCTGTCACTTATTTATATATTTTTAGCTTGTTTAAGTTTCAAATCCTCTTTTCTACAATTGGAATGGCCCATTATGTAGAACTAATTCTATTTCCCTCTACTTTGACTTTACTCATTGTGTTGCTCAGTTTTCCCTGAAAAGTCTGTACATATTTATGATTGTGAAAACCAGAAAACTTTCTCTGTGTTTAAAATAATGGATATTTAAATCTAATCCTAGTTCAAGTGTAAGCATCTTTAATACATTTAAACTTTAAAATATTTAATGCCTTTCTACGTAGACATCTGTTGCCAGAGATTAATCTACCCCTGAAAGAAATGTTTTATTAATGCCAACTGAAAAGCAATTGACTTAACTACCTGGAACAGGATACAAAACTCTCTTACAGAACTCCCCTTTTTGCTCCTTGCTGGGGTTGGCTCAGTCACAGGGAAAGGAGGAATCTTATCTTTTCTTTGATAAAAGGCTATTGCAGATACCCTTCTGATATCCAGGAAATATCATGTCTAATGAATAGGCACTTTGTTACTGAAGTTCAACTTCTGGTTAGAAATAATTTTTCAAGTGCTATATATAAGAAATGACAACTGAAATCTATCCAAAGAGAGACTAGTCTGAATGATTTACAGCTGGCAATGATGGGAAAAGCCATTTTTGTTATGCTGAATCAGTAAAGACATGACAGGGTAAATTTGTATTTGACCTTTAAAGAATGAGTTATATAGGCAAAATCCAGAGACCTCATGTTAGTGGACTGTTTACAGGAAACAAAACCCTCCTGAATGGTTGAACACATTAGAAATCCAAACTCCTTGGACTATTTTTTGTTTGTTTTAGCAGCATCTTCCTAAACCAGCACCAACATGCAGTAACTCTGAATATTTCACTGGATGCCAGTGGACATAGTTTTATAATTGCCTTCAGTTTATCTGCTCTTCAGATACAAGTGGGCATCCTGCCTTCCTATGCCCCCTCTCCCTGAGCCTCCCAGGCACAGATTTCAGTACTCATCATTGACCTTTTTTGGCTTCAATCTACTTTTTGCAGCTGGTGAGCTGGATAAACTCACTGATTCAACAGAGAAATCTTTTTTTTTTTTTTTTTTGGTAAGGGTTATGTTCAGCCAGATCTGTAGGCTGATCATGAATATTAATAATGGCAAAAAGGACCCAGGAGTCAAGGAAAGAGCAGGAGCATCCTCCACAGAAGCACCAGTACACTTAGACCAGCTTTCACAGTTTGTACTTCCCATATACACTGTTCTGTCTCTCCCTTCTCATGCATAATTTCTGCCTTTTTAGAGGGTTTTTTGGTTATTTATATCACATGGCTACAAAATAACAAGCTAAGATTAATTGGAATGTCTTACTCTCCTATAAAATATTAAAGAACCTTGCAAGTTCCTTTGATTTCTGTGTTATGAAGGTAGGAAAATGGACAAGGCAGGCTATTGATAAAGGAATGCAAAGTTCTTCTTTAGGTAACAGATTCCAGTTGATAATAACTGCAAATTGGCTATAGCCTAATAACAGCCTTACAGCTGGATAACACTGAATTAGTTACTATCAGCTGTGATCTGAGGTCTTAGCAGACACTAAGTTGTACTATAGAGCTGGCCAGTACAGTATTATTAGAAATCTAAAGGGAAAAATCAAGGAGAGAAGGCAAAATTCAGGGTTTGCAAATAGAGAAAAGAGGTTCATTCATGGGGTTCTTCTGACTTCTCTAATAAATTCACATCCCAAAGTGTGTTAGCACTTGTGGCGTCACCAGGAAGTTATGTGCAAAATTCCCTTCACAGCAGCTCAATCTCACATAGAAAAAGGGCATTTAATGGTCTGTAGATATGCAAGATATACAGGTAAGAGTGATTCTTGAATTCCCCGTTCCTGACTGACTGCTGATGAACTAAAGTCTCTTTGATACAAGCCCCAAGTTCTCCTGCTGAGAAGACTCATTTAAATGTAACTTGTGATGCCAGAAAGACCTTTCAGCTACATCTGGTACTTTATAATAACTTCTGAAACTTTGCTTCACCTTTGCTGGAATGAAAGGCAGATAGAAAAATGCATTAAGTATTCTCACTTCTGTACTACCTGTCTATATGTGTCTATAAATTTCATTGACCATATACTCTGAGGTCTTGGTAAAATATCTCAGTCCACACAAGCCTAATCTAACTCTGAAGTCAGCACTGCTTCAAGCAGGAATGTCATCTTAAGTAAAAATCATTTTATGCTAACATATAGTGGAAAATTTATACAAAATATTCATTTCTCAGTTTTACATAAGATTTTGATTTATCCATGAAATCTGTCTGAATAGGAGCGAGTGCCACAGCACTCCAGACCATGAATCAAGTCTGGCTCAGGAAACATTTATTCCCCTTTGTCCATCAATGAACATGCTGTTAAAAGTGATCTCAGCTGCCAATTGGTTTTGAAGCACCCAGACATGAGGGTGGTTTATACACAACTGCCTATTCTCTGAGAACATAAATCAGCTGCAATTTTTTGATATTACTCTCTATGTACACGTGCACTGTTCAAGAACATTATCTGAGGAATTCCCTGGAGCTGTTTTCTACATGAGTGTATGTCAGCTTTTCCTCTTGAGCAGAGCTCCTCCTTTCCTGCAGCACCACCTGAGCCATGCCTGCTCAAAATTGTCACTCCCATGTAACATAATCCCAGCTAAAACTCCCATGTGAGATGTAATCTCAGCAAGCCCCTTGGAATCATCTCTGCCAGGACTAAAAGCCTGCATTCTTCCAAGGGAAGGAATCAATATGATAACAGTGTCTCAGATGGATGCCTAATCTGTCCACATGAGAACCTGCCAGGAGAACACTCACTCACAGTGTAAGATTAAACCACCTTTATAATCTGTCATTAGAAGGAAGAGGAATTCATTCATTTTCCAAAGCTTCTCTATGACTCTCAGTTAAACCTGTCATGTTTTCATGCCTGTATAGAAAATCAGAAACAAAATGCATTGCAAAAAGTAAATCAAAAATCCAATTTCGCTTACAAATTTCTGTTTAGTTTTGTCCCTAAAAATCTATTTCCATTCGTATCCTTCCTACAGAACAAGTATATAAGGTTTAACCACTAAAACAAGACATCAAAAGCTCCATTGTCCTTAAATTGTGACTATTTTTTCTTTTAAACTAACAAACACATATCTGAAAATACAAGTCACCTTTGTGAACTAACACTGATCATATGTCCAACTAATTATTGACATTAATACAGAAAACATTATAAACTTCAGATCAGGAATTATTTTAAGGCAGCCCAGTTAAAGTTTCACAAGAAACAGCACAAACCAACCAAATAGTCAACCATATCTTTAATCACTAAAAAACAAGTATTTCCAAGAAAATACCTCTACAGGTCAATACAACCAAAAATATTATTTCATAGCTTCTTCTGTAATAATTTTTTTTCAAATTTTACTTTAGGAAATCCTTTGCACTGACATTTTTCTCATTACTGTTTTTTAAAGGTAAGGAATTTATGCCTCTAAAACTACCCTCAAAAGCTACCTCCTGGGAAGCAGAGATCACTGCATTGTGTCCCCACAGGAACAGGAGAGGTTACCAGTTAAGAATTAAAGAAAGACAAATCAGTGGCTAAAAAAGGCTTTCTAGAGGAACTAAATATAAGCCAATTCTGACAGCTCTGCTAATCACTTGATTAATCATCTTCAGAAACAATATTAGGGCACATGACAGTAGTTTATCTTTGTAACATCTGTCATCCAGACAGGTATCCACCCCCCCTTCAAACCAAATACATAAAAACCAAGACACGAACCACACCTCGTTTTGGGTAAAATTAACAAAAGTTAAAATTATCAATGTGATTGAATAGTTTAGGGAAAAAAATATCAAAACATACTGACTCCAGCAAAAAATACAATGCAGACTTTTAAGTGAAGCAGAATATCAAGAAAATGACTGCCTTAGTTAGATTTGACCCTGAGGAGCAATACCTGCCTGAAAAACATGGTGATCTGAAGACAAGCTGAAAATGGTGACATGCCCAATATGAGAGCAAACAACCTCACATATTCTTTTGTCAGAAGCAGGGTTATCATCATGATTTCACAATGAGTAAAGCAACACATTGGCATAAAAAGGAGATGGCTTGAACTCTCCATGGTCAGACCAGAGCAGCAGTAACCAGGCTATGTGTCTCTCATCTCAGGCCTCCTTTACAGCACGGTGCAACCCTGGTGCTGTTTTATTTACCATCACTTAACCCACACAGGCAGCATTTTTTTACTCACTAGGAAGCATCAAACTTTTCTCTTTATCTGTGACTCCTGTAGTCAGTACAGGACAGAAGCAGTGGCCCCTAGAATGCAATTTGGAAATGCCTTATCAAGACATGGGGTACTGTAGGTATATAAGCATGGAGCCCTAATTCCCCAGAAACAATCTCCCCCCCAAAACCATCTATGCCTTCTTCCAGCACAAAATACCAACCCCAGCTTCCACTCTGAGCCAAAGGCACACCTATGTAACATAAGGTAATATCTTGCTTTATTAAGGTATTAACCTACACCTGAATGTTTGGCCACCAGAAGCAGCACAGCTTTGCAACCTGACAAACATCTAAGGACAACTTGTCACAAAATTTTGTCTCCATAAAGCATGAAATCCTTGAAATCCTTCATTAAATTCTGCTTTTGTTATGGAATCACAGTTTGTGAGCATTAACCTTGAGAATTACATAAATTCCCATTCCAATAAGAAGACAGAAATCAGTAACTTGCTAGAAAAACAAATTGTTGTCACTCACTCCACCAAGGGGGAATTTTTTCTGGTCATTATTTTAGGTAGCACAATAAAGTACACAGTAAGCATCTTTCCTTGCTCCAAGAAATACAGTGAAATATCAGCTCAATTTCATTAAGGTTGAGTCTATGGGAATTGTGCAGATCCCCATGGCAGAGGCTACCTGGGAAAGTGGGGTCCAGGTAATACTTAAAGATGTCTCACTTATTCCAACAGAATGGGGACCAGTCCACGGTCTGCAGGCTGTGCAGCTGTATCAACTCCTAAATAAAATCCAGCAGGATGCTTTTTCTAAACCCTAAAATCAACAGTGTATCACTTTCCTCTAAGGATCCCTGTTATAACTTATCCATGATACATAAGGTTTCTTGTATTCTGACACACATCTGCTTCTAAGTTTTTTATCAGTCACTCCTCCATACTGTGCACTTTGTTAAATCATCAAAAATCCCTGATTTGTGTTTCAAAGGAAGCACCATACTGCTTAAAAATTATGCTTAAAAATGAACATCATAGATGATCCTCCTAGAACGAACATATGCCTTTTTGATTCCCTGGACTTTTATTTTCATAGTTTAAGATGCAAACATTTTTGACCAGGGAAAAAGCAAATAGAAGGAAAGCAAATGAATATGATATCAGTGCTACTGAGAATAATTCTTTTTAAAAAGCACCACTATTATTTACAGTTTGGAAAATAAAAACCAGAGACCAACTGAGGTGTCAGTTTTTTAATTCACAGTATGACAAAATGATTACCAGGTGTCAATCCAAGTATGCAGTTGATGGGCTGGATTCAGAAATCAGGTGGGAATTTTTGCAAACTGTTTTCAGAAATTGAGATGGATTACTTTATCCCCATGAAGTGAAGTCCCACCAGAAAATGCTGCCCAGCCATAAATGCAACAAGGACTTGAAAATGGAGCCTTTCGAGACCAGGGTCACACCTAGGAGCAAAGCAGGGCATGGGTCTAAACTGGGTGGCAAAGTTACATGCACAAAATTTCAAAATGACATTTCAACCTTAAATTCTAACACTGACTCAGCTTTGGAAATAGAAAACCAAACAAATATTTCTTAAAATAAGGTTTCAATGCTACCAATAATAATATGAATTGCTTTTTACACTAAAATATGCAAAAAAAGGTAATGGGATTTTTTTACTCACTTGGATAGAAAAACAGTAATTAAAAAACTTGATATCTTCTTTCCACCATACAATGGATTTAGGTACTCAGCCTAGCAATCTCCTTTCAATATTTGTAATTACTGGCATTATTTAATAATGAAATTTTGAAAGAGAATTATTTATTATTGAAGAAGATTCAAACTCATTCAAATTTAATTTTTGTTTAAGAAAACTAAAAGGGGCACTTGCTCCATCTTAGCCCCCCAGCTGGTAAATAAATAAATAAATAAATATTATTTTTATGTTTATGGCAAGTTGCCAATGCTCAAATTGGCCTCCTTGAGAGGCTGATAGAGCTGTTTAGTCACTACCACTTTGTTTGAAAAACTGAATGAAAACCAGGGAGGCTAAAAATGTCTTGGTTTACATTCACTAATACAAAAGAGAAAAGAAAGAGTGATAATGGATACAGTGAGGGTAGCTATGCCTAAATACTTTAGAGTCAGTCTCTTTAAAAACAATGTAGGAGGGAAAAAAGAGTCTAAAAACCTCATTGTTCTAATTGCTTTTCATGGGGCTAATTGGTTGGAAGTGACACTGGAGCTTCTCAAAAATGAACTACAGTCTCATTAAAATTGTAAAGGATTTAAAATAAAGCATAATTTTATTATTTCATCCAAATTCATTGTAAATTCTTGGCTTTCCTATAATGACCCACAGTATTTCAGCAAACAACTCAGGATTTTCCCACTATGGGGGCTCCAGTTCACTCCATCTTTTCATTCCCCTTAAAGCCTCTGCATAATATAAAGTTGCTTAATGATAACAGGCTCTGGGGGTCCCTGAAAGGAGCAGAAGGAAGAGCCTACAGTAGAATGCTTGCTTCAGATTTCTTGTTTACTCTGTGCAGCTACTCACATTCCTGAGTGTACTGCAAATTTAAAATACCAAAAAGTTATACATTTCTTATTTTAATTGCAATACAAAATTAGAAACAGATCATCACAGAGAGAAACTAAACCCTACTGAAAACAAGTTTGTTGGTTTTTTTAATGACTGCAGCTGAATATAAAGTTTTGTTATTTTGAAAATGTTTTGACATGTGTTGAATTAAAGCCGAAACAATTTCAAATGCAGTAAAACCTCATCTAGAGATGAACTGAAAAATTTACTGGTTCAATGCCACGGCAAGAAAATTTGGCAATGATACATATTTTTTGAAGTCATTAAAAAGCTGGGAGATTAGTTTTTCACCTAATGTATTGTGTGGAAATACACCTTACCAGACCCATTTATTCTTAATGCAATTTAAATGACATCCAGTGGGTTTAAGCAGACACTAGAAGCAGTACTCCATTTTTAAAAGAATGCCATCCACCATTGTACACAACCAAACAACCAAATATCAAATGAGGTCTGAATAAACCAGTTCTGACCATTTCTTCAGTTCTACTTATATCCTAAAAATCCTCAGTATCTGCCAGAGCACTTTGGGGGCATATCACCAAGAGATTATTTGTCCACTCTACTTCAAAGCATTTAAAAGAGACGGAAAGTTTCCTGTAAATTTTCATGTTCCTTATCTTCATTAGTATTTTGTATCAGTAAGGCTTACTTCCCATTGTGCAGAATACAGAGGCAAACTTGCTGTAAGTAATTGTTAATTACAAGTATCACAAAGTACAAAATGGTCTGTGAAAGAAGGGCTCCTTGGCAGCAACTGTGAAAACTGAACCAAGGTATTTGAGAATTAATCTGCTGCTGAATGTGGTCCTACAAGTGCAGCTTTGGAAATAAAGTTAAAAGAAGCTACTGCTGGCCAACCACAAATTACTTCAAATATAAAAATAAAGACCAATAAATCATCCAAAAGGCAAATCATAATCATAAGGAATGACAAGAAAAAATCCTACAGAACTACTTCCAGGGGTCAGATGAGGTCCCCTTATTCCATGCCTTTTATTTCTCAATCACATGGGTGTATTTTGTCTCAAGAAGAGCTAAGTGAAGAAAAATTTCTTGAGGTTTACATGACTTACAAGATTTTAATTTAAACCAAGTACAAAGCTCAGTTTCAGCGCCCCTTATTAGCAGCCATGTTACAAAGACCAGCAAATTGGGGGGTAAAGCTGCTTTAGCAGTGATGCTTATCTGACTTCAACACATCTTTCTTCATGTTTCAATCAAAGAACAGCTGCTGTCATCCTCCTGAGAAAACAGTGATAACAGAACATGGAGCCAGCCCTAAAACCTGCTAACACAGGAGCCTTTGTGGAAATAACTCATCTGCCCTTAAACTTCACACACAGCAAAGCTTGTGACTGAGGTGAAAGGATGGAGGTAGCTGGAACATTCTTTCAAAGCCTTGTGCTCCCTTTTCCAGAAGGACTCAGATCCAAGACCTTGCTCTCCAGCTGCTGCACCTTGATCTCCAGATAACCACAGGGATGGTCTGTCAGCAGCCAGCCTGTCAGAATGATCACAAACTACTAAATCCATCAGTGTCCCAGCAAAAACCTTTAGGACAAAGCACGGTGTGTCTTAACGTCGACAATCATATTAGCAAAAAGTTATTTTTTAAATAAAATATTAAATTGCTATTTGGGATTTTTTTTTTGTTTGTTTGGACTGATAATAGTTTGGTGAGTTTTGGGGCTTTTTAATAGGTGTAGATATTAATTCTAGTGTTCAGTGAATAATTTGGAGAAACACGTCCCCTTAAGAAAAAGATTTAAACCCTAGTAGTTTCAGTAAAAATAACATTCTACAACAAATGCAGTAGTGAAAAGAAATCACTTTAATGGTAGGACAGTGCATTGAGACATCATGTCCTGGAGAAAGGAGGGAATTCCTTGGACTTACTACCTTTAACAAGGATCATCTGTAGGGTTTTATTTGGTGCAGACAAGAAGAAAGTGAAAGTTTCGTAAACATAACACTTCAATTGATCTAATTTTATTCAGTTTTTATATGAATGAGATCTGTGTATGTTTTAAAACATAGTCACACATCTTCCTTAATACATGCAAGATATTAAAGTCCTCAAAAGTTTTATAAAATTTGCAACTAAGTAATTAATTCCTTTTAGGAGGCTGAGTAACATTCTCCTCTCAAAGGAAGATAGAGAAAATGAAAAGTGAAAATCCTTCTAGGATTTCACATCATTCCTATAACTTCCAGGAAATAACTGCTAATACATAAAATCTCTAAAGATTTAAACAACAAACCACAAGCACCAACATATCGACCTTCAACCTAAAATAACTTTTACTGTATATTGACCTTCCTCATACAGTTGTTTCTTTGCCTTGATAAATAAAACAGCATATTAAGCACGCTGCATACTGTACCTTTGTTAACACAAGAAATTCCCATGAAGAAATGTGTGTGAGGAACACCTCAGAGCTGGATGTGCTCACCTTGCCAGTTGCTAACCACTTTGGTAAGTAAAACTTCCTGCCAATATGGACAACTGGATCCTTTGGGAGGGAAAGCTGGCATGCTCTGCCTCATCAGCCACCCAGCAGCTAAAGGGACATTGAGCAGCACCTCCCCAGCACACACACGCACTGCCTGAGCCCTGGGGGAACCTGAGCTGGGGCTCTGCTCCTCAGTGTGGCCTTTACAAGCCCTTCCTTCTTTCCCTGCCTCACAGAGGATGCTACTGGTCAAGCTGGTCTCACAAAATAATAAACAACGTTTGACTGCGCCTGCAAGAAACATGCAACCCATACAGCTCAAAATGCAAATTTAATGGGATGGGTAAATGCCAGATGGATTTGCATTCATGTGGGTTCAGCTCAGGTATGAGTGATTGGAATGATTGACTCTGAAAGCTTCCAGTCACTCTGTGTAAATAAGGATGGATAAAAAAATTTGGCACCACTGCTCAGTCCCTGAGAGAAGAGTCAAGCCAACTGGCCAAAGGAATTTACATCTGGACTTCCTTGAACATGTCAGGATAATAAAATAGTCCATTAAAAATGTATCTTAATCACTAAAGAAAGAGCCATGACATGCATTCTTTCAACCTCAAATGTTGATATATATTTATTTTTCAATGCATGTCAAATTTTCAAGCTTTCAGAAAATAGAATAATTAGGAAACTGCTAATCTAATTTGTACAATATATTTACAACTTGGGCTTAGTGTGCTTGCAAACATAAGATAAACCAACAAAACATCACATATACATCCAGGCAATTAATGTTTTCTTTGAAGTTGTTGTAAATAGGAATCAAATGAAAATATATCCTTATAGAACCAGGAAGTCATGCCAGAGGGCACCTTGTAATTTTTGAAATATTGTTTTAAATAAGCAGATTGACCAGTTGATTAATTTCCAGTGATGACACTGCAGGTATCTTGGAGTTTTTTTAGCTCAATGGCCATATTGTAATTTATTGAGTGCTAGATAACCTACCAGATTCCTACCTGGAAACTCAATAAACAGCACTGTCCTAACCACAAAACCAAAATAGCTGAGTTTATACTTTTAAGACTTCTGCACAACAAGCTGCCTTTTTACTAAGTGGCAAACCCTTGGGAAAACACTACAGACCTGATCTGGAATCTGGTAGAGCTGATTTCTGCCTGGACATAAAGACAGCTTAAATCTGGTGAATCAAACCCACTCACAGTTTTTAGCATTAGGAATTCTTTGATGGTGCATGGGCATTTTGGTCATGTTCTTTAGCATGATACAGCTCTTTCACCACAGTAATGCAAATAGTGCACAATTCTGAGAAAATCAGAAGAAAAGGGAAATTTAGTAGATGTCAAATGGCAAAAAAGCAGCTATTAAAAGAGTATATAGGTTCTTACATAAGCATGAGATCCCTTCATCTGCTGTCAATGACAGTTTGTAAAAACAGCATTATAATAAATGTAAATGTACATGTTATAGTGATTTAAGGAAATCAATATTTTCAAATATAGATCTAAAACTATGTGCACTAAACGTATTGATGCTTAACATACATTTGATTCATTATTTCAATCTGCATGGGTGCACTGGCCTTTGTTCAGACAAGGGGAAAAAAAGGATTTGGACATGGAAGCCTTGGTGCACTACATCATACTGCACTCCAGTTTCACATCGAGATTCTTTTATGACATGTTAATTTTGTTTTAAAATTGAATTCTTTCTGCTAAACCTGTAAAGCTTTTGATTATTGACTCCAAGCACAGAGATTTCACATCGTAAAGTTATTTAAACTATGTGCACACCCTACAGATTAGTAAGTGCCAAATTCTTCCATTGTTTCCAAATTTTTGTCCTGCTTGGATATCATACAAGCTGTCCTATACAATATAACATCTCTGCCAGAAATTGCTAAAGTGAGAACAAGTGTTCAAGACTCATTGCAGCAGTTGCCTTGGAAATTGGCAATAAGGATCCAAAATTCTTTCTCTACCACACACCCAAAGTTTTGAGTCATTCCTGATTTCATTGGAGTAAATTTATACTGTGCAGTCTGTATTCATGGATTCTTTCTAAAATCTCTTCTTCATGTTCTACAGGAAAACAGACAAACAGAAATTAGGATGCATTGTTTGGAGGGAGAGCAGTGAGATGGATTCCTATGGCTAAACTGCCTTTGGAGTGGACTGGAAAGGCTGCCAAGCAGCAGCCCTTGACTGTCTTTGGAGAGTGAAGAGTCCAGCAGACAAGGCCCTGACTCTTAGAAATGAAAAACAGAGTGTCAATGATGCTCCATCCACAATGAGGGAAAAAGTAATTTACTTTACCTTCTATACAACTTCCTACACCATTCCTGATTACTCTTAGCTCCTGAATGTGTTAAATTCTGTGAAGACCTTTCAGACTTTATTCTAGCAAGTGGAAAACAAGAGACAGGGTATTATTAACCTCAAAAGTTGAGGGGTTTAATTCAAAAACTCATTAAGTAAAAAAAGCGAAACTCTAATCTAATTATATGTTATATTTTATGTTCTATATCTAACTGTAATGCACATGTGTGTTTCTAAATCCATTATATATGTCAGAATTCTCCATCCATTAATGGACAATTAAAAAAAAATCAAAACCTAAATGCAGCCTGGCTATCTTATTGAATGTAGACATCTGACAAGAA
This sequence comes from Camarhynchus parvulus, assembly GCF_901933205.1. NCBI lineage: Eukaryota > Metazoa > Chordata > Aves > Passeriformes > Thraupidae > Camarhynchus > Camarhynchus parvulus. Next base: position 7,449,677 of record NC_044582.1, read on the forward strand.
AAATGAGGTAAGATGCTTTTTCCAGTATAGCTTCAGTTAGATGTGGAGAACACAAGAACAATTTCTTAAGCTTTCCTAAAGGGAGTAGAGCTTTTGCAAGAATTTGACAAAAAGCCACAATGAAAGAAGAAAAGCTCTCACTACTCATGTGTTATTGGTAGCTCACAAAAGCAAATAAAAGCATCTGAAACAAACAATATCAGTTACAACACTATTGGTTTAATAGTTTATTGTGGGTTTTATTCTACTGAAAAATTTGACCTATTCTTCAGCTACTTTTTTTTCTGTGCTCTGTTCTGTATACGATTGAAGATAATTTAACTCACTGTGCCAATTATGACTATTTCTTACTGCCCAAATGCTTTACTGTAATAATGTAATCAGTATAAATTGTCTAACTCAGCTGGAAGAGCCTTTCAGAAGATTTGTCTTCGGGCTGGCAAGATGCTGTGTATGCTACATCTCCATCCATACTAAATCCCAGGCAGTTTATTTTGTATTAAAGCTTCTGTGTGGTGACTCACCTAGAGTAGCAGACAGTTTATATGCGTTAGTTATTACCTTAAGCAATGAATAAAACAACTGTTTTCTATTCTGAAAGCCACTTTTCTAAAGGGGCTTTTATATTCATAGCCTGAAGTAATCACCAAAACAAAAGCTGCCTTAGCACAACACAGCCAAAATCAAAGGCAGAAGGAAAACCTCCTCCTCCTTTGTGTTCTAGACCTCACCTCCCTCTCCTTTCCTGCCTTGAGGTTTCAGCTGTGTGCTGCTCATTCTACATACCTGCAAAAGTAAAATACAAATGGCAGTAATTTGACTATTTGGGGAATCTAACCAAATTAATTAAAACAAACAATTTGATAAGTTAAATTATCAAATAAGGAAGCAGAAGCAAAAGGTAGATGATCTATTTTACATATATTTCCTTGAGTTAATAGCTGGATACCTAAGGTTGCAGTAGTCATGATTTTAATTGGGAGAAAACAAGTTGGATCTGGGGTAGGAATGCAGATTATGAACTATAGCAAAGCCACAGTAAATAAATTGTACTGTCAAGTGAGATTAGCCAAAGACAAGAGGGAAAAAACATAAGAAAAGGAAAATAGGAGAAAATGGAAACAAAAGGAATTCAAAAGAATGATGGAGAAAATCCACCAGAGAACAACTTGAAGAGTTGAAAGAAATTATGACTATTTTTCTCTCAGTCCTTTGTTGTTCTCCCCGTATCCTAATTCTACCCCTAACGCTCTTAGCACACAGTTTACCTATCCCTCTCATTGGACATAACCCAAATAACCTGTTTTGCCATTCACCTTTTCACTCCATCTCAGAAGTTCGATCCTGCCAAAACAAACTACGCCCTGCCCTCATGCTAAAGCTAACCCAGTCCTCCAGCTCCTTCCTGCCTCCCCCTGCTGAAAACACACCCGGGGCTGCAGCTCTGTCATTAATCACACAGGACAATCACAGCTTTGGAGAGGGCTCTTTTCCTCAACCTGCACTCCCACAAAGCCCATTCCCAACTTCACAACCCATCTCTTCCTTCTCACTCCCATCTCACCAAGCCAAATCTTTCCTCCTCACTACTGGCAGTGGGAATGAAAAAGCAGCAGAAGAAAGCCAGGATATTATTTAGCCAAAATTGCTAAATCTGAGCCAAGTACAACTGTATAGTTTTTTGATGAAGTTTCAGTTCCTTTATAAGAATGGCAAAACCAAAAAGAAATTATTATTCTATAAGGCAGGAAGACTATTTTCTGTCACCTCATCATGCTTCCTTTCAGTTCCTGGGAATAGCAGTGTCTTCCTGCAGTAATTTTCATTTAAGGACCACTACCTTACACAAGCTGTACTCCTGTCATAGGCATTGAAACATTTAATAATTCTGCAGAATCCACACAAGTCTTCAGGACATTAATTACCATTAAGTTTTAAAACATCATCTACTACCAGAAACTACCTCTTACTGTGTTACTCATATGGTGGCCTTAAGAGCTAAATTAGCAAAATAAGCCAAAAAGTCAAACACCCAAAACAAGCAAAAAACCCAAACCATAAAGGGGGACAAAATTTTTTTAAAATTAAAATGCAGATTCAATATCATATTGTAAAATAAATTTGAACACATCCCACATAAAAAAAAACACCAGTTGTAACAAGATACCCAGATCCTTCCTGTTTGTGGTTTAAAACCTTTTCCCCCTCCCCATTTTCATTCAGTATTTCAAAGCAGCATCTGGGTGAAACATGTTCTAAATATTGTGATTTATTTATTGCCTGCAACAATACTTGGCAATAGGAATATGCATGCAACAACCCCAGACAACACTTGCAAAGACACTGAGAAAAGCAAGCTCTTGTAAAAGACAATTAGTTCCCTGAGCGAGTGGGCAAGCAGTGACATGCATTTTGAATGACATGTCTAAGTTTCAACAGCAGCTTGCAGGAAACATTTACATTTGAAAAATCCCTACTTTGACCTCTTTTTGCAGTTTGCTTGCTGGCAGATAGGAGTACATGACAAATGAAGCTAATTGAAGTGGGCTGGATGCCAGAGAGCACCTGATGGTGCTTTAGGTGAGAGGTCAGTGACACAACACCAGCAGGTGTAATAACAACCTGGGGCTCTCTGTAAAGGAAACGCAAACAAGAATTCAGCCCCGGGATATTCGGGACAGAGCCGACCTGTGACTGGCAGCCAGGCTGCCTCGGGAGAGTGGCGATGCTTTGTCACAACTGTATCCAGACATGGCTTTGAGCAGTGTCTCACAAAGTATGGAGTCTTGAGCTAAAATCATGAAGCAACATAAAACTGGGCACTGAAGAAGAAAGCAGTTTTTCTACTATTAAAAAAAACAAACCCAAAGACACAGAATAAGTTGTTCTGATGCTCAGCACCTGTTTTTACCTTTATCTGTCACCGATTAAAAACCACACTGCTGGAACTACCTGACCATCAGTCTTGGAAACACTTGACAAGAGAGTAACTTGCTCCTGCAAACTCTGCATACTCTACCCACCATTTCTGGGAAGAATATAGAAAAACAATATGTAAATAACATTTTAAACCAATGTTCTTCCATCTTACTAAATCGCATTATTTTGTCAAACACCTCTCCTGTATATTTGGAGGTTTTATATTCCAACTATTGCTTTTGATCTAAGCAAAATTGATTGGCTGATAAACAATATTTTTCTTGCTAAAGGCATCTAAAATTGCATTATAATACCAAAAGCAATGCAAACAATTTGGACCAACCACAGTGCAGTCTTGCAACAAAGACAGTAAACAGTGCAGCTTTCATACATTTGGGATTATTTTCTAGAATACTCCATCCACACTTGATTTTTTGAATATTTGCATCTTTTTTTGATTTTAGATTTATATATTCCATGCTGTTTTAGAATCTGGCAATGGATCTCTGTCCATTTCAAAAAAAATCCATCATGGCATTAAAAGAATGTAAGAGTTTTTGGGCAATGGGATAAATACTTTAATTAGTGTTTGCAGGATCCTAGTAAAAACTATCTGTGCCATATGTGTACCTACATTTGATCTCACATGATAAAATTATGAAAATACTGGGCTTTGTAATTAGCTCAGTGGTCTCTGAATGACCATATGTGGTAGGTCCTGCTTGGTGAGAAATATATTCTGATTTTCTTTCACATAAAAAATATCTATACCACAATTAATTATTAATACATTTTTTCTTAAGATGATAGTCCATCAGGCAATTCAAGTGGGGGCACTTATTAAAAGACTCATTGATGAGATTTTTATATCATACCTGGAGTAGAATACAGCAAAGGTGTGTTATACTTAGATTGCATTCATGATTTATACTGCAAAGAGAGTCAAAATCATAAAAATGAGAACAGCATAGCTGACATTCTCTCCAAAAGTTCTGGTGTGAAATCTTTCCCTCAAAAAGTCATGGGACAATGACAGAGTTTACTGACACCAATGTGTTGCTGTGCTGTAAATCCTCCAGGACAGTGGAAGCTTCATGTGCTACATTCTTCCTCTTCAACAAACATGTATTCAGCACTTAATAAATAAAATATGATGAAACCATGAGAAAATAAAGATTTCTAAACCCAGTATTATAGTTTCAGAAAAAAAGAAATAAATTGAAACACCCACTGTCATTACTTTTGAAGTAAAAAACAGTCTGTGGCTTTCAGATCTTCCAGCTGGTCAAGTCTGTTTCTGAGCAGCTTTTATGTATAAAACCATGTACCACCACACCCTGCAGGGCTGTTGCACCATACTCCAAATTCATGGTGCAGTTGACTATTAATGAATTTTTCTAAATATAGAAAGCATACACAAATGAAAAATATGTAACCACTTCCACGTGCAAAGAGCTTTTTCTTCTGAAAATCAAAATGCAGTTTCATGAGGTGCTTAGCAATTCTTCCTTCAGAGAAGTTCCTATCCTAAGACAACTTAGTTGCACTTACATGCATCAGATCACGTAAAACCGTGAAACTGAATGCACAAAGACAGCATTTGAAATATTTCTAACATCAGTTATTAACTGAAGCTTGCTTTATGGGTGCTAAGCAGATACTCAGCTTTGTCCCTCCACCCATTTGAGGGAGAATGTACTTATGTGTTAATCACCTGCTGGGTGGTGGTGGGGAATCTATCCTTTGATCAAAGGAGACATACTGGTTTTACTTTACATCCTGTCTCTCTGGCTCTCAACTGGCCCATAGCTGGAGGGATTCATTTCAGGATTTTTCTTTATTCCAAGTATTCTGTTACTGGCTGCATACCACCACTCAAGGCATCAGGGCTAAAACCAAACACTCTTTGTGGTACACCCATATGACAGACTTCAAAATGGAAACAATATTGAAGTTAAACCTGTAAGATCAAGTTCGCTGAAACCCTGCAACGCATGAAGCTTTTGAACACTTCAGCATCAGATCAAAGTTTGACAGACTCAAGGAGAGAATCAGTACATTTAAACCTATCAATCCTCAAGGAAAAACAGAGCACACTGGTAAAAGTACAGCTGACAGTGCTCGTTTGGTCTTGCTGCTAACAGCAGTCAAATATAGCCAGAGAGCTCCTGGGTTTTTCTCTGTACTATACCTTTTTTCTGTGACTGAGGCAAGGTTTTCTCACTCAGCTTGTTTAAAGCACATTTTTGGAGCTACACTGCTTTTAAGAGGGAAAGACAAGGTATTTTTCTTCTGAAGGATCACATCCAGATAAAATGTTTCAAACTTCCTTCAAGCAATAAGACTGCATCTGTGAAGGATTCACATACAAGTTCAGCAGTTTTCATACTAAGACCTCTCTTCCCCACAAAACCAAAAGAAAAGGTATCCTAAGACACTGCAATTCTTGAACAAGTTGTCTTCGCTTCTTCTAATTAAACATTAGAAACTTACTGAGTAAAAGAGATAAACTTAAAAAAAAAGAATTAGTACTCTGAGCTCTTTTCTCACTTGCAATCAGTTGCAGACTTTTTTGGTTGACAGGTTCAATTCAAAGAACTATTGCTACTAGCAGATATTTTTGAGGATTATTCATTTTCCTTAAAATGAAGAGTCATTCTAGTTCTAAATATGTTTCCACCTATTAATTACTCAATGGAAATAGATTATAAACCTCAAGGTAAAGAGATTTGCAACACTGAAACTGTAAAATAGCTCATTTCAATTATAAAACAGTTAACAATACAACAGTTTCTTATTAAAGTTTCTGCCACCGACTTTAGAAATTAGGCAAATTGACAAATGGAGAATAAGATCTCTTGGAAGATGAGTTGTGTAATAGATGGATTAAAAGCTGAATGTGGTTTGGTAAAGAAATCTGGCAAAGAAAAGCAGCCAGCAAATTTCAAGCAGTTTTACAAGTTTTTTTAAAAATGTCCTATCATTCATAAATATATTACAAATGAATGCTGCAGGATCTACATAAATTTCTCAACAACTTTATCAATCTCAACATAGTATGACTGTGGGTAAGTTAAATAAGGTGGATAAGGATGCTTTCATTAAATCGAACCACAGCTGCAACATGGAGTAAAGCACACAAGAGAATTTACAAACTTGGTAAAAACACTTATTTCAGCAGTATAACATTGAAGGCAAGAAACTTTTATAATTTTTTCCCTGCAATTAATGTAAGTAAGGATATAATACTCAATTACTTAAGAAAAAAAACATAAAGCAATCTTAGAGCACTTCCAATGCAAAAGGCTTGAACAGAGTTCAATCAGAATGTTGGGATCTGTTACTACTTACTCAGGTATAAATTCCTATTGGCCTGTAGCACCAAAGTCAGACCTGAAACCTCTAGCTGCCATAATCAAAATCATCCTAGCTGACAGAATCCCTGAATCATTAAAAACTTACCTCAGTGTTTGCATTTGACCCTCACCATATTCTTGGAGCTAAAATGAATCCTCATGAGAAGTTCACAAGCAGGCCAGCTCAGCAGATGGAAGACACAACACAAGAATGCAACTGTGCTGCTTTGATGGCTCCAGCAAAATCAGACTGAGGCCTCAGCCACATTGGGAACAGTAGCCATTTATAAGCTTCCAGATTTATTTGAGATTTATCACCTAATTTCAAGGTCCGAGAACCATGTGTGACAAAATTAATAATATTATTAATATAATTGGCTTAGGAAAAGCTTGTTGCAAGATCTATCAAAAAATCCCAACTAAAAAGAAATTAGAAAACTCGTTTTCCTAAAACGTGACACAGATTTACTCTCCAAAATTACAGCTCCATGGAAAATATCATTTATTACTGATCTCCATGCTTGCATCTGGTAGAAATATGTCTATCTGCAAAATGAACAAAGAGTTTCTGATTCTGATTAGTTAAACAAGAAAACTGCACTGGATTAATTTCTATTATTTTAATAACCTCATTACCTAAATTGGTGCTATAGACTTTGAAGATAAAGTGATTTCAGGAAGGGTCCTTTTGTTTTTAACTGATGGATATAATTCTCTTCCAGACTAAGCTTTTCCACTTGAAGATGTTAGTGCCACTGGCTGCTGTGCCCCAGCATCAGCTGGATGTTATCACTGCTCCTCTGCTCCCTTATCCACGCCAGGCAAGGACAGCCAGGCTGGCCTGATGAATGGGCACTCATCACTGCTGATGCTAACCTGGCTTGAAGTTGATAAGGGATTGATTCCTTCTGCTGATGGATCTGGGGAGTTACAATCCCAGCAGAAAAAGAGTGGCAAGTGGATAATGGTGGGTGGCAATAATGTCCTCAGCTGGCACAGCTGCACAGCTTAGGCTGGGGACAGATCTCACCCATTCAGGTGTGCTGTGGAAGGAATCCAGCTCCTCATCCCTCTCCCCTAGGAGACTATGACTTCTTCAAACCCTTCAGTAACACTGTTCAAGTGAGTAGCTTGCTCATTTTAGTAAAAAAGTTCTGGTTCAAAGTAAAACTAGTACATAAAGTGTGTAGCTAGCTTGGCTGGCTTTGGTACAACTCAGAGCCAAGCTGAAGAAGGGCTCATGGCCTGGCCAGCCAGATGTGCTGAAAGGCTCCAGGAGGGAACCTGTGAAATCATCACAGCTCTTCTGGAAAACAGATCTATACACATTTTCACTAGTTAATTGGTCTGTAAAGATCAATACAGGAACAAAATGAAACAGCAAAGTTCTGCCATTTCTGACATGCAGGGACATTCCATCACCACTGGAAATGAACAATTAGCCCAAGAGATTTTTTGAACAAATAAGAACATTGATGCCAAAACAGATGACTAATTAGAGTGGGACAGTATAGTGAAATCAGAAATATTAACAGGCATTTCTTAGCTATTTCTAATTAATCACATTGGTATTTACAACTAGAGCAAAATTATACAAATAGCTTAATATTGCCAAAACAATCCCAAGATGCAAATACGGAACTTAATTAAATCACAAACCAGTATTTTCCATATCTTTCTGTGTTTTTCTCTCTGTTGTAGAATTATTTATAAATTATCTTGCTTCAGCCACTGATTTGAGGCTCATACTCAAGACAATCCCACCCTGCCCAATGCCTTTACTCTGTCAGAAAAAGGACAGGAGTCTGCAAGGATGCCTGCTGGAACAGCCAAATGCTTTCATTTCTTTCTTTGCACCTACACCACCCTCAGCTCAGCCTGAGCTGCAGCCACCACTCCCTGAAGATGTGTTCCATTATTGTGGGTGTGTGACCTGAAAACCTGCTCCCATACAGAACCAGTGCCAGAAGAGCAGAAAGCACAGCAGAGAGTGTGGATGTGACTCCAAACTGGCTCCAGCCCTGTGGCTGGGGGGACTGGCTATCTCTGACAGCAGTCAGCACCTCTCAGAGCTTTTCCTTGAGAGAACCAAGAGACAAATGCAATGACAACTGGTATTTCATTGATGTTAAGTAGGTCAGCACCGAGAGGTTTTCTTTTTTTTTTCCTTATTTTTAAGGTGGCATTACAGTATTGTAACTAAGAGAATATTAAAAATAGATATTAGAAGATTTTAATTAGGTATAAAATTTCCATCCTTTGATGAACATTTTCTCTTGCATTTTTTCATAAACTTCCCAAAACAATTTATACAAATCTTGTTTATTCAAAATTGGGTTTTTTCATCTTTTAGTGTTCAACTGTAAAATCTTACAATCAAAAGTTTATGTCATATGACCTTTGATTAGACCAGGAGGTACATTTGCTTCCAAACAAAGCAGGACCTTCCAACCAGAACGATCTGCAGGCAGTCCCACATTCACATACCCTAATATTCACTAACAACCCTTCAAAACTGTTTTCAAGACAAATAACAGTAATTTCACACATTCTCATGATAATATGTAGATGTGAAATCCAACACAATGCAATTCATCACTGAAATCATATCTTTAGAGCAGATTTTTGCAACATTTTTCAAGATGGCAACAGCTTAAGATTTTAAATAACTGCCAGATGATTTTATTACTTGTGTGAAATCAGTAATTAACTATTCCATTTTACAGCAACTATAGCATTTCAAAACAAAGATGAAAGCTGTGAAAACACATACAGCCTTTTCTCACTTTCTACAGTGTTTAAAACTGCTCTGGTATGTTATTTATTTTTACTATGGAAGATTATAAAAGAGCACGACTGATGATGATGGTAGGCCCTGTGGTTGTTGTCATCAGACTGACTACATCAAAAGCTTTAAAGTTCAGTTCATCAGCTACATTTTCTCTTTTTTGTACACCTTCTGCACCTGCAGTGAAAAAGCTGAGGCCAAAGTTCAGGCAGAATGGCCTGACTCACACAGCTAAAATACAAGGAAGAGACAAAAAACTATTGAATTGATGTAATTCATTCCTACAGTTACACATGAGGGTGATTTGGTGCTTCATAAATACAATGTTTAAGATTAGATAAATGCCTGTCAAAGAACATCTAGCTCATACAAATAATTTTGAGAATACATTTGTATATATGCACAGGTGCAATGAGTACTACGTACATGTGTACTATGAATAGAACAATCAAAAGGAAGAAACTGCTCTGAGTAAAAACTACTAAAAGAAAATAATACAAATAACAGGGCTTTCATTAACTCCAACAGGCCCAGGGTTTCAACTTCCAGCCTTAACTCTCATGTCAAGTGATTGACATATTGCCAGTATATAATCAGTAAAAAATAACCAAATACAGCCAAACAAATCCCCACTTTTAATGAAAACCTTCTGTCTTCAGAAGTGAGCAATTAATATCTAAAAATACTAGCAGTAGTATTGAAATCTTTAAGAATAAAAGAAAGGTAAGTTTTTAACTAATATAAAATATCCCAATAAAAATAAAAGCTATAAATTCTTCCATTAAGAATAAAAGTATTTTAACAGGAATAAACACTAGTCACAAATCTGTCCATGGTTTGGAAAACAAACAATTGCTTGGGAGGTTCCTCCTTTTGTTAAGTAAAAACTAAGTTACAGTAAAACAACAATCATGCCTAAAAATTCACAAATCCAAAATGCCCTTCAGCTCCAGTCAATGTAGCAACACCCATTTATCTAATTAAGCATAGAGCTGGTATTCACACACTCAATGAGAAAATTAAAATGAACACTGCAAACAGTCATGCTCCTCATTTTTCCCTTGCCTTGCATGCTACTGATGCTCATTTCAAAGCTAGTATGTTTTTTTTTCCAAAACAAGCCAAACAAAAAGAAAAATCAATGATTTACAAAAGTCCTAACTTGAAATAATGAAAACAAAAAGCAGAACAATAGCTAATAGTTAATGCCTTTAAACACATCCTTATATAGCAACATGACCAAATTCTGTTCTGCTTTGTACTGCTAGTTTTAGCAAGCACATCTTGAAAGAGAACTGTTCACCACATCTCAGCAAAGACAAATCTAGGCACCACATTTGTTTCATAACAGCCTTCTCCTCCTTCTCCCTGAAGCATATGAAACACATCCAACAGTTTGAAGTGAACAGTGAATGTTTGCCTGAGCAATATTCTCTCATCCACACTGCAGACAATTTCTGTTTTGAAGGAGTTTTTTACTGAATGGCACTGATGCCTTGTGAAGAATGCCCACACAGTGTCTACCAAGGCTAAATTTTAAATTTACAGATTTCATGGGCTGCTCCTAAAACCAAATTTAGCAGTCTAGCTGTATGATCCTATTTCCAAAAGCACAAGCTATCAGCTGCTGCCAGGCACAGGCTTCAGTCACCCTCTGTTTCACGTGTGAAGGGAACCCTGAGGATGTCACAGACAATAAATTTATCCAAACATCCGATCTGCTTCACATCTGACACAGAACACAGTCTACAGTACTGTACAAACAAAGTACTGTACAAACAGGTTTTGTGCTGAGCTCTCTCTCACACATGGACAGCTTGTGGCAAAGCCTGAACTGTTTTTCCAGCGTCTGCTGCACTTCAGTGGTTGGAACTGGAAAGGGAAAACAAGCACTTGTGTTCTACCTGCACCACAAAACATTTTCTGAGGGTCACATGGTTTCAGTTACCCATGACAGATTGCTATATAGGCTTAATTCTTAAAACTTATCATCACCTCATGATTTTCTTTCTTTTTTTTTTTCCTCTGTAAGGGTGAGGAGAGGGGAAGAGATCCTGTTTCTAACAAGACTCGAGCACTGCAGCTGAACTGGCTACCAAATGGGCTGGCCAGGGAGATTTCCCTGAACACTTTGCCAGCTCTCTACAACCTCACAGCACTTTCTTATCCTGAAGTTTAAAGGGACTGCACTTTTTTTTAAACTAACTGTGTTTTGAACATAATTAGAGGGCCAGCCTGCATTATCTTTACTGAGGCAGAGTCCCACCTCATGGCCTCCAGAAAAGCTCTGATTGCATAAATCAACCATAACCATTAGTCTTGGAGCAAAACAAGATCAGAAGCTAAATGTTTTGGTATATCAGGCACTTATGTTTTTTGGTCGGGAAAAAATCCTCTTGAAGAAAAATCAACTACAATTCAAAAGCATATAATCTATTTTACACTGCTCTAATAGATGCTAAATAAACATTCCCTCCATCTCTTGTCAGCCAGCTTTCAAAATCATTGTATTCTTTATACACAGGTTTTCTTAAACCAAATCAAATGTGGTTTTGAGTCTCTAAAAGGGCAAAAACATGTTCCACGTTGCAATGAAAATGCAGTCACAGTTTAAATAATTTAAACTGTATAACTACAAATTATGACAAATATACAAAGTACAAAATAGTAAGGTGAAGATTTTTTTCTAGAAACCCACATTCTTGCAGTTCAAATACTTTTAAAATTAAATTGTTCCTATTCTATTTTCCTCTCCAACATAAAATATATTCCTCATGTTCATTCTCATTGGGTCTCTTGTTTTCTTCATGTTCACAATTAGCTTTTGACAGATGTCTGCAGTAACCAAAAAAATACATAGAAGCTTTTCTAAATAAGATGGATATACACCCAATTTAATTTTATTAATGTTGTGTTTTAATATACTCTTAGTTGACTGAGAGATTTGATTTCCCTCAGCCATACTACTTGTTATGAAAATCAGCAGAGTGTAAGAGGCAGAATGGTAAAATGCCAAAGGCAATATAATGTGTGGAAGCTTTAATAAAACATTAATCTTTGCTTATGTGAGTAGATTTTGCTCCTCTGAACAGGCCCAATTGTTCCTGTAAGAAGCAGTAAGCAACATTTTCTACAAGCAATCCACCAAAGTCTGGTGTCTTCAGCAATGTTGAGACCACGGTGATTTTGAGCTACAAATTACCCACAGCTTCAAAGGCAAGCCCCAAACAAGGGGATATGCATCAACCAATACCTGACACACCATAATAATACAATTTACACATCATTTGGGAGACAAACAATTCAAGCTGCACTTTGTACTCTGGAATATCACAAGGAAATTATTGTATGGATGTTATTCTATGATAATATTTCAGGCAAAGAGCATGTATTGCACAGAGAGATTATACTTCCCTTAATAAATATCTGCTGCTTGTTTTAAAATTTCACTAAAACACTTCAGCTGAAGGGGTAGTCTCATGTTTTTCCATGCATATCATAAATTCTATTCTAGTAAAACTGCATGCTTAATATGTGGCAAAATTTCTTAAGTATCAAACTTTCATATACATTCTGCAAAGATATTACAGTGCTCTTACAAGGATTTTAGAAATGGTACAGCAAACTCATACTAGTTTAAAGAACTTACCTACTGAAAAAAAGAGAATTGCCTAAACAGATACAAATACATATCTTTTAAAGTTCTGTACCCACCTACACCTTTAGCCACAATAACTTATGAAAAAAACAGAACCACTGGACCATTCAACCATTAGACACAGTTTCTCATTTTTCACAACATGAGAAAACATCCTTACAGCATTCACAAACACACTTGTCAAGAAACACACAGCTCCACACAGTGTAAAAGAAAAGACAACAATTAGACTGCAACATGAAAAAGAGAGAAAAGAGAGTTTCTCACCCCTCAAAACAAAACTGGAACTTTGGTTTATAGGAACGGCTATGCCCATATACCCTCCTCATCATCCTGTGTGCCAGACATGAGGAGATGCACAGAGAAGGTGTTGGCATTGGAATGAAAGAAAGAAAGAAAGAAAGAAAGGTTAGTTCTTTGGTGCATATGAAATACAAATTTTTTGGCTTTTAACAACATGATTTTTTTTCTAATGAAAGCCAGTGAACACACATGAACAAGCTTGTATTACATATACAAGAATCTGCATCTATAGCAACCAAAAAACAACAACAGTGAGGTAAAATTTTTTCCTCCCCATTAAAACAGTGTGTAGGGAGATGATTATAGGATTAAAATTTAAAAGATTATCTATTTTTTAATTGCATGCAATTCAAGCCAACATTGAGAGCAATGAAAAGGTCAAAACTTTAGGTAAGCAAAAAAGCTAATCAAATTGTCTTACATTTTGTTAAAAGATACAAAACTACTGAATAACCAAAAAATTTATCATTAGCAAAGTAAAAGTAAACTTTTCCAAAATGCTATCAATTAAATTTATCTTTTCAACACATGTTAAACACTGCACATTTTTGTATGCTATTAAATAGTTCTTCCCCTTTTTTCCAGTTTTGAACCATTAGGTTAATTCATGTCAAGTTTTAGGGATAAATAACATTAATGACAAATACAAAAATTCATAACAATTTCTTAATTTGTTTTTAAAGGGAATTAATTGATGGTAGATAAGTTGAAAGCAGAAAGTCTTTCTTCACATTTACTATAAACTTGAATTTAATAATAAAATAATTTTTAATAAAATCAAAAAAATAAACATGAACTAAACCAGGAGATTGAAATGTTCTTCCCCAGATACACTAAATGGCAATTTTACAATGACTCTTTATCTACACACACACAGATGTGCACGTGCACAGCTATCTCTATATACAGTTCTACTGTGCCCAATGATTTGATACTCAGCTGCTAGAACTCAGAGGTGTACAGCACAATGTTTTTAATTTAACTCAGGATTTCAAAATCAAATAGAATCTTATCATTTTACTATCCTTAAAATTCAACCATTAATATCTTAGAAACATTAAAAAAAACCATTCAATAATTTCAAAACCTTGAAGGTTAGCTAGTGTAACATATTGCTGGCACTTAATTAAATCCAAAAATCTAATAAAATGAATGGTAATTAATTATGATTGAAATGGACAGGAATTTTAGCCTGAAAGTATACACTGCCTGTATCACTACTGTTCCTAACCCATTCTTGGAATAAAAAAGAGCTCCCAGATGTCAACTGTTATTAAAAACCAGATGTTAAGATAGATGTCTTGCATGTTGCTGAATTAAGTAAAGAAATCTGACAGTCCACTATAAACTTAGCTATCATTTAACACAGAAGAAATGTGGGTAAATTTTTTACAGTTAACTTGGAACACATCTGAGTTATAAGCTCTGCACAAATACACCACAAAGCAAAGGCAGAGTAAGGCCTGAATATATTTATTTTTGAAACAAAGGCACAGGTTCTGTAAAACCTCCAATGGGCTGGGTTTGCCTCACTGAAAACACAAGTTATTGCCTCTGGATTCTGCAGGAGCCACTCCTGGTCAGGCCCACTAATGCTAATTGAACTGGCTTTCAAGCTGACAAGATTTTTTGCCAGAGTAAAGGCCGAAGAAAGAATGAAGGATTTCTTTTCCAGTGAGTAGTTTGATCCTATTTCACTAACATAATGCATTAGGTTAATCTTTGGTGATATCCTTAAAAACAGCAAGAAATCAACAAAATGGACAAGACAACAGGTTTCCAAGTGACTCCTCCCCTAACTACACACAGCTGGTTTGCTGTTCAGAGTATTGCAATTCTTCAAACTAGCAGACATTCACTTTTACTTCAATTACTTGTGCCATCTCCTTTTGGCAGAATTCTAGAAGAGCTGAAAAATCAAATATTGTCAAATATTTGTAAAGAGTTTTATGGGAAATTAAAGACAAATATAGTTTGACACTGATCCTGATATACAAAAAGCAATAAATTAAAAGCTGGAGCTCAGTTAACGTCAATCAACATGGCTTTATTGAGCACCAGTCCTGTCAAAATAACTTTCTATCTTTTCCAATTACAGAGAGCCTCTTTTTATAAGGTAACTGCTTTGAAATAATATGCTGAGATTTCTGTAAGGTATTTGATTATGTGCCACATGACACAGTGTCAGAACAATTAGCTCTGTACTGAACAAATGTTTGCTGGAGAAGGAAGGGAACCCATAGATATCTTTCTCATCCCAAACTTGTTCCATATTCCCATGATCTAAAAGAAAAGCCTGACAGTCTTCTTGGAAAAGTGAACAGATGTGGAATTATCTGAATAAATGTTATCAGACACAGACACATATGCCTGAAATCATAAATACACTACCAGAATTGGAAAACATATAGGGCAGGCTTAGAAGAAAGGGAACTGCTCCTGAAATCAAGGTTATCAAAAAGGTCTTTACAGGTCATGGTTGAAATGAACACATGGTACAATGTTGGATTTAACAAGACAAATACAGGCAGAGAAAGGAAACCCAGAACTTTTTCTGCATCTCTAGACAGTAGCATAAGACCATTAAGAGAATTTCACATCTGGTCCTCATGTCACACTCTTGTGAATATTTGAAAGACTGTAAACAGATCAGGAAACAGCTAGAAAATTATTGAAAAATAAACTTGGCAGTGAGAAACAGGAGACTCAACCTAAATGATCCCTTAGAAAACATTAAAAGATTTTCTGATCATTATTAAGTAACAAAGAGTAAAGGAGACAGATCTTTTCTCTAGTGAAAAACATCTAGATAGCGATTTAGAGGATGTAGTTACACTGCAAATATGGGACATATTTTTCAGTAGTTTATAATTTCTGGATGATTTGAAGATTTCATATCAAGTCTTGGACACTTTCTAAAAGATATGGTTAATTTCATTCAAACTAATTTTAAATTAGAGATTTGATGAAGAAATTATTGAGTAGTCTACACGATGATCACAGTCCACTTAACCTTCAACAGCTACAATTAATAAAAATCCTCTTCCATCATTTTTTCCCCACATCTGTTTCAATGAAAATGTGTGCCATGATCCATCTTAGCCTGTATATAAAAATTGATTACACATATTCCAATTTTTTGATTAGCAATTTCATAAAATTAAGCACAGTGTTCTGTTTTGACATGAAATTGAATAAAAATAATTTTAAAAACCAAAAAAAAACCCAAGCAAACATCACTGTATTTTTAACTTTTAATACTAAGAACAACCTCAAAACCAGTCTCAACTGGTGTAAAACCTAACTTGCAGTTACAAATTTTTCTGTATGGATAGGAACAAGTATCCAAAAGCACTGGATAAAAAGCACATAAGAATCAGGACTGTAAATTTGACACATTCCATGAATAAAGTATTGTAGCAAGAAGCTAAGTTTTGGTGCCTTAGTGCAAACAGATAATGGAGGGAATACAGAATTCTTCACTGAAGTTCTCAGAAAAGAGAAATTCCCTACTCATTTCTGCATTCTTGACACACAGTGAAGCAAAATAAAAGCTGCAGTTATGCCTTATCATTTATTAATATTGGAACAGAGGATTCCAGAAGTAAGCTTAGTTTTTCATATCAGTGTGTGTATCCTACAGAATCATTAATCTATGGCTCTTTCAAACAATAAACTGCAATCAAGCAATTTTTCATTAATGTTTGTGTACATTAACTGCTTTTTAAACTTGGATCTTTCATTGGTTTATAAGGTCAAGAATAGCAATTCAGTGACAAAAACTGCAAAGCAAAATCTCAGTTACTGACAAGTGAAACAGGAAAACACCCAAAATTTGAGAGATACCATTTGACTTGAGAAATTAGCATACACACTTGTCATAAAATTGTTAACAATTCCGAGTGTTTAAAACATTGAATGCCTTGTATTTTTAGGACAGACATAACAGTAACTAATTTGGACCTTTATTTATAGTAAAGGGGAATAATCCCAAATACTATTGAGGCTTTTTACAAATCATTGATTTTATTTCATACTTTTTTTTCATTTCTGTGCTGCTATTTACTATAATTACCTACTATCTTAAAAACATGTATCTGTTGTCACAAAGTGCAATTTACTGCTCTGATCCACTTGCTACAAAACCTCAAATATGACTTCAAAGTATCAAAATGAGGAAGTTAAAAAACAATGCTTGGAAAACATTACACACACATGTAGAAAAGTACAGAGACATTTTCTATTTTGCCACTGGAGTATATCTCAATGCAAGCTTTGCAGGCTGATTTCTTAGCCATCAATTCTCTAAGGCTCATCAGGGTCAGCAGTAAATTTGAGACAGTGGCCTTCAGGTAACCTCACACAGCAGGTTAGAAACAAAGGAAAACTCTAATCATGGTCGGCACAATTAGGTCTAGCTACAAAATTTTAATAATCAGACACCAGAAATTGTCAGCCCAGTCATTGCCATTCTGCATGTAGCATATTCTCGCTCACTGGTGAAAATGGAGTAGTTGCAGGAGGTAATATTTGTGTTCCAACAGCAACAGATCTACAGCTACTACAATGGTCCTGAGACTCACTTCTGTACAATACACCTGTCTTGGGGAGTATTCTGAATTAATCTCGCCCAGAACTGTTCCCTTTAGCAATTTCACAGTGTTGGAGGACCTCCTGGAATGTATCTTTCATTTAAGTTGAATCAAACAGGAACCTGAGGTACCACATCTGGGTATGAACCATACGCAAGAAGTGGGAATGACCAGGAGGATTTGATTTGAATCTGCACTCTTGATGAGAACTAAAACTCTAATGTAGGTGCACTCAAAGACTGCAAAAGACTGCATTACTATGTGGCCACCTCATGAACCTATGTGTTAGAGCACAATCCCTTGCACTCCTGTGGCATGCAAGTATCTTTATAAAACCTATTCTTAAAAAAAAAGTCCTGATCTCCTTCTAGCTTTCGCAATACAGGCAACATTAAAAACTTGATGATTTAAGCTTTTCTGGCTCTCTTCCCACAATAGGAGACCCTTCCTGACAAGGCTCATCACATTTCCCTTTCATGTTCTGCATGCTGAGAATTAATGTCTTAACTTGGGTTAAATAAATCTAGCAATAACCTGCTCATCTCTGCAACTAACTTTCTGATGACTGATTTACACTGCTCTCCTTATTATCTACGGCCTCTAATGGGTCATTAAACATGTAACTGCTGGCTCTGAACTGTGAAATTGTCCTACTTACAGCAAATACTTACATTTACAAATATTAATTTCCCCTTTTTACAAAGAAATCTACCTGCTATGCAATGACATTTCTTTCAAATCAAGAACTTAGTCTAAAAATCAGAATCTTTTAGAGCTTAGAGAGACTTTCATCTGCTGCTGAGTTTCTGGGAGCAAACATAGCTGAGGACTAATCACATGAACTCTCCATGCACAGAACAATTGACTACAGAAGAGTTTTGTGCATGAATGATTTGAAGAACTGAGCCTGTAGCTAAAAAGTGGAAAGACTAACAGTGGGTTCATTTAAGTGTTTGGGGCATAGAGCTTTAAAAGGTCTTTATTTTATGCTTCATTTGTATATTCAAAAAGCTGAATAAATCTTAAAAATTGCTTCAGCAATATGTATTTATGTCAGAGGTCTATTTTCAAAGTTATCCATAACAGAAGGGGTCACAAGTGACCATGCATCACCCAGTTATGAAAATGGCCTTAAATCCCATCTCACCATTTGTTCTATTTGTATATAATTGGGTTAAAATCAATCACAAATACAGCCATGGGGGAAAGTGAAATGTTGTTCCTGACCATTTACTTTACAGCGCCCAGACCAGTGTTCACATGAATAAGACGTTTCAGCAGATACTCGTGCATTCTGAAGTTTTATCACTAGATGAAGCGGAAACTCAATGCTTCTTACAAGAACTGGTCCGTGAAATCAGATTTGCAATGCAAAAATTTATGGTCCCCTTTGTAGTGAAGGCCTGTGACATGTTATCTCACTTAAGTAACCAGTGCCAGATATGCAACTTTTGTTATCAAATTACTGTCTCCCAGAAATGCATTTTTGGCTCTCTCAGTTGGTCTAAAGACCTCTCTTAGACTATGATGGTGGCAGATAATTTTTCTGCTGAGAAACGTAAGATAAATGTAAACCTCTATATAAGTGTTGTATATTATAACACACACATTCAGGGGAAATGAAGGGGAGAGATTTCTATAGCTAAACATGATCTCAAAAAATTCTTCCATATGTGGAAAAGACTGGAAAGCTAACATATAAATATAGATATATATAAATATACACACTGCTCAGTGTGTATACATTTATATCACATTCATTAAACCTCAAAATATAAAATAAATTAATTTCTGTAAGCAAAGGAGAGGTATAACTTTTCAATGTGCAAAATCCATCTCCTGAAGTATCAAAGACAGCAACCTATTTCCTACTTCTTGTTTTTAATACAACTCCAGTTTAGCTAGTCTTTTTGTAAATTAAAAATTTAATGTCATTAAAAGATGTTTAAAAAGCAGCCTGGCTACAGTATAATTGCAATTAAGAGTCAGGAATAATAAAAGCATTAATAAATATTCCAAATTTCCATTGGCTTTTACTTTCAAGTGAGAAATCTTGAGTAGCTCACAATGTTTTTAACTGCAAAATGGCAGCAAATCAAAACCAAGAACCAGAGTATTCCTGAAAGATAAACTCAGATGCAGAGATACTCTTCCAAAGTTCAAGGCTCTTTCTTTTCTTCCATCACAAGTACAATGTAACTCACAATGACCCTTAGGTTTGAAGCCAAACCTCAAAATGTGGCCAAGCCTCTGTAGAAAGCTATTTCAGTTTTCTTCTTAGGACAAAGTAGACAGAAATACCTAGATAGATGTCAGGCAAAATTTCCTATATCCACTGAAATAAGCATATGATAACACTGAGAGAATTTTGGGAAAGGCTTAGACAGAAGTTACTTCCTCATTAGAAGAGATTTGTCATTCAGTAGTTGCTTATAATAAACAATATAGCTACGAAAACTGCATACAACTTAATTGGAAAATTGGTGTTCTCAAGGTGACCATGATACAAATAGGATTTTATTGCATTCAGTTCAACAAGTCTGAACAATGTGCGATATGAATCACAAGTTCTTTGTTCCAGAAGAATAATATGTGCAGCAAAGATGAAAAATTAGATGAAAGATTAAAAATCTGAAAGCATTTATCTGACTAATTTGCACTGCACTTCTGAGATCTCCAAACACTAATTCAGCACAATACTAGTTATTTACAATGGATATGTCTGAGATTGTTTATACTGAATGTACTGACAAGCAAACCTTGCCCTGCCCAAATTCCTAAATTAAATAAATCCATGTGACTCCGATGAGCTTAGTGCAGGCTCAGCTCGGTGCTAATGCAATTGCGTGCTGCCCTGCAGCTTGAGGCACCAGCAGAACAAGTTCACATCCATTTGGGGAACAGACAAGAGCAAGCTCACACCTGCCTAAAAACAATGTGTAAACATACAGGATAAAGAAACACACAGAGTATTAAACAAAATCTGGGTCAGGGAGGAAGGCAGTCATTCCAACTTAGTGCATTAGGCAGCTATACCGTATCATTCCTTTTATGTAGGACAGTGTCATTGGTTTTCTCCTTCTTTTCTCTTTTCTTTTTTTCCTGAACAGCTAAAAGACAAAGTTTCAATGATGCAGGAAAAATCCCAAACAAGAGATTTCATTTTTCCAGGTACCAAACATCTGCTCTGACTGACATTTCTACTAACAGTCTAAAAAATTTGAAGAATTTTATGCATTTCAAATAACCACGGTTATTTGCATTAGCTAAACTACTCTGTTTTACGTTTTTATGGCTGTTAGATTTTGTTGTTTGGTTTTGTGTTGTTTTGGTTTTTTTTTAAGGAAAAATCTCAGTTCAAAATTCCTGAGGCCTGTTCAGGAGTTTGAGATTGGCAATTTTCCAGGGTGGCCACAGAATACAAGGCATTATGCTAAGAACCAGGACTGCCAAAATACACAAAGTAGCATGCTCTCCCTTCCCCTAAAATTACATATGGATCAATACAGTGATTTGTAGATCAGGATCCAGACACTAAAATAATAATCGTTGTTTGACTGTCCTGTGGTTCTGATTTCCAAGTCATCCACCTCAAACAAAATCCCATCTGACCCGTTCAGAGTTTTTCACATATCGCCTTTCAGCAACTCCAAGGATGTTTAGCAGTTCCAGCTGATGAATAAAGACCTGTTGCCAAGACCAGTCACCACTTTACAAATCAATAAACACTTTTTTTTCAGAGCACATGGTCTTCTTCAAAAAGTTAGTTTTTAGTGGCATACACCTACTTGGCAACAGTCAGTTTGTTGTCAAGTTTCATGCATCACTGCATGTGATTTCTTTTCTCAAATGGAGAAAAGAATACTGGAGTATGCTGGAGTTTACCAGCATACTTTTAAAAAGCCTGTTTAAAATGAGGTACATTTAATAGTAAAACAGCTACAGGCTCATTCTGGAACAGCTGGCCTTGTGACTGGAAGAAGGGAAGCTCCAGAGATGCACCCTGCCCCATCTCTGTCCTGATAAGGAGGACTTTTCCTTTAGATAGGAGGATAGTTCCGAAACCTTGAACTACCTTTTAGGCCTCCTTGCTGAGATCTCAGAGGAACAGAAAACTTGTGGGTGAGTTTGTAACAAATTACTTCTAAACACTAAATCTTGTAGAAGAGCCATCAAAAATGTTTTAAGTAGGAAAAAAAAATCTCTATGTAGTCAGACAGGATTAAAAGATGTAAAAGGACATCTTTTTACATGCTTAGGCACCATGTGACATTCCATCCTCGATTATAGCTTCTAAGAATAGAGACGACTTTTTGGAAAGCACCCAAGTTCCTAAAGCACGCCCTATGATATTCACATCTTTCTAAAAATCTGATTATTTTCTATGAGCACATAATCTCTCATAAAACAAAATCAAAATATATTTGTAGCCCTGGTGACCACAGAGTAAAGCATTCAGCTTTGAATCCACTACAGCTCAGGTATTCAGCAAACTCTTAGGAGATTAAGAACACTGTACATTTTATTTATTTAAAAATCTCCAGTACTATGGGAAGTAAGAAGATTTGAAAGTTGTTATAATGATCAGGATTGGCAATAAAATCTAAAGTATGAAAATTATTCAGATATTATACCTCCAGTCTTGCACTGTGTTAATGCAGAATCAAGTTCTTTCCTATGACCTCTCAAATAGCCTGATTTCCTATTAAGAATGCCATCAGACTAACTTAATCTGAGACATACTCAAGTCAGATTACCTACACTTCTTTTTTCCTGTAGAAATAACACTTTTAATTTCATAATCATTTAAAGTTTTTTACTAAGTAGTCCATAAGCAGAATCTTGAACTTAGAACCTTCAACCACATCTTAACGTTCTCATGAAGTTAAAGAAGTCCTGGGTGATAAGCAAAGATTGCTGTTCACTATGTGGAGACTATCCTGGAGTTAGAGATTGGTCATACAAGTTAAGGACTGTAGGGACTTTGAACAGGGAGTGAAACATGCCTAAAGAAATGAACAGTAAGTGAATATGGGTGACTAGAGCCTCAAACTCAGAATAGGGAACAGCCAGGGAGGGACTGAGAGGCTCCTGAGATCTGAAAACCAAAGGGAACGAGAGGCCACAAATTGACCAGAATTGTGGCTAGCAGGGCAGAATTCTCTGTTGGCTGCTAATTCACAAGCCTGCTCCCATACTGAAAGGACACGACTGACAGAAGGAGGGCTGCCCAGTGAGGCAGCTGTGGCAGGGAATACAAATGTGCTGATTCTTAACAACTTCCAACAACAGCAATTTGCTTGAGTAAAGAGAGCACACAGTCACTGGTGTGACACAAGCAGGCACTTCCTTCAAAACATTTTCTATAAAAGGGAGAAAACTGAAAGATGATGTGGGGCAGCTGAGGCCAAGACAAAAAGGTTTTAATAAAAAGGATGTAGAGGTGAAAAATACAAAAGGCAGGGAACTGGACAGTTGGGTTTGGGGGAAAGTCTGTGCTGTTGGGCAAGATAGCTGTTAAATCTGGAAGTTCAGATTTATTTAGCCATGGATTTTTTTTTGTTTCAGGTAACTCCTGGATGCAACAATCCAGATTAGATTACTGCAATGCACTCTACAAGGAGTATGCAATGCATACTCCTTGCAAGTATGCAACGCATACTACAACTCCTTGGAAACTGAAGCTAGAGCAAAATGCTTATTCAGCTCATTTTCATTCTAGGAGTATTACACCGGCACTTCAGGATACACACTGACTGCCAAAATGTTTCCAGGTGGAAATTAAGAAAGATTGTCAACTCGCAAGCCAAAACTGAAGAGAATAAATTTAAATTTTTGTGCAAAGCTGCAAAATTATCTTTTTTCCTGTTTTTTTAAAGACTAGTAAAAAACGTTAATATAGGTTACTGACATGGCAGCATTCAATCTCCTGAAATTTATTTATGTCAAATAAAAATCAGATGTACAAAAATAACCAGAGATCACATCATAACCAACTGTAAAAAACCATGTGTATGGGCAGATGAGAGAGTCTTCCTACTCTTTATGAAGTTTCCTTACAACTGGACCAGAGTTAGGTCTAGACAAGGATGGCAAAAAAAGGTCACCCATCTATGCCTCTCCCTAGAGAGCAAAAAAGAGGGAATAAAGACTAAAAGTGTCTGGAAATTTGTCTTTGTTACCTAGCAGCAGCCAGAAGACCAAAACACATCCATTGTATCTAAAAAAAGGTGCTCAACAAGTTCCTTCAAGAGAAGTCAGAGATCCTTTTCTTCACTAAGTCTAGAGTCACTCTGCCACATGCTGCCCACAGCAGAATAGGAAATCAGGTAAGAGTTATAACAAAAACATAATCATTAAAAAAATGTCAGTACTTGAAGAGGAAAGCTTCTCATAAATATGATGCCTGTTTCAAACAGGATGTGCACCTTTCGAGGTCTTCCAAGAACCTCTGGTACACCTTTCTCTTTACAAAGGGCACAGAAAAGTCTTATTCTTTGTTGCAAATGTGTACTCCACTTTACAGACATAAAATAGCATGCATTTCTCTATATAAATGTGGCATGTGGATTAGAAAATCCAGTATTATCTACAGAAACGAAGAATGTTTCAAATTAACACTGTTCAATTGTTTCTGCCTCTCAAGAAGCTGGGAGAAAACTTTCAAAATCCCTCCCGAGCATTCAACAAATTAAACATTTATTCTACAACATTCACAACTTCTTCATCTCCTTAAAAAACTAAAAATGCCCTCTGATGATTTGCAGGCTTATTATTTTCCCAGTTTATTCTGTGCTTTTAAACCACATGTTGGTTTACACTCACATGCCTAGAATCTGTGTGTAATGTTGAATGGGAAATGCAGGTTTCTATGGCACACAGCAATCAAATTGCTGCACAAATGAATGCTCTAAAGAGGGGTAAACAGAAACATAAAAAGTAAAGGAAAAAGTAAAATCCATGATTGAAAAATGTAAGATAAAGCAGTGTCTAGAGTTCACTCATTATTACCCTTGACTGTGCTGTTCTCAAAGGTTATTTCAGCAAGGATTTTGCTATGAATCTCCTGTTTGCTTTCTTAACAAGTAAACATATGCTGGGATAATCCATTGTTCACACTCTGTGGAAATTTTGGGATGACAGCACTTCAGGAGAACACCTATTCTGAGTCCAACACAAGCTGAAATAAAGCTCTATTCATCTAACACGTTCTTAGAAACCTCCAAGAAAGGACCTTCCATTACATGCATATGAAAGAATGTCCACATTTTGTTTCCACTTACAGATTCATTAGACTCATAGTGAAAAAGTCTTCTTTTTAAAAACTAACCTAGTTATTCCTGGCAAAATTAAATTTACTGCTCCTAGCCTTTCTCCATTGGGCACCGGAATACAATTGATCATCGTCTTTTTTACAACAACATTTTATGTATTAGAAGACTTATGTCTCCCCTATGGTACTTTCTAGACTAAACAAACCATGTTCTTTAAGCCTTCCCCACAGGTCATGTTCTCTAAAACTTCTATCATTCTTGTTGCTCTCCTTTTGTCCCTTTCTACTTTGTCTATGTTTCCTAAAGCATGGAGATCAAAACTGTAAACAGCTTTTCAGATGAGCTCTCACCAGTGATCCAAGGAACAAAATAATTGCTGCCTGCTTCTTCTGCAGTATTATATCTATCCTAGAATTAGATCCAACTTCACTGCAATGGTATTCCACTGTGCAATTTAGATTCCTTTTTCCATGCTATTACCTCAATAGCATATGTGACTTCTCCCCTGTAGGCAGACTTGTCTTTGCTGAATTTCATATTTCTTATTCTAGACTCTCTCCAGCTTATTGAGCAGTTTGACTGCTCTCGCTGTGCTTGGAGCTTCTTACACCTCTATTCATGATCAACAATATTAATGGCATTTCTATTTCACCACTGAAATGATCTCTAAAAAAATACTTCACAGAATCAGATAAAGGACAGACCTCTTTGGAACCTGCGGTAACTGGCCCTCCTGTCTGAAAATGAGCAATGGAAATTTGTCTATTGGTTGCACACCCATCTCATGGCAATATAATAATTATTTAAATTAAAAAATACAATTTTTAATTAAAGCATTTATTATTGGAATTATATTTACATTATTTATTTATTACATTACAAAATTATGTATTTATTTGCATGGTACAAATATCTGGTGGGACAGGGTTAAACACCTGATGAATTAAGAGCTACCACTTTCTGCTTTAACCACAAAACCAGTTACCCTATCAAAGAAAATTAGATTTGCTTGACATAATTTTCCTTGGCAAATTCAAGCAGACTAAATATAGGACGGGTATCCTGCATCCTTTTTTAGACAATGGCCCAAAACCATCACCTAGGAAAAATGCTGAGTACAAGTGCTAATACATACTAGTAAAACAGCTACTATTTTATGTGCTCTATCTTTAATCATGCACCTATTTCCGCTATTCATGTAACATCTCAATGTTCTTGAATATGTTTTGATACTGATTTTCATTATGCTTCTTATCCATTCTCCTCCTTGAATAAGCTGTTACCATGCATTGAAAAGCACTTGACTAAAAGTTAGCTCTCTTACATTGTCTTGTACCTCAAATTTCTTTCACAGGTTCAGGTTTCTTAAATAAGTTGAAAACAGTGTCTGGGTTTCAGTAACACTGTGGTAGTTATTACCGGTTTTTTCACATCTCTTGCCTTCATTTTGGCTTTTTTTTTCCTTCTGTTCCTTGCACCAAGCCAAATATATTTTTTTTTATTTTACAGATATTTCCATACAATTTTTTGTTCTTTTATAAACTCGGCCAGCTTATCTCTGTTAAATCAGAAACAGAACCAAACCAAGACAGCAAGTCCTTAATTCCCTTCTCCTCTTTCTGACAGAAAAAGTTGTTCTTAACATATTCCAAGAATTCAAAGGATTATGTATTATGTTGCTCAGGTTTATAGTTTGTGGTTTGGGGTTTTTTTGATTTGTGTTAGTATCCAAGAAACTGTGTTCTCTCATTCTTACCTGCTCCTGACTCTAACACAATTCCACTGGTCACTGTGTAAAAAAAGGGTAATTTCCCTCTTAGCCTCCTTCTCCCAATTAAGTAGTCTATCATACATCCCCATTATATTTTGATCCCTGTTTTTCCCTTTTATTTCTACCCAGACATTGTGAACTTATAACCTAGTTTAGTATCAAAAAATGATTTTTCATATAAAAGCAATGTTAAATTTTTCCTCAGGCTCCTTCATCTGAAAATGAGTTACTTGTTTCTACAGACTGTTTTTCTACTCCAGAAAAATAAGGCTCCAGACAAAAAGCCAAAATTTTAAACTATTTCAGGATGGAAATAAATAACACAGCTATTAGCTTCAGTTCAAAGAACTCATTGTTGCTTATTAGATCTTTGGAAAATTTATTTTATTCTGAAATAGCAAAATAACAAAGTTATAAAACTGAGAGTGAAGAAAGAGGTTACCAACCTGATCTGGAGAGGGTCTGTGGTTGTGTTGTGTCCTCCCAGGAGACCGATGGTGGTGGTGGTGGTGGTGGTGGTGGTAGTGGTGATGGTCATCATCATAGTTATCTGCCATCAGCTTCATTCTGTTTTGTGTCTGTTTAAAATGTAAAGCAAGACAATTTTATGGTATGTTGGAATGTATTATTCCGACAGTGTTTTAGGAATCTCTTGGCTCTGGGAGTTTTTCGGGAGTTTTTTTGAGCTGAAGGATCTAAGAATAGAAATCCAGACTGCTGGCTCAGAAAGAAAAGCAAAGAGAAATAGAGAAACGAAGTATGTGAACACATCCTCAGTTTCAGCTTTCACATCCACAGAATGACACGAAGAAGTCCGAAAAGTAAATGATGACAGATGATGTGTTTGAAGGGCAAAAGACATTCAGCTTTTCTAAATGTATTATTTTAGAGCTGTTTCCTATTATTCCAGTCTAACATTATGTCTTCTCAATTGACTTCTTAAATCTTACTGAAAGGAATAGTAAGTGTACTTCAAACATTTACAGTTGGCTACCAAGGCATGTCAGCAACAACCATGAATAGCTCTAAAAGTTCTATTTTGGGTAATTTATTTTAATTGTACACCAGGATCACCCTGCAAAACAATAAGTAAAACAAATCTGAAAACTAAGTGATAGAGACACAGGCACTTAGAGAAATAAGTGATTATGGAACTTGACACATTATTGAATGGAAGTAAGTTTAAGATATAGATCTTGAAAAAGAGATCAACACTTCAGCCACAGCTGTGTACAGATAATAAAATCTATGTCACCATGGGATAACAAGATACAATGCTGCTTTTTTATCACTATTACAATTATTCCATACCATGAAATACAAAGACTTGAATAATTCAAACCTTGCTCATAACACCAAAAAATATCTTTCTACCAATAGTCTGACAACAATAGATACTGTCGTTATTTTTTTGTGGTTCCAGGACTGAAGACACTCTCAGGCAAACCTGTTAAACTGCAATCAAGTTTTAATTAATTTTGCACTAAAAAAACCAGAAAAAAATGGTGTCAACTGCCAAAGATCTCTTCCAAAATTAAAATAATCAGTTAGAGGCATAGACAATTAATATCACACAGATGACTGAAGGAAAATAGCAGTCTTAGCTCACTTGATGTCATGCTCCACGGCAGGAGGATTCATGGCAACCCCATTGAGGATGGGAGCTAAACACATTGCCCGGGACTTTGCCCAGATTAATGAGTTCCAAAGGAACAACATAAGCAGATGAATTTGAACACAACTCATTTGTTCAGTATGTTCCCATATTAACTGGTCTAACTGCCTTCCAATGCCAAGTGCCCATGAGATAACTCGTGTCCCATAGCTAGGATGCAGTAAATTTACTTCCAGGACTGCTGTAATTTCATTTTCCTTCAACAACAATTCTATATGAAGCGTCTGTTTGGAAAATTTCACTGTCAAGTATATTTTCATGTAAAACCCAGAAACTGCTATTAAATTCCCCAACTTTAATGTTTTTTGCTGAAGCTGAAAAGGAATTTGAAAAAAACAAGCAAACTAAATATTCATATTACATAATATTTCAAGTATAACACAATCTAATGCCAGGAAAACAGCCACAGAATCCTAGGAAGTCCTGGTGTACCTTTTCAGCAATTAATTTTTTTCAGTTGTGACAATGTTTCTCAAGGACTTCACACGATTTTCAATAGAGGATCAGAGAAAACTGCTTTACAGGAGGGGAGTTGTACTCAGTTTAATAGAAACAACTAACTAACCCAACCAAACCCTCAAGGAATTCACAGCAAAAAGACAGAGGAAAACATCACAGGTCAGCATCTCAACAGCACTGTAAAACCATTTTCTTAATATGGTATAGAGTGAGAAGAACCTGGACAGTTGGAAATATTTTATTTTCTCCCTCCAAAATACAAAGATGGAAGCAAACAACTGAATGAATTTCAGTTGTGACTTCCTACCGATTTTGATGAAAAGATCATCTCAATCTGAATCATCATGGTTGTGTGTCTTTAGAGTCAAAGAGGAAGGGCTTTTGAACAAAAGAGTGGAAAAGATGGAGAATTAATAGACAAATAATAAGCTGCTTACTATAAACACTGTCATACCCTGCCTCTTTGGGGAAGCTCCTAAAATTTTATTAGTTTATTTTCTTATCAATGAACAGCCTTAAATTTCCTACCTTTCAACTGTATTCCATAAAGAATGCAAAAGTTAAACAAGATGAGATATGCAATCCTAAAAGTGTCCTTTGTAATGAGGTGTTGGGGATTAGGCATGTCATGGGATAAGAACTGTAAATGAATGATGTCATCTTTCTAATTTGGTGCTGAAATATAAATAAACTACTTCTTATGTTTCTTCCTTTTGCATGCCAGATTGCAGTAAAATGTGCACAAAGAAATGTTAATGCTCTAGTAGCCTTCCTTTAGTGTGCCTGTTCTGGGAGCAAAATATACAAGAAATATGAAATGAGAATTTCTTTTCCACTCTAGTAACTATCAAACCATCTAAACTTCATCATGACTCGTAACTGCCATCAATTTCTTAAAATGATGCAACTTACCTGGCAAAATAATACTTCTAAAAGCTTTTTGTTTTTATTTGTTAGCTCTTCAACTGATAGCAGATAGAATTTTGATGTTCTGTTTGTCTTTGCTTTAGCTAGTTCTAGTGCTGCACTTTGACACTAAAAAAACCTGTATTTTCCAGGTATGCTTAGCTTTGCTTAACAAGTACAAACACCTTATGATTTCAAACTTTTAAAAGCAAGATTTTTGAGGAGGACAAGGAGGAGGATTTCTGGAAAAGAACCAAAGTAAAGCTATCTTGAGGAACAATTACCTTTTTTTCACATCCTTCTAAACAAAAATCTGTAACATCACTTCTGTTTTCTCCCTTTGCCAGCTTTTGATATTTAGGAGGCTTTGAAATGACAACTGTATTTTTATTTGAGGAAGGAATTAATTAACCACATTGGAATTTTTTCAGGACCCCGGGGCTTCACACCCCTACACCTACATACAAGCACACAGCAAGGTATGTACGTGTTGGGACACCGGTTTATCAGTCAGAGGAAAATCCTCATGGTCTGGGGGCCAGAGCAGCACATTCAGGGACAGCTCCAGGGCTGCCTGAGAGGGGAAATACCACACAGTGACCTGGCAATGCCATCATTTCCTGCAACACCTTCAGCATGCCTGAAAAGTTCCTATTCAAGGACACCCAAGACCTTTTCTTACATTTCTTTAGAAACCACAGAACATTACTCAATACTGACATTTCTGGATGATCAAGAAGTTGAATCTTGAAATACACAATAAATGAAAATTTGAGTGGTGATCACACATGCATTCAAACTGTGTAATATCTAATGTGCACCACTGGTTACTCTGCACCTTATCTGAAATAGTTATATTGCACAGGTCAAACTTGTATTCACATTCTCCTCTCACACCTGAAAATGGGGTTTCAAAAAATTTACATAGCCACAGCTCGGCCAACAGTTCTTTTTGAAAATGTCTAGAGAACAACAGGCCCACACCTGAGAAGGAATATGGATTTAATTTGGATTTATACTAGAAAAGAAAAACATGAACTTGTAAAATGCAACAATTAATTAACTCTATCTCCTAAGGACCATGTATGGCCTTATTAGTTCTAGCCTAAACAGTGTCCTCAGATTTTTTTTGCTCTTAATTTGTTGACTACATCCAAAAAATACTGCATCCATTTTGAAATAAAGGAATGATCAAGGAATTAAAAGCAGCTTAGATCTACTTGCACAGGTATATTAACCCTTAGGGCTTGAAACAGTTGTCTTTGATCATTCAATATCACTATTTGCCAAGCTGTCAAGGTCATGAATGGTATGTGTAACAAAGAATTTATGACCTAGCACTGCAAGAAAACTGACAGATATTTCTTGTCCTCCTAAAAGTCTGTTGAGTTTAAGGAAGGATATACCAAAGTGAAATGAAAGTCTTTGATTGACTGGTAACAGACTAAATAGCTTAACAGCAATCTGTAACTGTAAAACTGTAATATTAAAACTGTCTTTTACAAAATATTTTAGCAAGGTGGCAATAGGGAACTATGCTTTCATCTGTCATCTGGATCAAGTTAACAATGAAACTCTCATGAATGAGGTTCAAATGATGAAAAATAGTAAGATTTGTTGCTCTGGGATATAAGTGTAATACAATTCAATAGCTATTACTTTCCTTTGGATTTTCTTCTCAATCTCTCTTCACTTAAAGGAATTTGAAATATTTCCAGAATATTCACTTTCAATAGGGTAGGATTTTTCTCTGTATGAGAAGGAGGCAGATATAAGGCCTGCAGGCTGTCCTGGAGCTATCCTGGGGTCTAAGTCTTAAAGCACAAAATTTAAAATCTAGAGACCCACATTCTAGGTTTGATTCTCCAATGGCCTCTTGTTGTCTTTAATGACACAGACACTCTTTTTCTTGCAACCTCACTGTTTGAAAATAATTCCACATTCTAATTCCATTCTAATAATTCCACAAAAAACTCTGAAAACTTCACGAGACAGGCATTTAGTTCTAGTCTTCATGATTTTTAAAAATAGGTGATTTTATCTGAGCTTTTTTTCTCTGAGACAATATTTTAGGAAACAGAAAAGGGCAATGATCTAAAAAAAACTGCATTCTCCAGACTGCAGAATTCACCAAGTTTATCCAGAGGCTGCAAGAAGGAATTACTGGAATGAATCTAGATTTAATGAAAGCAACTGCAATTGGTTTTCCTGTATGAATCCAGTGCTTCAATCCTGAGTTACATTAACAGAGGATTAACAAAATGTTTGCTAATTAAGCCAGCTCTGGCCTTACACTCTCCAAATAACAACAGTTTTCACATTAGAACAATATTTTTGCACATTCTTTGAAAATTGTCATCGTCTGAAGACAAGGGAAGAATTTCTTACCATTCCTAATGCAGTCAACTCAGAAATCACAAACTGTCATGGAATACAATTTATATTGGATGTGCTATTTGGCAAATTACAATTCATTAAATGTTGGACAGCAAATGCTGTACTTGCCCTTACACACCCCTAAAGTCCAAGAAATTACACTTATCACTCACAATCTTTTAAGTGACTATAAAAGTTTACATAAAATCATGACTTTATAAAAATGGTGTATTTTCTTATTTAAAAAACCCAAAATATTACATTAAAACAATTTAGACTACCACAGAGGAAGACAGTCTTGCAAAGTAGCTACAAAAGGCATTTGAGAAAGCACCACAGAATCCTGTGCTTGAAAGTAACCCTTATGGTGACTTTTGATAACAAGAGTCATCACAAGCTACAAAGCAAACTAAAATGCCATGTAAAGCCTGTATTTCCAGAACTTAATAAAGTTCATTAATTCTTTTTAACTTTTTTTAAAAACCATCTTCAGCAAGTTTTCCTTTATTCCACTTCTGTTGTCTCATCTTAACTAATATTTTTCTGAAATCAAAAATAACAAGTTCAAGTTCCAAACTTGGAGCCTCTACAAATCATCTTGAACCTCACTGTCATTGTTCCACCTGCTATTAGCAGCTCAAGCCTATAGAGATACCTGCATCCTGCACAAGTGATGTGAAAAGAAGCCAAAGAGTGAGATTAATTTGCCATCTAGAAAAGATACTTAGGAGAGATTCCTTTGCAATGTTTCAGTTTAAACTTTTGCTATACTTTGGGGCACTGTTTCACTAACCATCCAGCTGTAGAAGAAATGAAAATTCCAAGGCTATAGCTAGAAAGTCAAACCTTGAGACTGCTTCATTTTTAAGAGCAGCACTTTTCTTGAATCCACACAATGAAATGAGAAAAATTGTTAAAACACACCCACCAAGTATGGTTTTGACAGAAGGGTCCTTTTTCCACAAGCCAGAGGATCTGTTAACCTTTTATTGCTCTGAAGGATCTTTTGCCAGTTTGACAGCTGCATGGAAGAAGTGGACTTAATAGACTTCCAGAGATTGTATTACTTTATGCTAATTATTCAGGCCACTTTTAACAGTGTAATACTAACATCATGCTATTAATTTCCAAAATCAATTATACCCTTGTCTTTAATGACTATAAATATACAATAATATTCGATTCAGGCTTCTTTGCTGCTTATGCAGGGAGGTTTTAGACACCAAGAAAACTCCAAGGGAAAAAAATGAGGTTAAGACTTTTAAGTTTGCAAGCACTCATCAGCAAGTGAAAGATAACAAAAACACTGCAGTATGTTAACTAACCAGCAACTGCAAATGCTAAATAAGTATGATAATCATAACCGTATGGGTGTTGGAATGCATCACCATGGGGCAGTGTTATGTTTTACTGAGTGCTTTAATTATGCATTTTCTTTTTATAACATCCCTGTAATGTAATCTGTTCTTATATTCTTACTCTTAACTACATTTTAACATGGGTTCGCTGCTTTGTTTCCTGCCTCCATTGAAGAACACAAATTTTTCCCTGTTAAAATTCCAAATGGGCTAATAAGCATGTTTTTCTTTTCCTGTTACAGTGTATGACTTGTCTTGGAAAGTGTGAGAGACAGGATGCATGCAGGCTCAGAGTGTGCATGATAGCACACTGCAGAAAAGCTTGGCTACTCTGCATTTAACTCTTTTTAGGTTTTACCTCATTAAGGATAACACTGTTCCATACAATGTACGGGACACAGTCAAGTTTTCATGTTAAGAAATTATGCATCTTTTTCTTTTTCACATCTATATTTACTTAACTCACATGATGGTTTTACATTTATAATTCAGAATTCTTATCATCTGTAACATGTAACCCAGAGCATATGTTCAGACCCTGTCTGCCCTCACAGGACAGAAAATAGGGTACTGATTATTTTCCAAGTTTTCATTAAATCCAAAATTCCACCCAGGGAAAATACAAAATCAATTGCTGGACAAATTAATACTCTGACTTCCCTGCAGCAGTGCAAAGCAACTTCTATGTAAATCTTTTCAGAGACTCAGGTCTGGTAATTTAGTGTTGAACATGAGCATAGAAGCTTTACAGACACTTCAGTTCTTTTTTAATTAGAGCACTATTTAACTGGTATGAACAACCATTTCACCTGCTGCTTTGCAAGATGATAAAATGTGACTGATTTACCCTGAAAGAAGCTAAAGCTCAGAGTAAGCCTCCCTCTTCACAAGCTGAAGGACAACAGCCTCCCAAACACCAGCTGGGATATTGGACGCTTGGCAGACAGAGACAGGCAGCACTTCCAAGTGCCAAGCAGACACTTATCTAAAGTACTGAGGCCAAATTTCAACTTTTCTGACACTTGTGATTAAACAAAGCTATGCTGAATAGAACATGGGCTGTCTGACTTTTTTTGTGCATTTAGAATTTGTGGTTTTGAAGTCTTTTAAAGCTCTGAGAATTAAAAGTATGGCTTGAAGCGCAGGAAATATCTTGTAATAATACAGCATACTCAGTAATGTATAGGCTCAAGTCATGCTAAAGGTATTTGTCTGAGTCCTACTACTAACCTGGGTAATTACATAGAAGTATATAAGAACATAGACACAAAGTGGGTTAAAAAGCATAATTAAAGCTCTGAAACTGTAGCCGCCTGAGGACATCTCAGGCCAGGTCCTACTAAAAACAGACAAGCAACGGAAGAAGGAAGGTTCTCTTTTTTCCTTTTTACAACAGGAAATAACTCATTAAAAAGATACTTCCCCATAATAATTATTTAAAACCAGACATGAATCAGAAACTTCAGCAGCTAAATAAGGCCTTAGAAACTGCAAATCTCTGGTTAGCGGCACTGGTAATTTTTCACCATCTTTAATGTCTGATTAGTGAGTTTCAGCTTTAATTTTTACAATTTAAATACAAGCCCAGCTCTCCCATTTGTATCATTCAGAAAATATAGCCTAAGTTGAAATTACTACATTTATTTCATTGTATGCAACAAAAATTGCTAAATAAAACATACATTTCAATACATGGGTTGTATATTTTGGTATGGACTGAAATGGTGACAGCATCACACCACTGTCTGGATATGCTTAATAGAGACACCTTATATGTAGCTAATTCCTTTTGATGCTGGACTGTAAGAATTACCAGTTTTATCCACAATTACAGCATCAGAAATACCTGACACCCAGTTTTTCACTTTTTTTTTTAATAGCTGGCTACTTAGCACTGCATTTGAGATCAAGTGTTAAACTATATTTAGTCTTATTATCATGGGGTACATTGCAGTAGAACATAAGGATTTGTTTAAAACATGTCAGATGGAGAAAAATTCTTCTGGCTTTGGAGTTCAGATGTTATAATGGACATACTCACTATTCTTATTTGAGGTACTTAATAACCATTTTCACCAAGCAGGCCAGATCCAGAATTACAAAAGTTCCAGTGTTAATATATATATATTATTTTACATCTGCATTACCTACTTTTTCCATTTATGATTTTTAGTCTCAGTGAAGTTAAAGCATTTGTCTGAACAAAGTTGTAGGATAAGTTCAAGACCAGATTATCACCAGTGAAAAGAGACTGCCCTGAGCCATGGCCAGGCTTAAGTTATGACACAGATCCTTCAAGAATTAAAAAATTCTGAACAGAGAACAAACAGAAACAGATTTTAAAGCAGGAAAGGGCTCATGTACCAAGCCTGTGGTGCTTTCAGAAGCTGACTGCTAAAGGCAAAAGAAGCCTCTCTCATTGAAAAGGTTTGTGTAAAAAATACCATGCAAAAGACTTTAGATTCCTGAGAGCATAAGGAGGAAAAAGTGATACCATATCCAGCTATGACCCAAGTCCATCAAATTTTATAATATAAATTGTCAAATCTTACTGAGAATATGTGAAAAGTGTTACGAGAGCACTGCCAACATATTCAGTATTTTTCCAACACAGACTGTCTTTTGCATCAAGTAAGTTGTTCAGGCAAAGGCTTTTAGCTCCACTCACACATTGCCTTGCCCACCCTGTGCCCCTCCTGTGTTAAGCTGCAGGGAAAAGTGGCACTCTGCACTTCCACCCCCACAGGAATCCACCGGCAAAACTGAGATTCAATCCATTTGCAATGATTGTCATGACCCATGTGCAAAAACACAGATTCAAAAATCAGGTTAAAAATTAGGAGAATAAACTCCAATGTTAAATGCAGAAATATTACTTTAGATATTTCTATTTAATAGAAAAGTATAAACTAAAAATGTTTTTCAAGACAATAAGGCCACTGAATGCTTTGTATTGACATAAATGGGATCTGAATAGCCACATTTAAAATCAGAGAGTAAAAGCCATTTTACTACATTTTCTGAGAACTTTTAAGGAAAAAATAACCAGGCTGATTATGAAGTTATTAGGACATCTATTCTTACCTATCCAAAATAAACAGAGAACCTGTGTAGCATAAGTGCAACAAAAAGAAAACTGTATCTTAAGGGTCTCAGACTTCTGTTCACAATTAGGTGCTTAAAGCTTGAACAAGACCAATATTATCACTAATGGTAAACAGCATAAACTGAAGAGGTAAAAAAGCAGCAGAGTGATCAATTATGTCTGCAGTACCCATGTAAATGACTTCTTAACATGGATTCTACTCACTGTCCAGTGATGCAGCACAATTCAACTGCACAACAAATGTCTGTCTGAAGCAGATCTGTGTAAACAGCAGCAATACAATAACAACAGCAATAACAACATCAGCAACAAGAGGAATAATAAAATTATGTGGTCCTATAATACCCACACCTGTGAAACTCAAGGCAATCAAAAAGATTAAATTAGTATAGCATCAGAAACTGAAGCAACAGTGTTAGGAACCAACCCTAGAGTTGCTGCTGCTCACAAGTGCTGCAGACAACCATGTCTATAATGACACTGTGAAAAAACAGTGCATGACTTTTCTGCTCCCACACTTGTTAGACATATAGAGAGCTTAAATGCAATTAATTAATTAATTCAAAGCGCTGCAGAAAAATTTTTGGGCTGCCAGAATAATCACAATCGCAACAACTTCAAGAAATATTCTCTTTCTCATACAGTAAAATAAACTCTTTCAATATCATAAAATACACAGTGCAATAAAGCTGAATTTATCTATCAGGGAAAATGCAATTTGGGGTATTTTGTTATTCTTGAATGCTTGATGTCACCACCATAATATCAGAGTAGCAAGGTTTCTGAAGTATTTCACTAGAACAGTACATGTAATGCAACCTGCTGCCTACAATTCCACTTTACTCATTTGCTGGTGAAAGAGATTTTTAACATATTTACAAGCTAATTAGTAAGAAATAATTCTGTGTATTGCATGAAAGAGAAAATATTGCTAGCTGCTAGTTTGCTGACGAAGTGTGATTACACACATTTTTTAAATTCCTTGATGGTTTCTCACTCTTTTTGCTGCATTAGCTATATGTTGATGTGATGAAATATAGAGCAGTGAACTAAAAAACACTGCCAAACACCAGCTTTGCCTCTGGCCAGAGTATTCTGTACACCTGCAGGCCTGAAAGCACTGGAAAGGTTTCTAATTTCATGTTTTGAGAAGAAAAAGAAAATGCTCTCAAGGAGTTAGAATACCTTGCATTTTGGCCAACTGCACTTTCATTTTTGGCACTATATCCTAGAAGTGAAAAGAGACAACTGGGACATTTTCTCTCAGTATCCAAGTTCAGGATGAATCAGTAATATACCAGTGTCTTCTGCTGTTCCCAAAATCTCTTGAGATGTTCTAAAAATTGACTTTCTAGCTAATTATTTCATGAAGGATTGCATCACTGTACAAATTTATCTAT
Organism: Camarhynchus parvulus; assembly: GCF_901933205.1. Lineage (NCBI taxonomy): Eukaryota > Metazoa > Chordata > Aves > Passeriformes > Thraupidae > Camarhynchus > Camarhynchus parvulus. The sequence continues at coordinate 7,487,618 of NC_044582.1, forward strand.
AAATTCCTTCTCAGAATTCTCAAAAGGAATCTTGGCCAGGGTGATTATGAACATTATGTAATCACTCAGCCAAGTCCACGTGGTAATCTTGTTTAATACTGTATAACTGAAAGGTTTTTTTAAAGTCTACTACAAAGTTCTATAGCTCTCAAAATATAGCATTTGGTGTATGAATATAAGAAATTCCAGTGGTTTTGTTTTGCTGGGAGTGTATTACTATGCTTCCCAATTATTTAAGCAGTAAACAATAAATATTTAACTGACAGATTGCAGCTGCTAAATTGTATTTAAATCATTACAATGAAATGCTTGTTTCTTGTAAGAAAATGTGTTTGCTAGACAGAGGTCAGAATTATTACAACTAACTTTACAGCTGAATACACTGTGATACAAATAATTTTTCTAGGTTATCTAGGTTTTGACATAAAAACAATTATCTTCCAGCTTAAAACTAACAGAGCTTTTACTTAAACTCACAACCCATAAAAAGATGGCTCAACTCATTCGTATAAATAACATTTTAATCTTTAAAATATGATATGCCTACCTGTAGCTTTATTAAAATAAATCATAAATATTCCTATTTCCTGACAAAGGCAGAATATTTCATTTCTCTAAGATGCTTCTTTTAATTTTGCAGTGTGAAAAATTGTGACAAATTATTTTAAAATCAATGTCTTAATAGGGATTTACAATGTATTCAACATTCACAAAGGCCAGAAAATGTGGATATATATGAGAGAATATAGATTTTTTTTATCATGGACCAACATGTTATTTTGCCTCTCAAAGCAAAAATTCCTCTTACAATACAGAACAGGGATGAATTTAATGCTTTATGTTAATGTTTAGCATTATCTACTGATTCATCTTCTAATATTTATAAATATTTCTCCTTTGATGTTCGCATTAGGCTGGAGAAGTTGGGCTTTTTTGAATTCTCGCTTTCAGCAGTGTAACAGCTGTGGAAACGGAGGATGGGACAAATAAGAGCAGAAGAAAACAAGCAATGCTGCAGCTGAACATTCACTGAGGCTCTTGAGAATCAGGGACAGCTCGAGAGGGAGCATCTCTCAAGGAAAGAGAGGAACTGAATCACACAGGGGAGTCTGCCCCTGCCCCTGGCCAGCACAGTCAGAGCAAGCCTTTGTGCTGGATGCACATGAGAAACCTCTGGGGGTAGACAGTGGTTCTCCCCAAAGGGATTAAAGAAGTATGAGTGAAGTCTACAACCTCTATTATCAGATAATTCTTAAGTGCAATAAAGGGGTGACCTAGTTAAACCACATTCCTGTTCCTGGTGACTCTTTTTTTGTGGTGTCTGAGATAACAGGGAGATTATTTTGGCATCAATTTAATCTAGTTAAATAGCTTTACTGAAGATCTTTATCGCTATAAATAATGGAGGTATTTGAAGTATTTGGTTACAATTCTAACTGAAGTTCTCCAACACAATGTTTCGCTAGCAATCCTCTTCCTTCTCCCTGTCTGAAGAAACCAATCAATGTTTTGAACACTTCCAAGCAATAGCTTAAAGGTGCAACACCAAAACAAAACAAGCACAACAACAAAACAGTTGTTCAGTTCCCTGATGAACATTTTTTAAAAATCCTTGATATTTAAAGGTATCATGGAACAGGGCAAAAGGGTGTGTTCATTTACTCTTCAGTAACCTAAGATGAAGGTAAAAAAGGGAGACGTCTAAAAAAAGGAAAATAAGCACCCTCTCTTTTCCAAAGCAAACCAAAACAAAAATCCCTAAAATTATTTGGAACTCAACATCATCTGCTCTGGTGCAGCACAGTGGGATGATGTGATAAAAAGCATGATGCATACCTGCCTATTTATCATATAGATTTTGATGAAATGTATCCTGGGCAGCTGACTGACCTGGTGACAATTGCATCACGGCCAGAACATATGTGATAATATCTGTTTCTAGAGGGTTTTTTAACTAAGTGGTTTTTATTTAAACCTCAAATTACTTATAGTGTTGAAGACACAGTGATTTTTACCCATTTGAGAATTTATTTCAAGGATAATCACAATTTCTAGATAACCTCTCAGAAAGCCTGAAGCCTTATGAAAACACAAATTTTTTACAACAGATAAGCAAATAACTGAACAAGAGCAGGTTAAAATGAGTCAAGAGAACGGATAGATCTTGCTTTATGCAAAGAGCATCTGCTGTCCTCTTTCACAGAATTAAGAAGGTTGGAAAGTATATGAAGAGAGAAAACAAAATGCATTGGCTGCATATAATGTGAGCCAAGTAAATGTGCAGCGAATTCTTAACAACTCCAGAGAAGCAATAAACACTTAAATGGAACACATCCTACCTTGTGCAACTGCTGACACAGGTCAGACCTGGCTAGAACACTTCCAAAAGGACATCAGCATAAAACAGCAGAAACAAATGAAAATAGTGCCAGTTTTCTGTTGCCACGAAAGTAGGAAAAGTAAAGTCTACCCACCTGCTGTTTTAACTGATGTACTAATCGGTCCTTCTCTCGTTTAAGAGCCATTACTTCATCTTGAGTCTTCTTTTTCTTTGAAGCAGACAGCTCAAGCAAGGCAATATTTGCATCTTTTTCACTAATTGCAGCAAGCAAAGCTTCCTGTCTGATAAAATAAAACAAAATTAAAATTGTTACATTCTCATTAAAACTGAATATATACTGCTATACCACACTATGTGAGATGTTTCTTTCAATCACTAGGAGAACAATCACCTACCTTCTGAACACTTTAAATAGCAAACACTGTCAGGTCTAACCAAATAATGAAATCAACTAATTAGCCAAAAATTTCTCTTTATAGACTTTTCATTATTTGCTTCATCAACCATTTATCTCAGTCTATTTTACTACAATATGATATCTAACAAAATAGTTCTGTGAAACATCTTGCTTTTAAAAATTTTTGATTTTTTTTTGTAATTCACTTTCATGAATTCTAGAATACCTTACACAAATCTCTTTTGACTTACGAAGATCATAGAGATTGAATAAAAGAAAGCAAAGTGATAGAGATAAAAGCAATTTTTATATTATCCTGTTAACTTGGTACTCTAGGGTTCTCAGTGCAGGAATCTCTGGATGTCTTCCTCATATTACTTATATGTTTTCCTATGGATTTTCTATTATTTGCTGTGTGAACACAAAAATACATTTCTAAAAGTAAAATTCTAGAGTTTTCATTGGATTGTTCATGAGAAATCCTTTCCTTTGTAATCTTGACTTCAATTTTAGAGAGCAAACAGAATCTTACAGCACTTAGATAAATATGGGGTGAGACAGACTCACAGGGGTACATCACAAATAGTTTGTGAGGAGATAAGACAAAGACAATTTTTTACAACATGCAGTTGAAAGCACAGATCTCGCAGTGTCTTATACCCTAAAATGCTCATGCTCTGGCAAGGCCATAATCTGTCCTTTCATTTCATAAATAAAAGAAATATATTCACCTTCTGCAATGTATTTGGTGAGAGACTATGACTTATCAGCCAAGAAAGAGCACATAATACCTAATAGCTTTTAGAAAAGAATATGTTATGGCCTGTGCTTTTTCCCAGAACTATATAAGATCAATCATTAAAAAATAAACATGGATAAATGAATCATAAATTAACCTTAGGCTCCAACTGCTAATAAATGTAAGAATACGGCTCATGAACTTCATACAGTCAAGGTGAGCTAAAAGTTTGGAATTCTCACAGTCCTTTGCTTGCCAGCAAAAATGTCAAGAAAGTATTTCACTTTTATTTCAAAGTTCCTAATGTATTAATATAAATATTTATAGGACAATATTTCTGATGGAGTCAAAGAAAAACAACCCATTTATTTTAGGCGAAGTTATGCGACATGGATCAATTTTAGATAAACAGTTGCATTTTATTCATACACTTTAATAGTCTCATTTATTATTCTGTCTTGTTCATTCAAATCTCAGTTAAATGATGTTTAAAAGAGAATGCTGTAAGACCCCAACAGTCTTAATTTAAATTATTAGATATGAATTATTTTAAATAATCAATATTACACAAATATATATATATATATCAGAGGGGCTGCATACCCATAATGCTAATTTGAAATGAAATATAGGTAAATTGCTTTTTTATAAATCTCGTAATAATGCATAAAAATTGCTGTAGTAATTTGTAAAAGACTCAGTTTGTTTATGTGTTGTGCTCAAGTACCTATTGCATAAAATTGTCATTAAAATATTAGATTTTTAATGCATCAAAATAGAAAGAAAAGGTGTTTTGCTACTCTATTCATTTCCTCTGAACTTGCAGAAATCAAGCAATTTATCATAAAATCATGGAATGGTTTGGGTTGGGTAGGACCTTAAAGCCTATCCAGTGCCACCTCTGCCATGGCAGGGACACTTTCCACTACCCCAGGGTGCCCCAAGCCCCAAAGTGCAACCTGGCCTTGGACACTTCCAGGGGCAGCCACAGCTTCTCTGGGCACCCTGTGCCAGGGCCTCACCTCCCCTACAGATGTCAGACATGATAACACAAATTCTCTGGCAGAAATAAAGGTATTCTGTGACTTTAAAGCCAAAGAAGAGGAAACAGCATATTGCATGTAGGCATAGAATATGTTCCTTCAAATTAATACTACCATCACAAACCTACCTATTTTCATTTTGAGTGTGTTAAAGAAACCTATATCTCAGAATTTCCAAAGGTTCAGAATATATTTAGGTTCATTCTTATGTTGTGTAGGTTAACTCCATGCCAGCCAGCCCCAATATGTTTGCTCTCTAATAGCAAACTCCACAGTAAATACTTGTCACCCATGAGGTTTTTAATGATACATAGTTACTTCACACATATTACAGCTGTAAAAAGTCAAAAATTGAATAAAAGGATTAAATTAAAGGTTGAAAAGGACATGAAGCTATACTGAAATTTTACTTTTCTGAAGTTTAGATCATGTCACTGCCTCTAAATTGGCAGTAAAAACACAAACCTGACTAGTGAGGAAGAAGAGTCAGAACTACTGAATTACTTGGTATCATTTCAACATCTGATAATAGGATTCAGTCACATCCATATTTTTTGTACTGCCAGCCAAAATGTGATCTTGTGATCAGCTGTGCAACATTCTCCACTCCACTTTAAAGTAACAGATGAGGTGAAACCTTTCATGGGAGAGGAAAGCCAGTCAACATACTTTGAAAAATCTGCACTCTGGATTCTGCAGCCCCAAACCCACAAAATTTTGCAGACCCTAACATGTATTTTCTCAGCTGATGGGGATTTTCCTATCTTGGGAAAAAGCTTGTGAAACTATGTAACCAAACACTTTATTCCAGGAAATAATGACTCATATCAAGCACTTCCAGGAAATGATGGTTCATAGTCATGTGAAATAGCTGCTGTCAAATGACACCACAAGTGGTCCACTGAGACACTCCAAGATTTGAATCAAACCCACAGCACATATATGTTTAAACTGCCCCCCCCTAAAATTATTGCCAACACATTTTTTAAATCTTTGTAGTTAATTTAAGTGGAGCTGGGAGGAGATGAGTGCGCGACATGAGGGTGAGGATTTCTGGGGAAGCGCTTCCCCAGCCACATGGAATGATGAACACATCAAAAGCAAATTCACACTGCCAGCACTGCCAGCACTCTTGGAACCACCCAAATTATTATTATTATACCCAAATGTGTGCCAGCCTCTGTTGAGAAGCTGCAAAGCCTCAGCTATTTCAGTGACAAGGTGTTTCAGCTCAGGCATGGTGCCACACAACATGTTGATGGCTCCCAGACTGGGGCTGGCTCACACAGCCTGCCCAGGGTGGGCACAGCACCTGTCTGCACTGACACATTCCTGGATGTGGCAGCAGATTATCCATGTTTATTATCATGGATAATCTCAACAGCAATAGCCTCAAATATAAGTGGCATTTTACCAGGCATCCGGGTTAACAAGAGGTTGGCATAGCTGGTCTATTCTACCAAAAGATAGGTCAGTTGCTTTAATTCTTGTTAATTAACTACTTCTGTTCAGAGGGAAGACAAATAAGCCCGAAGATTTTATTATTATTTTTCAGAATAGAAAATAAAGATGCAGGTTGTGATAAGAGCACCTGAGGAAACCATGTCCTCCTTTACTCCTGCATGGCCAGGATCCAGCCGCCACTAAGTCCCTGAAGACAGAGGTGGAAAAAGGCCTAGCCCACACTTGTGAGGCACTGGAGGTGAAGAGATCCAAACATTTATGAAGCTGCCTCTCAGGACAGATCAGGATCTCTATGTCCTATTGATTACATATTGATTACATATTGCACACTAGTTTACCTTATCTGTGAAAGTTGTTATGCTGGCCTGTCATCATATTTCAAGTTTCCTATGGAAGAACAAAACCTCATGGGCAGAAGCAATTTATTTTAGCTATTCAGTGACCTTTCTAAAAAATTAACTTCACTGTTTTTGCAGCAAACATTTGAAATGATATTATCTGGCCACTAGGAACAGGGTTAAAATGCCAGCAAAGTGGACGACAAAAATGATTTTCTCACCGACAAACACAATGTACCTTCCTCAAAAATGTAAACTGGTGGCAAGGTTTACTTAAATCTCTCAGGTAAGTCATACACTTCTACTTTGCTGCCAGAAAATGAAACTCATCATGAGTTTTAGTGCTAGAATTTTTGAAAATCAGGATCTGATTTGGCACCCAAGAACAACATAAAGTCTAATACACTCTAGCTAACGTGCCTAAGAGTGTAAGCATAATTTATAATTCCTAATTATCTACTGTGTCAGGAAAAAAAATGACTACCCAAATACAGTTCTACAGAGATGTTATCACTATTTGCAGCCAAAATGTCTCCTTATTGTTTAATAAATTATAGCAATAAAATACATTTTAAAATAATTTATTAGAGCAGTGGATTAAACTACATTCTTTAACAGTAATATTTATAAAGAGTAATCCCTTTTGTTATTAGTAGTTTTTCCTCTCTTTTCTGGCAAACTAATCTGTTATACAAATAACAGGGTAGTATTTTTAACACCAAAAAAAAAATCAGTCTAACTTTTCACAGTAAAAGTAAGTAAACCCTCAAATTAAAAAAGATATATTAAACCTAACAGCAAATGCTCCACATTGGTAATTATTCTGCCCGTGTTTCTTTCACCTGCATAAAGTAATTCCTAGGATTCCCAACTTATATCTTCCACTATAACATGCTGCTTATTGCAAGGAGAGGACGGAAAAGTTTTCCCTGGAAAAGCAAAACTTATGAAATTAAATTTCTCCTCCCTGGCAAAGACTGACTGCAACAACCCACAGCAACCTCAGGCCAAGTCTCCTTAACACAGAGCCAGTGAATACAAGAGTCTCTTAATAAGCACACTCACAGCTGGGGGATCTGGGCTGACAGTCCAAGTGCTTCCACTGAGAAGTACCAAGGAAATTTGCACAAAAATCTGATTATACTTAGTGTCACTTCATATACAATACAAAAGAACAGAAGAAAGAAACACTACCACTCTGATGGCCAGGAATTTACACAAGTTGTGTTCTATCCAAAATTTCAGTTTGTATAATGTTTCTATTAACTAATGAATAATGGGCTAGAAAATCTATTTGTTACATTTCAATGAGGCTTCAGAATGGGGGGATTTTCATGTGCCATGAAGACAGGAATAAAATTGGTCTTTACAAACCAAAGATGCTGTCTAGAAGACTAAGGAGAAACTCCATATTGGAGATCTGTTGTGAATAAGGCAAGTATCATATTAAGAAGTAAAAACAAAAACAGATTGCAAGGCAAAAGCGAGTCTTTTCATCTACACAAAAGGTCTTAGCTGAAAAACTGAATCCAGTACTCCCTGAAAAATGTGGGAAAAGGCAGAGAAATGACTGATGAGACAACACCAGGAAAAACTACAATAAATAGTCTTTGAATGACAACATGCTAATGAGAACCTAAAATGCTATGTCAAATTGAAACAGAAATACTTTTTTCTATATTCATGGCACACAGAACAAGAAGCAATGTCCATAAATTGCAGAAGAAAGCAGCAATTTTTTCCCTCCTAATATCTAGCCAAGGTGTAATGATAATAGTCATTCCTCGGTGATAGTCAAATACAAAGAGTCTTTTCCTTGGAGGAATGATCAATTATTAGTCTGATAACAGAGATAGCTTTTAAACAAACAGAAAGTATAAAATAATATAAATCTTTTAGTAAAGTCACTGGAAGTAGTGTCAAAGAAAAATCTGAATTAAAAAAAAATACCTTACTTAGGATTAGAGAAAGCAGGTGATAAAAAAAGTAGCTCAATTATAAATGTTACGTAACACCTGAAAAATGCAATCTTAGGGATCTCTAGCAATACACATGCAGAGTTTGCATTTGTGAAAGCATCTGTCCTGGAGTGAAAAAATTACTTAATATGAAAAGGAAGTCTTAGCATACTAGAAGGGAAGATAAGATAATGCAAGACGAAATAAATCCATGAAAGTCTCTGTTGAATGCCAAACTGAAAAAGTATATTGTATACAGTATTTTATCAAACTTCAGCCTAAACAAATGTCAAATGGAATAATTTTTTTAACAAATATGGGCAACAACCGAGAAAAAAGAGTTGCTCACTAGCATATATTTAGTCAAGATTAACTAAGGATAAAAAAATGTACTAAGAACAGATTTAATAACCCTAAACTGTCATTCAGCTAGTAGGAGGTATTCAAGATACAGCTAATAAAACACAAAAAAATGGTTCTAACCACCCACAAAAAATCTCAGTAGTATAAAACACTGAAGGATGACCACTAAGATAAATGCTTTCTTTTGAGAGCTGCCTTGCAGTTAACCTTCTTAAAGAGTCTCCCAGAAACCTCTAATCATAATACATTGCATTGCCACTTATCACAGTCAATTTAGAAGTGAGCTCTGTAAACACTCCTGCCTTACTCCCCACCTCTGTTAGTCTAAGAATAATTTTTTGAGCTTTAATAAAAGAACCCCTGACAACTTTTTGGGAGGTGGGGTGAGTTCTTAGAAACAGTCCAATTGTAACCTAGCAGAATTCCAAGATTAAGATTTATAGAAACGAGACCTTCTAATGAGAACTTTTACTGCCTTTACTACTTAAGCTGTTCTCCACAAAATACAGAAATGCAATTTAAAAAGTCACTATTAAAGCTAAATCAAGTCAGAAATGTTTGAACTAATGATATACAGTACAATACTCAGCCAGCTTCTTACATGCTAATCATACTGAAGGACAAAAAAAAAACCAGTTCAATCAACTTTTTCACTTTAATTATTGTTTTCTTTCCCTTGTGACCCCCGGTATTCAACCTTAAGTTCAGTAGGAGGTGACTAGAGATAGACGGTGATGAGAGATCCTGTTTGAAACAGCTTCTCTCTGTCACTCCCAAAGCAAATAAATGGTTTGTTAAAACATGCTGTTAATCCATTATGGATGGGCATGCATCTTAGAAAATAAACTTCAGAATATTATTGGTATTTTAAAGCTTTTTCTGACAGAAAATTTATCTCTCCAGTTGCTTGACAAAAGCACATTCATGGATTACTGCCTTTAAATGAACAAGTATCTTGCACTGTATTCAAAGAACAAACCCCTTTGAAATACTTTCAGAAGACAAAGAGAGCATGAAATTGCATTTTGGGTTGTCCTGGCTCCCTTAACAGCAAACACAGACAACTATTGATGCTCCACAGCCCAAACACACCAAGAAAGGGCTGCTCCATTAAGTGTGGGACAGGAAAAGGGGGAGCTGCTCTTACACACCCACTCCACACTCCAACCCACCAAACACTTCCTCACATGATCTGAGTATCAAATCTTCAATTTTCCATCTGATCAAGTCGTCTGCTGGAAGCAGGCATGAGGATGAAGTATCAGTGCTTACACTATGTGAGATGGACAACAAATAGCCTCTGTGTTACACCTGTATTCATTTTATATTAGATGTAGATTAGACTAAAATCAGGAAGAAAAGGGAAGACTCATCTCTTCCTAATATGGAATTTCAGAGTAAAAGGAAAGAAGCAAAAGAGAGGACCTGCTTCTGAATAACCTCAAGGAGTTTCTTGACAAAGCAGCTTCCTTATCCATCTGTGCTCTTCCTCCATTCTACGTCCCCAGAGCCACAGTTCATTACTCCCATAATCATACCTCTACTTACATCTCCCACATTGCCTTTACATTGGCAATTTCAAATTATTATCACTTTTCTCCTCCTTAATGGCAACTTGAAATGTGCATATAGGTCCTTTGTTAAGGAAACAAAACTAATCCAGATTTTAAAAGGCAAAGAAGGAACTTCCTGGCCATCTTTCTGGACTAGTTTTCAAGTAGGAAGTTGGGCACTCAACTGCCCTTTGAATTCTTGGAACTTTTTCAAGCCCTATAACATTGTACTCCTGATGTCTAGATAACTTATATTTATTAATGACAGATAAGTAAAACAGATGGGCTAAAAAAGACATTGTGAAAGCAATTACATCAGAGTTTCCATAACCATTGCCTTATCAATTCATTCAAACAGGCAGCAGAGCTCACACAGGAGCAACCGTAACAACCTTCAGATTGTGTGAGAAATACAGAGGAAAAAAATAATTCACAGTCCTGCAAAGCATAACAGAAGAAATTAGATGACAATTATTCCTGAGTTCTGAAGCTTTTTACTGGAACTGACTCCTGTTGCTCATTTGGCTTTGTTTGATTCTCCACAGGAATGACACCAACACTTGGATGAAATCCCTCTGCCTGCTCTGTGCCACAGCCCAAAGCAGTGCAGAAATGGGGATTGCAGGGAAGAAGGATGGGATCTGAGCACATGGGATTGTGTTACAGCACAACATGGCACTGCACAGGGTCCACCTAAGTTAAACAGGAAAACAAAGCTACAGGTAATCTGTCATTGTCAGCCCCCTCATCCTTCAACAGCGCTTTTTTTGTTTATAGAAGACAAAGATAAAAGTGCTTTGGAGGAGGAATGGTTTGATCTTTAGAATATAGTTCTTGGTAATGTTTTTCAACTGCCAAATAAAGGTTTAAGCCGGGAAAAATGTTACTATTAAGAGCTATTATGGTTTTAATGAATTTGCAGAGAATTCAAAATATTTGAGTCAAAGACATATAAAACTGAGATGCAGAAATGTGATATTAAAAAAAAAAACTTTGTTTTTTAACTTTTGTTAGTTGTAATCTGTCCTTAGTATTGAGTTGAAAACATATTCCAAATAACCATTTATTACAAAGTAGATGGTTATATTAAATCATCAGTGGGGCTTTTTTCAGCTATTAATACATGCTGATCAAGAAAATTATCCACACAAACAAAAATTACACAAAACTCAATTTCCTTCATTTCCACTGGAAATTAAACAAAAATATTAATTTGGTTTTAAAAGAAGTCTTCCTTCTGAAGGTCTTCCTTCTAATTTTCACAATTCTACAAAGAACTGCCCTATGAACAACAAACATCAAATTCACAAAATCCAATGTAGATCACATTGAACTTGAAAATATGTCACAAACTGGGTCCATTTTGAAACAAAATATAGAAATCAGTATGAATATATTAGAACTCACACCCTGAGCTTTACAGTGCATTAGAAGACAATTTTGATAAACAAAACTGCCTGGGCACCTAGAGAATTGCCAGAATACACTCTCTTGGCAGTGCATAACTCATATTTGATATCTGATCTCAGGGCACAGTTGAAATGCTCACTGACTAAATAGGGCACCAGACCAATGTAAATCAGTGCCATGTAAATCCCACCAGTCACAAATACATGTCAGAGTACACTCTGTATGTGAACCTGAAACCAAGAAACCCCTCAGATGTTTGAACAAACACACCTGACACACACCCCCTGAAGAAGGCTGATATTTTCATATTTTAACTATTTAAATTTAGATCTGTAAAGTCAGAAACATCATTACCTTTACTAACATGATGTCATTCATCATTTATTTCTACATTATGAGTCTATGTTAAAAGTTAGATAGCTTAATTTGATTGATACAGAAAATTCTATCAATTATTACAATTCAACATTTTTATTTTGTAAAATTATGTTTCTGTTAAACTTGCCTGGTTGATAAAGTATTGCTAGGCACAGAAGAACCTTTAAAATATCATTTCTGACAATTTAATTATATCTGCAACTACTGGAACAAGCCACAGAAAACAAGTATTAACACCAATAATTATTGGAGCTAATATTAAAAAAAAAGTAAGCAACTGGATAAAGAAGATAAGCTATTTTTATTTCTTCTCTAACTAGCAGGCCACAATTTCTTTAGGTGCAGGATGTCTAAAGACCTAATTGCCTAAAAATGCTGTATCAGAGAATATCTATTCAAACCCTGCCCCATTAACTTTATCTCAGTGGAAAAAAAACTCCAAATTTAATTTTTAATAAAATACTGCACACCCAAAATACAGCATATGAAATGAACAACTATAAAATAGAAAAGTATTAGTAAAGACAATGAAAGCCTGGAGTAGGAACAAGATATTTCATTTATAAGGAGAGAGGAAATTAGGCAACAGCACACAAATATTTCTCTAATTAGTATCTTAAAATATTGAGAATGAAAAAGATAGGATACCACATGATGTTATTTAATTATATGACTTCCCCGCTAATGGAGCTGTTCACAAGCATTGCCAGAAGCATGAAGACCTCACATGATTCAACTTTGCATAAAGAAGTTTCCTCATTGATCTTCTTTGGTGGGTTAACTGTTTGAAAATCTGTTTCTGACTAAGGAGACATTTTAGAAAATGCATATGTAGAGTCTTGGAGCTCTAAAATAACCCATCCTGGCTCACAGTGAAGACACTCTGTGCTGACTTTGTCAAAGCAGACTAAAGAGGTACAAACCATGTCTGATCAGGTTTAGAGCCACAGGATGGATGTTGGAATGGCCTTAAGGAGTGAGCACAGTAGAAATACCAGAACTGAGATATCTTAATATAGTTCCATAATGAATTGTAGAATGTTTAGTCTTCATAAAAAACTTCTCACCAAACTAACACATGAAGTCCCTATTGATTTCAGCAACATTTCTGACAGTCTTCAGCAAAACTTCTTAACCTGAAGGACTTTTATTCCGAGAAAAAAGGCTTTGCTTTTGTGCTTAGATCAAGTTGGTTCAAATTCTACTACAAAAATGGATAATAAAATCACACAATAGAATCCATAAACTACACTGGTTACTGAAAATCAGTACTAGATGATACTTTTGAAATCATTAAAATCAGTGAACTAGAATTAAAAAACTATAAGGCTCTTACTGTTTGTTGTTTGGTCAATCAAACTGGTGTTTCTTTATTGTCAATATTTTATCTATCATCTCTCTCCATTGTGAGAACACTTCCTTCTCAAGCTATCAGCTAGGTCTGTGTCAGAACCTGACTGGTCTAATTGGGTATTCTCATTATATGTTAAAATAACCCAGGTGAATCTTCCTGGGAGGGTATTGAGACTGTTCCAGAAGCAGCTACCAAACACAGGTCAGATAGCAAAATCAGGTTTCCCTAGGGATAGTCCTACAAGAGGTATGTTTGCAAGAACATTTGAATTAATAAAAAATGCTGAATTTCTACAGTGGCTCTGATACAAAAATCTATAATTCCTTCCAAAACGTAAAACATGGACTGTCCATCTGACAAAAATCAATGGTGCTTTTGGAAAGAAAACCAAATTCAGCAATTAAAAAAAAAAAACAAACCCAAAACAAACAAACAAACAAAAAAACTCAAACAAAAAAAAAACCTCATTAGAATCAAATAGGACATGTTCTGGAGGACATGTTCTGGAGGCTCGGCATGCCATGGTTGATTTTTTTTTTTTAACTATGTACAAATTTGCACTTACTGCAACCATGGATAAGCTCTAGAATCCATGACCAAAAAAATATATATTTCTGAGCAGGGTTTTGAACATTACCTGAATCAACAGCACATCTGGAAAGAATTGTGGCAGAATCAGCCTAAGAAGCAGTTGCTATGGAAAATGCTGGCTGAAATTGCTATCCGGGTGGCCTTGTGACTCACACAAATAATGTGATCCATTTTCAGATGAGCTGTCACTAGAAGGAGGAATGCTAATAGAAGTGCCATTGCTATGAGAAATAAAACAGCAGCTGTTAATTTCTGCAATGAGCCCAGATTCAGTACAGGTGGGAGGAAATAATGGCACTTCAGCTGCTCAAAGAAGCCAGAAGTAACCAAATCAAAGTCTAGATACAATTGTAGGTGTAGGGTTCTTTTTCCTGCTGCACAAAAGGGACCTCCTTAGTCACTACAACTCAACTCTGCAGGAATCTCTGCTGCTGAATGTTGTACTGCACTCCAGTACAACAGAAAATGCACACTCTCAGAATACAAAATGATGTGAAAATGATGTGAAATTTTCTAGACATTACTTTAAAGCATATGAGTACCATGCTAGCTGGCTCCAACAATTCTTCCCCAAATAAGAAAGTAACATAAAAATTTGCCAAAACTACACTGAAAGAGAGAATGCAGCATTATCCTTTCTGGACTGGAAAATTAACCAAAAAGCAAAAATTCACATCAGGATAGAGCACAAAGAAATTTTATCTACGTCTGCCTTATGTTTTTCCAAAAAAAAGAGGAAGGCATGCTGGTTATTATTGTGTTCATTACAAAACGCTGTGATTTAACAATAGAAAACAAAGTTCTAGTTAACAAAGAACTGAGGTATTTTTAAATGTAGGAAACGCTATGTAAAATAAAAATATTTAAAACATTTTAACTATATTCAAGTATTAAAAACTTGGCAAAGACCTAGTTGGTTTGTTTATTCTATTCATTTTAAAGCTACCTTTTGAACACTGCCCATGGTGCTACAGTTGACTTCAGCTTATCCTTAAGGCAGAGATTGGTAATATACAGAGTACAAAGGAACAAACTGTGTTTCTCCCCAAATTACTTCCATGCTTCTGAACATTAGTGGAAGTTGCTCTGTAATGAACAATTACTAACAGCTACAATTGTTTGGGAGGAACAGAGTCCATATGATGTTTATAAAGGCTGACATATTCAGTTCACATTCGCAGGAAGCAGAGTAGCTTGAAGCAAGAGATCTGAACAAGGAACTCATCACATCAGTGCTGACTACCTAAGTGAAAAGCAAATCAGCAAAGTGCATGGGAACACACTTTCACATGTGTTGACAATACCTCCAAAATATGTGGCCTAAGAAAACACTGTCTCAGACACTCATATAATAAAGAAACTTATTTTTATTCTCTGTAATCACTACAGTGAATAAGACACATGCAGATCATAATAAAAGGAGGAACTGCTAATAGGTATTTCCTCAATAGCTATTTTTTCCAACAGGTAGAATAATTCTTACTGGTTATAATCAAATCCTGGTGTTAGCCAGTGAATTTTTGATGGATCTGGAATACTAAATAGATACTAATTTGTTAGTTCTTTCCATTTGACTGTAAGCAATGTCACTAGTTGCCAATCCTTTGCATCTGAAAATCTCTTAAGGAGTAATGCCCCCCTGAGTGATCCAGCTTGACACCTTGCCCATTCACAGCCCCGTGCTGCTCCCACCTCTCTTCTGTCTTAGCACGTCCTGCTGCCACTTCCACTTCAGCTCAGTCCCAACAGCTCCTCTGCTCCCTGCAGCTGTGCCAGCACTGTCCCCTGGCCAGGAACGTGGCTGGCTTGGAATCTCTGCCCCATGGACCCCAACAGCCCCAGATCCAGCCAGCTGATATACAATTGGTGGACAAACTGCATAAACCTAAAACCTACCTGGCAGAACTCATCTGAGCAGTTTACTCTCTGTAGCGTCTCATCATTAAGTTTGTGTCATTGTCTGGTAACTAAACCAGCAGTCATAATGCAGTGAAATGAATAAATCAGAGCACAACAAAATCTGCTGAAAACAATATCCAAAGTTTAAGAGTCTATTTAAAAATGACCAGTTCTTGAACTGAGAGATGGACAGAACCCCAACTGTCTCCCCAACTCCTTTGCAGAAACACCTTAAATTCCTCCAAGGACACAAGCATATGTTTTGATTGTGGAGAGAGGCCTTAGTTTTTCAAGGAACAGAACAGACTCAGGAACTATTTCCAAGTCCACAAAGAAATGATTACTGACAATGACTACTGCCCCTCACTGGCAATTTGCTAAAGATGCTGACAAAATTCGCTGGTTAAAAAGCTGTGGCATTCATTTCCTTAAGACTGATCTAATACAAATCACCTTAAATTAATATATTCCAGCAGTGAAACCTCAGCAGCTGCAGGAGAGGAGAGAAGCTACCAAAAGAAAAAACAGCATTTCCCAACATTTAATGACTCACAGATCAATTTTCAATTGTCACCTTCAAGGTGATCTACTGTTCCTTAAAATACAATTACAAACCTGCTAATTTGAAATTATTTCATAATGTACATATCAAAATACATGCCTACATTGTCTTATAAAAACCTATGACTTCAGACTAATTGATTAATGAAAAATGAAGTTATTGAAAAATATTCAATATGTTCCACAGATCCTTTCTGCACAGAAATTGAAGTGACAAGAAATCTACAAAGGGCCATAAAACTCTTGGACTGAGTTTATTGTTTTTTATTCCAATCAGGTCAGACTACAGTTCAGGAAATCCTAATCAAGAAAATATTTTAAGTAAATCTCATTAGCCATAGGCTGTGTCAGTATGCAGCACAAAGTGACTGCTTCCAGGCGTTGTGTGATTATATCCCAATAATGAACCAAACCATCTCTCAGAAGCCAGACCAGCCCACCTGAGCAGAACGTCCACACTGAAACAGGGAACAGGAGAGCTTGCTGGCAGGTTTTAGAGCAACAGGTAACACTCAAACACACTCACACATGAGAAACACAAGTTCTTTGCTCCTTGCTTGATCCATCAGTGGCCCATGGACCTGTGAAAATGCTCTCCTGCACCTTCATGAGCCCCAACCACAGTAATGCACAAGATACTCTAGTACAGCAGAACTTGAGGTAAGGATTAAGTTTCATGTTGCTCCTGCCAGGAATCCTCAGAAAAAATTATCAGAATGTGTCTTCTGAGTACAATAAAATAGAGATATTGAGAATTCCAGGCATGGGGCTTTTTTTCCTATTCAATACAGACAAGCAATAGTATAGCTTACTAAACCACAGCAACCCTCCAGAGTAAAAACATCCAGCTGCTAGATTTGGTCCAAGTCTAATTCTGAAAAGGGACCCCAAGGACTCTAGTCCTCATAAGGTCACCATGTGGTATCAATTGGCCTAAAGTGCCTTTCCAAGCACCTTTTTTTGTCAAAGATTCCTGGTTCCCCATGCTCCATGGAGCCTGCACAGCTGGGGCACATTATTCTTCAGCTCATCCAAACTGGGGGCCTGGTTTTAACAAGGTCACAGGATCAGAGGGCACAGCAACTCTCTCCTATCTCATATATTCTAGAGTTTCCTTCCTGTGGAAGTTAAATGTAAAGGTGAGTTGATGGGATTACTTGCAGATCTCATCCTGCCATCCTTCAGAGAATCTCCATTCGCAGACTTTCAGCGCTGTCCATCAACAAGAGATGCTCTTGGAGGAGTGCAAAGCTCTGCTTTAAGAAAACATGTATTTCCAGGTGCCAAGGAAAAGATCACATGTGTCCAATTGACCCCAGTTCTGGCTTTGTCCTTCCCTTGCAGACTCTCCATAGAAGGTGCACGTCATGTGAAACTGGGAAGGCAGTGTGTCCACCAACAGATCCTCTCCTACCAAGAGGTTCTCACTCTGGTCAGTTTAAATGAAAATACAGCCAGCCTATGGAGGATATCTGAGGCCATAAAACCTAGGGACTGGAGATTTTGGCAATACAACAGCAGACGTGCCAGGGTCAGAGCTTAAGTGTGAATCAAAGCAGCCCTAAGTCAAGCAGCTCCTTCGGATTAGCATCACCATGGGCATTATGTTATTTCAGAGTCCTTCCCTGACTTCTTCTGCATGGTGGGATGATATGGGCCTAAATGATACACTTGAATAACCAGAACATCTCTACTATATTCATCAGGAAAAAGTGAACCCTATATTTAAAGGAAGAAATCCTTAGCTGTTCCAGCTACTGATGGCATTTGTTTAAAAATGAAATGTATTACACATATGAAAAATAGATATTTTCAGTGAAACTCTCAGTACCTTTACTTTCCAAATACCATTTCCATCGTACTCCCACTAGCAAATGTTTACACACCATATCTCAATCCAGAAAAACAACAGAGATTACAAAGAATTTCTCAAACATGGCTGCCATTCTCTCCCACTGTAGATTTGGCCAAACTTTCTGTATAAAATTGGTATTATGCCATTTTATTTCTTTTTAATTTTTAAAGATTAAGTCATAATATTTATAGGCATTCAGAAAATATGCAAATCCACATAAGGAAACAAAATTTAAAATGAGTGTGAAGGCTCTGATGACAATTATATTGAAAGAGTTAATTACAGCCCAAACCAAGGACTTCTGTAAGCTGCAAATTTACAGTTCCTTAGAAATGATGAGACTCACAACTGCAGTAGTGAAAATATTATTGCTTCTGTAAACTCCAAGCTCAAGTATAAAGTAGATATGTAATCTTCAACTCCCTAAACACTCCAATTTGGCCACTAAAGATGCTGTTTTACATTTCCAAACATTTTCCCCTGTCACTACTTTTTATACTTCAGTTCTCAGGTTGTAAGTATTTGTTACTTGCAAAGCAACTCCTTTTGAACGCAGAATCATGGGAGGCATTTGTTACTAACTGCTAATGCAGCCTGCCAAACAAAAACTCCCTGCTGGTGACATGACCACCTAGTGACCTCTAAAAATGTTTTAACAATGTGAAAAATATCTCCCTCTTGTAGGAAACAGCAATTTTTTAAATTAAATGTACATTGAATGTTCGCTTACATACAGATAAATGGTATTCAGAGTCACCTTCTCTGTTTCCAATTTCAATCTTTTGAAACCCAGCCCAAACCTAAATAAATAAACGTTGATACTAAGAGGAAACTAAGAGCTCAAGAGCCTTGTGATTTCACAAACAGCTTTTTTCCATTTTCTAAAATCTAAACTTCGAGCCAGACATAGAACAGGTAATGAAAAGAAACAAGTTTGGCAGCTCCTATGTGGGTCTAAGCTGAAAATATGTCAGGCAAAAATAAGTGGCTATAATTTGGCAGATTTAAAGTCTTTAAAAGTTTGCAGCTTGCTGAACTGATTTTTTTTTTAGTATGTAAAATTTGCAAATTGAAACACTATAACTGTGTTGAAAAGTGACTGTTACATAATGCACCATAATCAAGCTTTTAAACATCACTTTACCACTACCTATTCCTCATGCAATAGCACCACAAAGAGAAAAACAAATTACGATATCTACTAATATGATAATGAACACCTAATGCTTAAATATGCTATATTTCTTTTATATTCATTGAGGGTGTTTTTTTTTTTCAAGTTACCAGGACACTGACAGCTTTCTAGATAGTTATATCTCATTCATTTACTTCTTTCTTTAGAGGACACTGGATTAAAAAGTACTGCTACTTGATGGGCTTTTTTAAAAAATATAGGTTTCTGGAATATTAACCTGTAATTGCCTCAGATCATTTATGAAGAACAAATTTGCCAATCTTACTCCATCAACATTTATGATTTTTACCAAGAACAATAAACTAGCTGAGGTACAAACCTTGAATCTCCCTCCTACTCTCAACCCTTTGTCCCTCTGATCCAATAGTGCACGAGGCTGAACCAGGCTTAGCAGGCTGATGCCACAAGGCTGACCAAAGTCACAGCTCCTTCCAGGGCTTTGCCACAACTGCACACAACTTCAAGGGTGACAGATAAATTCAAGTCCTCTTAAATAAAATTGTTCATCTTCTCCTATATTAAGAATGAAAAGTCAGAAAAGCTGACACTAGAGCTGAACAGCTGAAATACTGTTAATAGTACCTCAAATAATCCAGAGAAACTTCCCACAGATTTTGAACACATTAAGTCCTTGTTACACCAACATGTTACATCAGTGCACAAGGGCATCTATTTCCTGATGTGTGGCTTTCAAGAAATTTATACTGCACTGATTAGCAGTGATACCTATAAAGCATGGACAATTTCAACGGAGTCAGGAAGGACACTCTTTTTAATACTCTAAGAGAACTTTTTATCTAGATAAAATTCTCATTCTGCATATAACATAATCAGCAACATAGACAAGTTTTAGATGGAGACAGAGTGTGTAGCTACTAACAGCTTTTAGGGGAAGAACTCCTATGGGGAGTTACTAAAACTTTTACTCCTAAACCTTATTCATAAGCTACAGCGTATGTCTGCTTGATTCTCCCTCTGCTCCAAAGGAAAAAGTGTAATTTACTCTTCTAGAATTGCAGGAACTGCCAAAAAGTAAAAGGATATGTTTCAGGTTCCGAGTACCAGCACAGAATGCTCATCACTAGAATAAGACCCAAGGCACTGAATTATTTCTCATCTTTGACCCTGACCAAATGCTGCTGTTATTTGGGAAGCCTTAACACTGGTTCCACATGTGCCTGGAAGTGATCTGGAGCAAGATGTTCTCCATTCACAAGCTCTCTCAGCCAATATTCACTAACAGACATCTGATATAGACAGCAAGATAACTACACCTCATCTCCTTCAAATCTGATGCAAGACACACGTGAAAAAAATCATAAACTAATTAAAAAAAGAAAGATAATCTTTGTATTTCATTGCTTTTGCACCAATGCAGAATCTTCTGATGTATGTGAAGTGATGCCCTTTTGATCCTCATACAAGAACACATTCCCAGAGCTAATTCTCACCTGTAATTTTGGTTAAAAACCTGTTATTGCTTTTGTAGGCAATGGACAGAGGTTTCCATAAAGTTCCTTGAATCAGACCTCCAGCTGGTACACATTTTGCAAATTCCACTAAAAACACAGGGAATGTCCTAGCTCAAACTTATTGGTCTGGTGCACAAACCTTGCACTGAGTCAAACAACCTTATATTAAAATTATAAATATGTCATGATGATTGTTGGGATTGTATTTATTGATGCAAAATTATAAAAATAAAGCATGTTTGGATGGATTTGTATACTTACTGTTTTATGCTTTTTTTTCTCTGCAGTGTTTCTTTGTGGGTTTCATAACAAACTGGGGGCAAGACATGTCTCAAATTCCATCTCCAAGTAACACATTACTGACTCTCTGCTTAATACATTATATGGTTTTATTCAGCCTGCTACGACTACTGCACAGGAAGAGCTACTCAAAGTTTTCTTTCTTCTTTTTTCTTTTTTTTTTCACAACAGTGGGAGACATGCCAGCTGGGACATTTTAAGTCTCTTTCATTAAAAAAAGGTTAAGGTCAAAATAAGTATGATAAACATGGTAGTTCATCTTCTCAAAACTCAAGATGAAAGACTAAACAGAAGAGAATATTTTAACCTCACTAACTGTAAAATGTATTTTGTTTTCCTTAACGCATAATTAGAAGGAAAAAAACTTATTTTTTGCTATCAACTTTTGTCTTTAAATGTACTCAGTAGTTAATTTAACAACTATATAACTATTATATTTATTATGTGTTTTCAATTATCTAGATGACTGACATTTTCAAGTTTTATGGAGGATTATGAAGAGTAAAACACTTAAAGAGAAAAGAAATGCATTTTCCCATGGTAAATGGAAAAAAAATAAAAGGGAATCCACATTGTGTTTTAGTTAAATTTGTTGTCCACTGTGTAAAAATTTCTAAATGCTATGTCTTTGAGATCCTTTCTTGTAAGACTATATCAAAATAAAGTAAAACTATATCAAAATACAATAAATCCATATACTTTGGTTTCTTAAACTAAACTACTTTGTTATAAGAACACTAAAATATGTTTTCACTCACTTTCTCAAAGAAAAAAACAGCCCAAAGGTTATCAGATGAATGGGGACAATAGATTAACTTCCAAAGAACTATATTCTGTTTCTTGTAAAAGAAAAGTAAATTTATAGCACACCAAGCTTTTATTCCCAAGAGAATATAATAACTGGAATGTGAAAGTCTAAAACTGGCAACAAGTAAAGCTGGTCAAAGTATAAGTAATGAAACTTGAAACGAGGCAAAGAGATTTGAGAGGTTAAAGGGAGATAGGGTGGAAAGCTCACAAGGCAGACCTGTTCTCCCTCAAAACCTTAAGAAAAATCTTGAGTACAGCAAAAGCAGCATGGGTTGCATAAATTTGAAGTGACAGAGCCTTTTGGACTGTGGTGTTATTTAAAGTGGAAGAATCTTTTGGGGGTGGCAGGGACCCACAGAACACTACAGAGGGGCAGCTTTCTGCCCAGCATTAAGGGTTAAAATGAAAGGAGAAATATCAAAAAGACCATATTAAAATAACTTTACCTCAAGGACTGGTGCAGTGAATTACCCATGGAGAGACAAGGAGGAAAAAAGGCTCAACTAGCTATTTTCCAAAAACACACTGCCACACAACCCCTCAGTTAACTCAGTTAACTTTTTTGTACTTCTTTAGATCATAAAAAAATTGAAATCACAGAAGCTTTAACAGATCTACTGATTACTCCTAATGGATAACACAAGTCATGTGGCATCAGTGGGTACAATGTCCCAAACAGGCTGGCACACAGTTCATTTAAGGAAGAGGGGAAGGTGTTTAGTTAGTAGTTATAGAGAACAAGCAGCTCACAATGGTGCCAGCTCAACAACTAACATCATCACTGTTCTGATTTAGATTCCATATACCCTGGGATGGTTGGATAGAAAGTGTGAAGTCAGGTAAGAATTTAGTCTGAAGTGCCCTCTTGGCCTAATTCCTGTGATGGGCTCAACATGAGGCCACTCCAGGGCTGATGCAAGGGGATGTCTGAGCTAGTGCAGAAGCATCAATCCATTTAGAAAGTCATGTATTTTAGAAAAAGATCTTTACACCAACACTCTGTGACCTGCAATGGCTGTCTGCCAACATCTGGGTGAAACTGTAAGTTCAAGTTTTGATTCACAAGGTCCTAAATGGTTTGGCACTGCTTCCTTGGAAGATTCCCTCTTTCCCTTCCTTTGTGCTGGGCAGCTTCAGAGACCTGGTGTGAGTGCACTGCCAATGGAAGTGTGAGGGCCTGGAGGCAGCAGGGAAAAAAGAGGAATAGGGACAGAGGAAGGAGGGAAAAAACTGCACATCTTGATGTGAACCAGTCCATGAGGTTATGCTGTGAGGACCATCACTTCACCTGAGTGCCTGATTTCCTAGTCATGACTGCTCAATGAACACACTAACTACTGGCAACAATTCAGCCTTTGACTTCATAAGTGTTGAAATTATTCTGAGGTTTTCTTTACTCCTTGGCTTCACTTATGGCATTTCCTTAAAAAATGATAAAAAAGTGCTTTGAGTGGCATGTAATTTTTTAAGCCATCATTACACAGCTAAATAACAAAAAATAATATCAAGGCCTTATATTTTCACATGGTGTCTTAAATCCGTAGTAAAAGTCAAATGTATGTTATTAAAAACCCATATTTTTATCAGTGCTTAAAGCACACCTTACACCCAGTCCATTAAAGTCTCTGCATTCAGTGGTGCTGCTCTGAATTTGCTGCTTCAGGGCTGAAACATTTAGTGTAAAGACAGACATTCAGATATAAAATAAATTACATAGCAACAATTTCCAGAGAAAGGCCATGTTCACAACAGCAATAAAAAAGGCTTACAGATTTTTGTACCAGAATGTTTGGCATGGTCAATGAGCAGAACACTGATGTTATGACTGTGTGAAAGACACACATCCCATAATGGTTTTGCACACTTGGCATCCAGCTTTTCCCTTGGCATAGAACAGTTAAAAGGTACCGAATCAGGATAAGGAAAAGCAGCCATAAAATTCAGTAGTTATTCAATAGATGATTGGACTGTTTGCACATATTCCCTGAAGGAAACAAGAGCAGAATCCTGCTGTGCAGTCAGTGCACAGCTCAGTCATGAGACTACTGTACCCAAGCAGGGGCTAAAGCCTGGGAGATGCCCCTCAGGAAACCCCTACTAAACACTCCTCTGTGATTTAATCTAGTTAGCCACAGGGTGTCAACACTGGTCCACACAGAGGCAGGCTCACTAAATTTGTATTTGCCAGTTCAAAAATAAATCTTAAATAAAACAATCTAGAAATAACAGTTTGAACAATTTGACACGTACAATAAACATATGGAATGACTTACAAGAGAAGGAGACTGAAGCACAGAGCAAAAGTGAGTTCAGGAGACACCCAGTCCTGTTACTTAAGCAAGCAGTGGAAAGCAAAAAAAAAATTCATTTTGCTTAATGCCAATGGGACCATGTACACATCTCAGACAAACAGGGCTTAGATAACAGGGAAAAGGAAGATTAGGATAAATGGAAAAGAGCATCAGGCATTTTCTTCACCCACTTATACTGGTGTTCTCCAGATTCTTTCCCCAATGACATCAAGAATCCAGCTTTTTTTTCTTTTTCAAAGCTGATCATGCTATTAAAACTGTAATGGCACAGCCTGTGTGCAGCTAATTGATCTGCAGTGCAAAATCATCAAAAACAGAAGTTCCATTTTACTGATCTCATGCATGTAAGATGGCAGTACCCTCTTTACTCTTATCCTTTATTGAGCAAAATATCTACATTTAGCTAAATGCACTAAAAATAGCTGTTCACCTCCAAAGCTTATTAAATCCTCAGGTTTGCTTTATATACAGCATCTTTTTTTTTTCAAATCTATTGATTCTGTTCTATGAATTAATAATGCATAATGCATTAACAAAGTATATATTTGCATATTCTACTTTAATAATAGAGAACAACTGTGATAAACAAAAGTACACTAGATAAAATGCAATCTTTATCAAAAAAGTTATACTAACAACTATTCTACTTCGAATCAACATTTTAAAATCATTAATTCTAAGAAAGAAATTAAACATCACACAACTGAAACAGAATTAAGAGGTCCATCTAAAACTTGAGAACTATAAAAATGACTTTGCACTGATCAGGGTTTTTTCACCATGATCAAAGCTGTCAAAATAATTTTCCTATCCAGAATTTCCACCTCTATCCAGAATTTCCATCACTTCCCTATTCTAGATTTTTCTGGGTTATGGTTATTTCCTTGTGTAATAGATTTGAAGTACACTGATTAAAGATGGTTTTCTCTTCACCCCAAATGTGAAGTCCCTCCCATACCCATTGCTAAACAAACAATGAAAATTTTCCATACAGTGGCACTGAGTTACAACAAGCAAAAGAAGTGTTTCAAATTTCTGAAGACACAGTTCATAAGGAAAATGAGAAACACTCTAGAAGAGATACACACATATAGAAGTCTGAACAGGAACAAGTGACAAGGAGAGTTCATTCAGCCAGGGGGGACAAAGATGAGGGCAAAAACCTGCACTCACCATTAGGGATTCTACTTCAAGTCTACAGAATACCTTTGAGAATTTTTTTATTGACTGCTTGAAAGCCACAGAGTGGTCTGCTCCTGTTCACTCAAGCATTTCAGGGCATGCTTTCTCACGAGCAAATCAGATGTGGATTCAGTAGAACTACCCACATGCTTCAGCTGAGGAAGTGCTTAAGTGCTCTGCTAGCCAGGAACAGCAAGATTGCTACTTGTAAGATCCTCCCTTAAATCCCATCCATTTGTGGTTGTAGGAGTTGGTAAAGGGTCACAAATATTCTTCAACAGTCTTCATATTCCTCTGAATCTTATTTAATCCTCAGATAAGAGCAACTATCAACTCTTTTAGCATCCTGACATCTCTATTCTGCTCCCTGACTAAAAAGTATATCTCCAAAAAAAAAAAATTTACCAGACTCTTTAAAAGAATAAAACTGTTCTTTTTAAAAGCTTAGTGGTCAAAAAATGGAATGAAGCAGCAGGTTAAGGAAAGGATACCTTAGAAAATTAAAATCCTTTGTAATCCTCCCTACTTCCATGGGCAAACCTCAGCACTGGCAGGCAGACACGGCACTTCTGCCTTTATCATAGTGGATGTTAATTCAGACCCATACAAGAGTCAGTCACATGTCTGTGCTGCCCTCAGGAGATAGGATACACACTTAACACTGGTGATGCCTGACTGCTCTAAAAAGCAATACACCTAAAGAAAACCAATTTTATATTTTAAAAAATGGCACCTTTCGATGTTGCGGCAAAAAGTTGATTTCAAGGAGTTTGGGATTTATTGGTACCTTAGACAAGTTACACTGCACTGATCCTCACCTGGGCTTCCCTTTATGCCCTTCTTGAAAGCACAATATAAATTTATAATCCTAGCACCTTTAGAAACTTCCTTAAATTACAGTAATTCCCTTCATTTCAATAGTTTTTAAGTCTAACAAGACTTTACACTAAGACCATTAATTCTAGACTGGAATAACACAACTGATTATTTGAAAGTGTCATCTTTCCAGTCTCCTTAAGCAACTGTACTTTATGCAAAACCTTCCTGCAAGAATGATCACCCAGTCTATGTGTCAGAGATCAGTATTTCTCTGCAGAGAGAATTTACAGAGAAGCAGTGAATCAATTTTAAGATCTTCTGCTAACAGACAGTGCTCTGCATGACCTTGCTCTTTGCTCTATCATGTTTACATTTTCTACTACAGTATGTCTCTAATCCCCAAAGTGTCCCTAAGGGAACTTCACTGTTTTTTAAGTCATGCTCGGCTGCTGAACTTTGCAAAACACAGACAGGGAACCAAAAAAAAAAAAAAAAAGACCAAAACAAAACAAAAATTACATGAACTAGCAAAAAACTTGTTTTCTATCTAATTTTCTCACAAATATTAGAGAGTGGTTGTTTCTTAATTTAAAATATCTAGAATTGTGATTGTTCTGCATTTTCTTCATTTGTTCTGCACTTTCCTCTCAGGAAGAACTGCTTTCAAAAATATTCAGTGTCTTGTTATTTATAAATTCCTCACTATCATGCTAAGTAATAAAGAAATGTGGCATAAAATTTGAGAAATAATTTTAATGCACAGTAGTAAGATCAAATATTTAGCTGTAGCTCACCACTTTTGGGACACAAATTTGACTAACTGGCCTGTAAGTATTTTGAATTTCAATAAAGTCTTCCAAGCTGTCTGTGGGATAGACTACTCTCACTAACATATGTATCTTGAAATGATCTCATGTGAACTAACACTTAAGGCAGTTTCATTATTAATATCTTAACACACCACAAGGAAATTTTGTACTGATACCAGTGAAAATTTTAAAAATTAATACACTCTCTCTCCATGTTGCAATCATAAAATTAATTGCAAAAATAAAAATAAAGGATGCATAACATCTCTCATCTCCAATATTATTGCATAAGTGAATGCTGTTTGAAGATTTCAAAATTATATAACATGATATAGTTTTATACTTCTATGTTCTCATATCCCTGCCAACATATGCAAAAGAAATCTAGGCTACAATTATTGTCAACAGGCAATGCATTAGGCACTTTTGAAGGTAGATGATGAAAACAGAAGGATAATTCAGCACTTCTTGCTGTGCAGACATGGAATGCTGGAGTGGAGGTAATGAATCTTTGTTACTGCAAGCAGGGCAGGGCTCTCAGAGAAAGATGAACTGCTAACATAACATGCACAATATAACAGAGCTGCTATGTGCCTGTGGACACAAGGACTGAATATTGTCATACACCTTTGATGTCCTTACCTGCCCACAGCACTCTTAACAATGTCTCCAGAGCACAGCTTCACATTTTCATGTCTAGTACTGACTAGTCCAGAACTAACATGCCCAGTACTAACAGCCCAGTACAGTTACAGACCAGGCATAAGATAATTATGTGCTTGTTGCCTCTGTTCTAGGTTCTACAAATCACTTGGGTAAAGCTACTGAAAGAAAAAAATAGGAAAAAATACTCTCTTTTTTTTAGGAAGAAAATTGTATTTAATATTTAAAGGTATAGATAGAAACTCAACAGAATTTATGAAAAATATACCCTGGTAAATAGTAATCAATCCATGGCAAACAGAAGTTGCTACTTATATCTCAAATCTTCACCATCAGGGGAGCTGGAAACTCATGGACTTTCAACACAGTGCTACCCCTTGTTTGCACCTTCTCTACCAAACATTCCTGCGAGTTTGAGTAAGGAAGACACTCCTGCTCCAGAGGAAAGAAAAGAAGGCTACCTACATTCATGAAGCTCTCTTTTATATCTAGTGATAGATCTCCTATAGGAACTTGCTTATCACAGGTGACCCCAGGCATGAATCACAGAAGCCACTGCTGATAATACTTCTAGATCATGCCATGAAAAAGATTTCCATCACTGACCCTCTCATTTTAGAAAATACTGGAGATCTGTTTCTTAATTGTGTAGATATACACACAATTGTTCAAATCTGCTTATCTCCTTCTATATCAACTCTAATCTACCAAATAAGAAACACATTAGGAACATCACGAGTTACCTACACTGATGTTGTTATGACACTTAAATGTAAGCACACCTGGGTGACATATGTATATAAAATAGAGATATTATGCCACCTAAAGCATTTTTTCCCTAAAGAAACACACCTTTCATCCTCCCCCTATATTCAAAATATCCTGAGTAAAAATTTGCACAAAGAGACACAGTAATTTAGACAGCAATCTTTTCATGCTTATATGTGGTTCTGTGACTCAGACAGCCTCAACCCATTAGAAGTCAGTGCTGGTTCCTCATACAGCAAGATCAGAAATACCAGACCTTACCATTAAACATTATGCAACGGCAAAAACTTAATCATACTTGGAGAGCTTAGAAAATCTGGCTTTCACAAACCCCTACACAGAAGGACTGATTGCAATGTAAGGCATTCAGATATCAAGGGATGCAAAAATATCAAAAGTGCAAGTTCTCTGTTTGCAGCTCTAGCTTAAGTGTTTGATTTTTTTACACCACCTGGAATGAGCAATGGTATGTTATGGTAACTTCTGCCAAAAGGCATGTAAAATCAGCATACATGTACATAGATCCACAACATTTGGCTATATTCTGATACAAGGGAAGGTGATGGCTTTGGGAGTTACAGTTGAGGAATGGGTGTTTTTATAAGCGATAAATGAATCCCTAGTGCCATTCTACTGATCTACCAGAAAAAAAACAGGGATTAATCTGGCCCAGGACACCAACTGTAATAGTAAAATTATTTTGTGGCTGCTTTCTATGTAGATTTATTAACCCTCACTGTGCAGACATATATTGTCAATAAATAATGTCCCTGTTCACCTAGGAAAAGGCCTTTCCTCTTAAAAAGCTATAGATGGTAAGTCTCTGTTTGAGCAGTTTCAATTTTTACATCATCTTCAACAGAGATTTCAAAGCTTCCTCTACTAGCTTCATGAAGCAACTCTGAATTTTGTGTATCTTCTCAGAGACATATTAAACATAACTTTCTGCATTAATAATGAAGTTTAGAGCTCTCATTTGGGAACATCCAGAAGCTTTGATTCTGGCAGTGGTTACAAATGTACATGACAAAAATCAGGGAAAATATTTACATTCTAAAAATCAAGCAATACTTAAACATTGGAAGGGGTGGATCAGAATTTGATTCCATTAAAATTTAAAAAAAACCTCAAATGGTATTTATGTACAACTATTTCTTAAACACTTTCTTCTCTCACTTCTTTTTTTAGAGGAATCTAACACAAAGGGAAAATAGAAAAATTAACTGATCTTTACTCAGGAGTGTATTAACAGAATCTTTTCTCAGTTTCTACATGAATACATATAGTATAACTTGATTTCTTTTGTTGGAGAAACAACAGTTCAAAGTTAATTTTGTTCACGAAAAACAAGCCACAATAAAATATTGGACAAAATCTGAAATCATAATAGACGTGGTTTTAATATCGGGTATGGAAGACTTTCTACTTTCAATATTTCAGATTTATTTTGAGCACAATTTTTTTTTCCAGGGATCAAAAAATTTGGAAAAAGTGCAATAGTGAATTTATACTGGGATGTCATAATTTTACTAAACAAACTTTCTCAAGGGGGATGTTATTTTCCCTGCAGTTTGTCAAGTTTTCCTTTTCAGTCATCAATATATAATAATTTTTCAAAAAGGATATATTGTCCAGCTCCCCAGGAAAGTATAATCATATTACATTGCCCCAGAACATTGCCCTCAGCTTGATCTTGAAATGACTGCAAAGGAAGATAAATGATATTTCCATTGCAACATCTCCACAAATAGTTGTCTTTTAATAGTGTATTCTCCAGATATGCTTTTTCCTTAGCCTTTCAAAAGCTACAGCGTCAGGCAATATGATAAACACAGCAATATAAAGATGAAATTGACTCTGTCAATCAAGATCCACAGGTAATGCAGGTAAAAGATTAGGCAAAGGCAAGAACAGCAGTGAGATCTGTCTTGCCTCACATTAGGTTTGCTGGCTCAAAGGGCTTGTGTGCAGCCCTGACACAGCAGAAATTGAATAACTCCAAATATGAGGACTCCAGCTCCACTGGCTCAGAGCTGCCTCCCAGCTAACAAGACCTGACAAGGTTAATTGCTTCAGATGGTGATGTACTGCTGCAGTTTCTAGAATTCCTAGAATTCAAACTCACACTGCTTTGTAGAGCAGGAAGATCTTCCTCAGTTAATAAGGGTGTTTCTGACACTGCATTTCTGCTAACCTTTCTAACAGCTTCCCATTAAAATTGAGTCAGCATTTTTAAAAATCACTCACATCCATCTTCCACACCACAATGCATAAACCAAAGTTTCTCAGGAGAAGACTGGTCTGAATTATTCATTATTATGTCAATCACCTTAATTCAAAAACCCCTACCGTACAGCCTACCACCTACTTACAGGCTCTTTCTGTTGCTCCATATTAGCAACATTTCAACCTAATAGCAGAGGGCCCTTTCTGTACAGAATGAAATTTATTCTGCAGAATAAAAAATTTTATGATATTTACTTCATAGCATTCAATGGACCTTGGAATGATGGTCCCAAAAGGCACAAAACTCTTTCCAAGGTCTGTCTTTTGATGCCCATGGACTTCTCAGAAAGGAACCAGGTGGACAAACACACCTCCAGTCCTCCCCCACAGCTCCACACTCACAGCCCCACATTCAGAGCTGTTCATCTGTGAAGGAGGACAGGAAAGCCTAATTCTCAAATACTATAACAGCCAAAGCATGCCCACAGCAACACTAAAATCAGATTCCCCACACAGAACCTCACCAGTGCTTTTAACTAGCACTTCTGGAGGGGCACAACATGCCAGAAAAGCAGAACCAAGGCAAGACAACACAAGTTTCCCAATTTCCCCTATGAACTCCACTGAATTGGAAGTTGTCTTTGGACAGATTGCTTCCTTTTTTTGAACTTGTTTCTGGAATTTTCTTTTTGTTTATTCCTCTATCATCTTTGACAAAATGGCAAGGATTGCCCTGTCACCTCAGTTAAAACTTTAATAAACCCTGAGGATTATACTTCCTCCACTAAAAGTCTGATTTTTTTTTATTTAATCTTCTTATATACATCTCAAAGAAAGCAATGATTAGCTTTAGCTCTGCTCCGAAACATGAGGGGTCCCTAACAACAGCATTTTGCCCTTAACTTGCTTTATAAACCATGAAGTAAATGAAGGAAGCCAAATGTGGAAAAATAAAAGACAGAAATAATGTACAAGAA